>NC_052017.1:17249794-17568047 GCF_015832195.1 Motacilla alba alba | reverse complement strand
GGTGAAGTGCTTCTATTTCTAGGTTCATTTTCTAAATTATTTAAATTAAAATATGTGCTTCAGTGTTTCAGTCCATTAGAAGAAGTCGGCTTTGATGCAGTTACATTAAGGTCTGAACTAACAGTGCCAGAAACCATTTTCAACCACTTATGCTGGGTAGTGTAGGCACAAAATGCTAGTAAATAGAAATCACAGTGTGTCACATTCATTTACACATGAACACAGCTATGTTTGCTTCAAGGCAGGAGACAAGTAAGGCATACATTTATTAGCTAGAAGAAACCACATGCATGAGGTTTGAAGTCACAGTCTCACTGGCCATGTGTGTACTGCTTTATCAGATTGCTCCAGGGGACAGACCCAGGAGAGCATCCCAAGCTGGAGTTCACACCTAGAGTTTGTGTCTTTACCATACTTCCCACATGCCCCAGATGTGTCCACACAAAGTAGCACTGAGTTTTCTTGGGATCTCCTATCCTATAGTGCTTTGGGCAATGTCAGCAAGAGAGGTGCTATCTATGTGACCTACCATCTATCTCTGCCCAACTGGCCCCTCTTGCCTAGTCATGATTGCCAGTAGCAAAGACAGGTTAAGAGCTTTTTTTAATTTCCTGGATGGATTCCCAGATGGTCCCACTGCTTCCCCAGAGCTTGCCTGGAGTTGGAAGCAAGCAAAGCCCTGCTGGCTGAGCCTCCAGGGGGTTCCCTGATGCCAGGACAGGCAGCAGCCTGTGCCTTCCCTCGCTCTGCTCATGTCAGGCTCACTCTCTCTGTGGACCTTGGTTGCAGCAGTGGTCCCCAGCACCCACACTTGGCAGCATAGGTCCCTTGGGAGATGGGGAAGGTGAGACCCTTCCCCTGTGCATGCTGCAACTGGATTTTTACAGCTTCCTCCTGGAACTGAGTTATGAACTAGATTGTGTGTTGCCAAGTGACAAACATTTTGGGCAGGACTCAGCCTGGGACACTAAAATTAGTCATCCAATATATTTTTAGATGAGAGTTCTAAGCTTGCACTATTGATGGTGAAGATCCAGTCTGCAAATCTCAGGGGACAGACATTCAGCAGAGGTGGTGGGGTCTGGAGGCTGTCTGCCCACAGTGATGTAGACATGGAGAAGTTCCCTTTAGTTGCTCTGTTAGTGACAGTGGTAAGTGGTAACTGATATGCCTGAGGCTACCTGAGGCATCAAGATGGGGCTTGTAGATGTGAGTACCGGAGACATTTGGTTCTCTGGAGCAGAAGCTGGAGGCTAGCCAAAAAACTCCAGGGCATCCTAATATCATCAGACACCAATGCTTTGCAGTTGAATCCCAGCTAATCTCTACTGACTACAGTAGGAGCTGAGATGCCCAGCTCACAAATAAATGTTTGTGATTAGGTGCTTAAATTTAGATACCTCAGTCTCTGACTGAATCCCACCTTTGTTTCTGGCAAGAACCAGGAGCCATTTTTTGCTCTCTGGATAAGTTTACATCCATAATACACACACACACACACACACACACACACACACACAGATATGTACACACACAACATGAAACAAAGAGAGTTGGTGCAGCCAACAACCAAACCAGCATCCCCTTGACTTCTCTCTTCTCTGTCCTTAGGAATGCCCAAGTCATGGGGGCTGCAGCCCTTCCCAGCTTCCTTGGAAAGCTCCTTCCTGCCACCTCCTTTCTTCACAAGTGAGTGAACAGCAGCTCCTTTCCACCCTTACTCTTGGTGCTTGGCTGGGGGAGTCTGACCTCAGCCCCTGCTGCCAGCACAGGACTGTGCTGTGAACATCTGTGTTGAGAGACAAAAGAGAGACTGTTTGTGCTGCCACTGAGAGCCCAGGGTATTGAAGAGGTGGCTCCTTTCATCACAACAGGGAAGAGAGAGGCTCTGGAAATGGTCAGCACTGGGCACAAAACCCTTCAGTGAGGCTCTACCATGAAGTGGGAACTTCTGCTTTCCTTATGTTGTGGCCTCCTAAAGGCCATGTGGTCACTGTCAGCCAGTGGCCTTTGATGCAGACTGTGAACATGCAACATCACCTCCAGTGCCTGGGGATGAGACCCGGTGAGAACAGCACAAGGGCTGACATGAACATTTCTACTTAATGAACTCCAAGAAATTCTGTTTTCTAAGAAGCTAACCACAGAACTCTTTGTCAGTGTGTGGTGTGGAGAAGAGTGTGACACCAGCTTTATATCCTGGAAACAACACATTACTTCTTTAAGTATAGCTACTGACTAGATATCCCCATATAAAAATAAGCTCCAATTACAAAAACTATTAAGAATGTATTTCCCATGCCTTGTAGATTCTATTTATGCATTTGTTAACAAAACAGTTCCTGTAGTTGCACTGAATGGTCTGGGTATAAAATTTTTTAATTCTGAGGATAAGCATGTTCAGCAAAAAGTTGCACATGATCTCACCAGTATTTTTGCCATAATTTTTTGATAACTCAATTGTTTGATCCTCTGATAGAAGCACCTGTGTTTGTTATTGCTTGTATTAATTCCTGCTATCACCATAGACATTCATATCCATGGGTCCAAATCTTACATACAGCATACACTGAACCTACCACATTATTTTGGGTAAAACCCCATCTTCTTAGCAATACACTGGCTCCATGTACTACCCCCTCCCCCCCTACTTACCCATTACCTTCTCAGCAAAAACTGATTGCTTTGTAGCTCCAGAAAATGTTTGAATGCAAGAGACTCATTTGCCACTGTTCAGAAATATTCAGATATTGCCTCCTGGATATGAAGAGTGTTATCTTTTTAGTAATATGAGCTACTGTCAAAGAGAAATGTACAGAAATTCTTTTATTTGAGCCTTTACTAACAGAAATAATAGAATTTCAGAAAATTGAATTCCAGGTAAAATTAAGACTATAAGCAAAAAAGGACTGAAGGTGGCACTGTAGGAACAGACATTTCCCTTTTTAGGTAAGAAAGATGGTAAATGCCTGCTGAGTCTTTCTCTTTGAAACAAGAAGATGAAAAAAAAACAAGAAGAAAAAAAAAGAGAAAGGAAAAGAAAAATAAAAAAAAAACAAAAAAAAAAAAAACCAGAAACAGTTTTTTCTGTTTCAGTAAGCCATGAACCTTGTTTTCCCACATATTCTCTCTCATTTTGCTATTCTTCATCCTTCCTCAGAGAGGGAGAGCTTTGAAGAGAGCATCAGGGCATTCCCCGTCCTTTCCAGCAGGGCAGACACACATCTGGCCACAGAGGGCAGACTGTCCACACCATGGGCAGGGCAGTCAGCTGGATATGGGAAAGTCCAGCCAGTTTGGTGCCAGGCTGAGGAGTCATGAACTACAGCACTTTTCTTTCCCAGATGGGTCTGGTCTGTGACAGGATATTTACTTTCCAAAGATCTACCCCTAATGCTCACTAGAAGGGTGCAGAGAGAGACACATCTAAACCAACCAGTTGTTACACAAATTGTTTGGGGGTTATTATTCATTATTCAGCCCTATAACTGTTAATTCCTGTCAAACCTTCAGACGATCTTTGCCTAAACTAATCCTTGATCCTTTACTTTGCCCCTTTGCTCTCACTCTGCTGTAGGTGGTGGCCCTGCTGGCCTCCAGGCAGGAAGACTTTCCAAGAGCAGCTCCTTCATCCTATGAGAAGTCATGGTTATGTTACAGAGAGGTTTTCGTATTCAGAAACTATGGCCTAGAGCTCCAGAGGTATCCAGCACCTGCTTTAGGGACACACAGCAAGTACAATATCTTGAATGTCTGCACAGCCTGTACACCACTTAACTGCAGAGTAAAAGCAGAATTTTGCAAATATTATGGGCCAGATGCACACATTTCAGAAGGAAACTTGTGGATTACAGCCAGCATCTGCATCTACCATAGTGCTGTTTCACTGTATTCAAAAGCTTTTTAAGACAGGAATTTGCCTTTGCACTCAGCCACAAGAACCAGACTCATGTTGGGAAGCAGCAATGTGACCTGGTCTGGGAACCAGCTCCACCAGTGAGAGCACAGGGGTGGATTTCAAATTTTGTTCGGATTTGGTGCAGTTGTGTCTATTTCTACTTTGTTATGGACCTTTTCTGAAGGTTCAGCCTTTTCTGATCACAACTTTGCTCCTAGAGTTCAGCAAATTAGCATGGAGTTTATTGTTTTGTTTTGTTTTCATGAGAAGGACAAATCATTTGTCATTGTAGGCCTAAGTCATCATGGAAGCTTTGGCAATCAGGAAAGGGATGTTGAGGTGGGCTCTGCATCAGGAGCAGGGTCCTGAGCAGTGCCGCAGTGTGTGGTGCATCAAAATGAGACAGATCTTCAGTCAACGGCAGCTGCAGCATCGGTGAGCTGGCAGACAACCAAAAAAGCACAGCAAGCCTGAGTGTGTGCACACGTGCACACAGCACAATGGAAGTTTGAGAAAACACTCGCATACAAAACAAGACCAGCACGTGTTATTCCTTATCAGGATACTACTGATGAGATGAGAGTTTTTAGATGTGTATGCTGGAAGCCAAAAAGTACAGTCATTATGTGGAGGATACATGGTTTTCCTGCATGCTGCTTTGGTGTGCAGCCCAGGACACCCCCTGCCTGCCTCCCTGGATTTGGGGACAGCCGGTGACATCCCCAGCAAGGACAGCTGGAGAGGTTTCACAAACACGAGAGCTATGAAAGGCATGTAAGAGCTAGTAAAAAAAAAAAGTATCTAGGAGAACTTGTTATTTCTTGTAGCAAGTTGCTACATCTTGTAGCTTATCACCTGTTGTAACGGGTTTGCACAAGGTCTGCGCTTGCCTCCTATGACATTACTGCAAGGTTTGTACCATGGAAGTTAAGCTCTGTTGCATTTTGCCAGTGCTAAATTTCACTCTTATGGAAAAATGCCAAAGAAACATTTTGTGAGGGTAAATAAAGCATTATGGAAAGCTCAGCACCCCTAAAGGAAGAGCCATTCCTACCTCTGCTGCGGAGCAGGGTGTGGTGCTCAGAGCCAACTGGGGTATCTTTGGGCAGAATCTTTGTTCCAGGACCCAGAGTATGTGAATGTGCTGTGCCTCTGAGCACTTCATGGGGGTGAAGTAGGTGTGCACTGTGAGGACAGCCCAGTCCTGGTAGAAAGTGGGATGTTGTCCCCAGAGGGCAACTCGCAAAGCAGTTGTTAAGATTTTGCAGGTGTATGTGATTTAACAGACTGATGCCTCCATCTGCTGTAAGGGAGGGGTGTTCTTCTGTGTGCTTCCTTCATGTTGGCATTGCTGGTCCCTGAGTGTCTTTCTCTGTAGGAGGAAAAAAACAAGATCCTTCCATCATTTTAGTAGGACAGAGAGAGTTTTTATCCTTCCGTGGCCAGATGTGTGCTGACGTGTGCTCCAGGGAGCTTCCCTTGCCCAAGGAAACATCCATTTGAGGTCTGATGCATCTTCATCTTGGCTTCTGACACAGCAGTGCCCTAGGTCTGAGTGTGCCTGGTCAAACAGGAAAGATGAACAAAAAAAGCACATGCTGCATTTTCCTAGAGATGTCAAGGAAGATTGTGTAGGTGGGAATCTGGTATCAGCCTGGATATTGTCCCTTTGGAGAGCTCTTTCTTTCAGTAGTTCTCAGTTACAGCCCTGATGATCACATGTGTGTACCAAAATCTTCCTCAGTGAGCCACCACATGAAAGCATGTTTATTGTCCAAGAGTATTTGAACTGCCCAGATTACAGCTTCTGTGAGTGCTTTATCTGCATGGGAAATGTGAGGATGGTTGTGAGGAGATACTCATGGCTCATATCCTGTCTTGCCTCGAGTAAGAAATGGGAGATCTGCACGCAACACTAACTGTATTTGAGTTATGAGAAAATAGAAATCCTTTCTATGTCCCTCTCTCACTCTGTCTGACACCCTCCTATTTAACAAGTCCCATTATCTTCAATAGGAGACAATTCATATGTCAGTGGTAGGATAATGGCTGGCTGTAAGGTAGTAGATAACATAATCTGCCTCTTGAAGTTCTACAGAAACTGTCCTTTCTATTTATTTTACTTGACCCGGAAAGAGCAAAGTGCTGTTAAGCCAGCAGGTTTGATTGATTGCAGATATGTATCTATACCCAGGAGTCTCGCCTATCAGTACGTTACTTTCAAGTAAGGATGGGTTTGATTTGCAAGCTTTGACCTTAATCTAAACCAATGTGCAATGGAAAGCTAAACCCCAAGTCATAAGCTGCTGTTATAAATAAAGGCAATCACTATGAAACAAAACAAGTTACTTCTTCAGATGATTTGTTAAAATAAATTAAAATGGAGTAATGTGATAATGCTCTTCTTTAGATGCATTTAAACAACTTCTATCACTCTCTGTCACTTGGTAACTTCATTCAATAGCAATTGATTTTAAAAAGGAGAAAAATACAAATTATTCTTTTGGAAGTTGCTCTCCCACACATTCACAAGCAACATCTGTCTTTAAGAGCTATAACATGTCTGAGGCTATGACAGCTCTGCTCTCTCAAGTGAGTATTTATCACTAACCTGGGGAACTTGATGATTTATAGAAATTTTTGAAGCATAGAAATGATGAGATAGCTTGTAGTAGTCCTTAAGTCCTGTGTGTCCATTCTGGTCGTGGATTGAGCGGTGAGTGGTGTATTTTTTGCTTTCATTTTGAGCCACCTAGTGGTAATATAAGCAAGATAAGACTTCTGTGCTGAAGAGCTGTGAACCTTTCTCAGTAATTTTAATGGGACTAAGTTCAGTAAAGTGAATTGAAACCTCAATATTTTGTCCCTTTTGATAAAGAATTTTTTGTTAGAAATACAGTAAAACTTTCAATGCTATCTAATAACAAGGAGTTAAAATGTTCCCTCAGATTTTTCCTGACAATGGGGTGCTCCAGGACTCTGCTGAAGTTGTTTCAGGCCACTTTTAACTCTGGGAGCCTTTTTGGGGAATTTTAAACTCACTAGGTGTTCAAGTGGTGCTTGGCAGATGTGGCAGAAGGGTGCATTTAGTGCCTCCCTCACCTCAGCCTGTTGCCTCTTTTGCACTGGAGACACAAGCCTGGGCAGAGAGTCAGGCAACCTTGGGCCATAACACTTTCTGGCACTTTGCCAGAGCTGGTTTGAGAGGATTCCCCAAAATATTCTTTGATTAGAATCAGTTTCTTTTCATAAGAATGGGAACCCCTGGCTCTGATCCTGAGCTTTGCCTTGTGTTTTTAGCACTTGCTGCTACCTTTCATTCTCTGGAGCACTTTTATCCAGCGTATCCTAACATTAAAATATGAAATTAAAAATAGTGTTTTCCAAAATTGAGCAATTTGTCCAAATATTAACTACATAGCTGAACTAGAATTAGCAGGGAGCATTATATATTCATATATCCATGACAGAGCTGCATTTTCTGGGCCTGTTGTCTGAATGATAATCAATCACATGTCCTTTAGCACTCAAAGAACCAAAGTTAATTACAGACCTGCTCAGTGGTCTATGAGATACACTCAGCACCTCAGATATACTGTAGCTAATTTTAGGGTTTCCTAAATGGGAACTGTAGATCAAAGTATCTTTCATTTTGTCTGTGTGCTCATATAATGGTCTTAAGAGCATCCAGATCACTAAATCCTTATTGCTAATCTTGCAGGTTAGAAACCATAGTCACCTTTCTTTGCTGTGTTAAATTCTTGAAGACTTTCTAGTCTTTGGCTGTTCTCTGATGCTATTTTCCCTTTTTTTCATATATCACTCGGTTACCTAAATATAACTTACAGATGCTCCTAGTATGTAATGTTCCAGGAAAAGCCCTAAATACCACATCCTATATTTTCAGCTGTATTACTGAAATATGCTTTCAGAACAATTTTAAAAAATAAATAAAATAGTTCATCCTCTGTTTTTATTATACAATCTAGAAAAGCAGGGCTCTTCTTCAGAGAGAAGAAAAAAAACCAAAACCTGTATTATATCTTTAGAGCTTCCTAAAGATTAAGGTATTCAAATAATCCCCCAAGCATTAGCGAAGAGAATACGCTTTGCCTTCCCCACAGGAAAGTTAGACTTCCCCACCCATTTAGCATATTTAATTTCTGTGTGATACCTCAAGATTCTGCTACGTCGTGTTTCTATTTAATTTCCCCCTAAACTGGGTACTGGAAGCACCAGGCCTATTAAGCTGAAAGATAGTTACAGGCAGAGTATGGAGACAGGTCCTCATTAATTCTTCTTCATTCAGGAGAACATGTAAGAAGGACTAGAAGAATTCCTTGTAAAGTAGGAGAGGAAGGAAATGTCAGCTGAGGCAGGGAAACCACAGGACCAGGCCAGATGGGAAGAGAAATTCAGCCAGATGTTTGTTATGATGTTGAATGCAGTGAAGCCGGACAGCAGGTCAAGGATGAGCCTGGACAAGGAGAGGGATTTTCTCTCTTCTGCTGAACGGCTGTGTCCAGAAAGAGATGTGTCATTTCCAGATTACTGCCTGTGTGGTCTAAAAAGAAGCTCAGCGCTTACAGTGCTGCAGTTTTCGTGGTCAGAGCGAGACAGCTGGGCTCCAGCTGCCGGCTGCTCCAGCAGGGAGCGGCGGAGGCAGCGCCGGGGGCCGTGCTCGGCGGTGAGCGCTGCCCGGACACTGCTCGGAGCGCCGGAGAGAGGAGCAGGCGCTGCCAGGGCCCCGCCGAGCCGCGCTGAGCGGGGCTGTGCGGCCACAGCCCACTCCTCTGGGTGAACCCCGGCCACAGCCCGCTCCTCTGGGTGCAGGGTGAACCCCGGCCACAGCCCGCTCCTCTGGGTGCAGGGCGAACCCCGGCCACAGCCCGCTCCTCTGGGTGCCGGGCCAACCCCGGCCACAGCCCGCTCCTCTGGGTGCAGGGCGAACCCCGGCCACAGCCCGCTCCTCTGGGTGCAGGGTGAACCCCGGCCACAGCCCGCTCCTCTGGGTGAACCCCGGCCACAGCCCGCTCCTCTGGGTGCAGGGTGAACCCCGGCCACAGCCCGCTCCTCTGGGTGCAGGGCGAACCCCGGCCACAGCCCGCTCCTCTGGGTGCAGGGTGAACCCCGGCCACAGCCCGCTCCTCTGGGTGCAGGGTGAACCCCAGCCACAGCCCGCTCCTCTGGGTGCAGGGCGAACCCCGGCCACAGCCCGCTCCTCTGGGTGCAGGGTGAACCCCGGCCACAGCCCGCTCCTCTGGGTGAACCCCGGCCACAGCCCGCTCCTCTGGGTGCAGGGTGAACCCCGGCCACAGCCCCGGCCTCCACCGCTCCTCTGGGTGCACGGGCAAACCCGGCCTCCAGCGCTCCTGCCTTTGCAGGGAGGATGGGAGAGAGGGGAGAGCCGGGCATGAGAATTGGCACCCTGACTGCTCCCCTGGAGGAGTTGTGGAGACCACACCGTGTTCCAGTCCATGTGGAAATACTGACTGTGAAATAGCAAACCCCAAATTGCTGGCAGTTTCCTAAATTCCCAGAGAGGAATTTAGGAATGTCGTTCAGACAAAAACCGAAAGAATACACAGGCTGTCTGAATGAGTGAGGACAAGTTTCATTGATTTTCAGTGGTTGTAAGACAAGGCAGTAGTTCTTTAAAACTGGACTTTATCTCCTGCCAGGGTTGGTTTGCTCACAGGCGATGGGAATTCCTCAATAAGCCACAGGGGCAAAGCAGTGGGATGGAAACACACTGCCTCCCTGGAAAGGAGATTCTGGAGTTTGCAGCCATCACAGGTCTCAAGACAGAGCAGTGTCAGTGGTGGTTCCATCTGGCACAGCTTTGGGGTAAACTCTGCCCTTTTCTGACCAGAGAAGGTGGGAGTGTCTGCATAGAGATATGTGCAATGAACTTGGGCAGGCAGTCACCATTGCAGAGGAAAATAGGCTGGGAGGGTAGATCATCCATCCCCTGGCCTCTTCACACACCAGAGATGTCCATGCAGGGTACCCTGTGCAAGAACATTTGTTGGGGACCTCCTGGTTTTTTTCAAGGTGTTTCCTTAGGGAAGGACTGGCAATGGTTTTAGATAATCCCTGCCCTATGGATAGACACCAAAATGACTGGAGCTTTACAGCTATTCTCCAGCCACCTCCTCCCTGCTGTCCCTGGCTGCTCTGCACTGGAGGCAGCAGCGTGGTCTGGTCAGGCTGGCACAGGTGCCAGGAGAGCCCTGGCATGACAGGGGCATGAGGAAATCCATGCAGGACCCACATTGTCACTGCCAGCAGCTCCTGGAAAACTTTCTAGGCTGTCCTCCTTGCATCTCCATGGACACAGGGGGAGCTGTATCCACAGTTTTGGTGGCACCTCACTTCAGGGCATGTTTTGGGCTCCCATTAAGCAGCTGAGAGGCATAAAAAATAAGGTTAGAAAGGAGCAATGGCTGGACTATCAGAACAGAAAGTGCTAGATAGGGTCTGCCTGCTCAAGAAAACAGTGTGCTAACAGAACCGTGTAGCAAAGGACGGACTGTTTGAGATAAAAGCCATTGAATTGACATATCTGCTGGTCCACAGAGATCTGCCTGTTCTTTAGCCGTGCTATTCCTCCACAAAGCTGTCTTGTGGCAGAGTTGTTGTTGCTGTGCCAGTCTGATGCAGGGAACAAGTTTTTGGACTTGTGCTGGCCACTGCAGGCACTACCCCTGGCTTTGTCATCTTTGCATTTTCAGCAGTCCTTCAGACCCATATGCATGTACAGGGCACAGAAAAGTAATTTCCACCTTGGGGGCCCACAAAATCTGTCATGCAGCGTGCAGGTATGCTCAAAACTTTTATATGCAACATAAAAAACTGGACTGTAGCCACCAAGTATTTCCATTTGGTCATGGAGAGGGCTGCAAAACCCCTTCAAATGTGTCTAGACAAGGAATAAAGTTTGAAGTTATTCCCACTGAAGACTTCTACAGACTTACAGGTATATTTGTATTTATCAATCCAAAAATAACTTTGGATGACAAAGCTCTTTGCTCAGAGCTCATGTTCAATCAGTTATACACATTGTTGCCTGCAGAGCAATTATTTTCCTGAGAACATTGGTGCATAATACAAGCCACCATTCTTATTTTTAGGTGTATAATTTTGCTTTGGCCATTTTCAGAATGTGTGTTGCCTGGTACCACCTGCTTTATAAATTGATCCACCTCTCTCACTCTGCATTACTGCCATGTCCTCATTCTTTACTACTCACTGATTTCTCTTAGCTTCAGGATAAACTTTACATTTTCTTCCCAGTCACTGATGATAGTGTATAGCAGTTTCTTGACAAGAGGGAAGGAGCTGTCATGCCAATCTGTGAGGTCCCTGTTTATTAACTGCAGCAGCCAAAAGCCCACATCGCTGCAGAGAGGCTGCCTGGCCTTCCCAGCACTGTTACAGCAGCAATACCCACTGTAACCCTTTTTTTCTCACCCAATTTAATTTCCCTGCAAAACATTGATAATGATGTCTTCAATTCCCAGACACATTCTCAGCGAAGTGATTAAGCTTAAAA
The DNA here is from genome assembly GCF_015832195.1 of Motacilla alba alba. Lineage (NCBI taxonomy): Eukaryota > Metazoa > Chordata > Aves > Passeriformes > Motacillidae > Motacilla > Motacilla alba. Next base: position 17,556,594 of record NC_052017.1, on the reverse strand, counting down.
AAAAAAAAAAAAGAATTGCGATTGTTTAAAGAGGGATTGATTTCCTGAAAAAGATTCCACACTTTTCTGAACTGCATCTGAAGAACAAAGAGAAAGAAACAAAATAATGTGCAGCTAGTTAAGAAAGAGCTTTCAGACTTTATTTTGTTGGGAAATGTTTTAATGTTGCTAGTCATGGTTAGACAATAGGGACATGACCTGAACATCCTAGAAAAATACCAGCTGCTCTGCAAGAAAAAAATTACAAGCATATGGTGAAACCAGTATCACTGAAGCATTTAACTTGACAAATTTCACATAAGTTAATTCCAGTGGTAATGTAGTTTCTTCCGGGAACATTTATTTATTTGCACACTGTTTTTCTAAGTGAGTTACATTCAGGCTTTTTCACTAAGGTTCACTTTCTCTGGGGAATGCTGTTCAATTTAATGTTGCTCAGAGTGGTCTCCAAATGTACTGCTCCAACTGTTTTTTGAACAGCACAGTTGTGTCTCTCTTCAACCCAGCCCTCCCTCTGCTGTTCACTGTCTCACTTTCCAGACTACACCACAATCTTACTTTCAGAAAGAACTTCCTCCACCCTTTCACATTTTTTGTTTGTTTGTTTGACTGTTTTCTTCTCTGGGGAGTACTTATTTCCCTTAAATCAATCTTCTACTTCATTCTCCAGGCAGATATCTTGAGCTGGCTTTGACATTGTCTGCCTTTCAGTGAACTCTGCCTGATGGGCTGTGAGTTGCTCTACCCAGATCTGTGCCAGCTATTGCTCTCTTGAAATCTTTAACCATGTCCAAATCACCACATGACTTGACTATTGCAATTTTAATTTCTGGTTCTCGTAACTCTTTGCTGTCTTAGCTCTGATATTTCTGGGATGCTGCAGCCAGGCTCTTCTTGGTCCTTGAACAATGCTACTTCAGGATTTTCCATGACTGTTGGTGTATTGATTTGCCCAATATATAAAATAAGGTAACTTTTTGGGGCTTTCCTATTTTCTACTGTTGATTTGTGGCTATATCTCTTGATGCAACCTGTACAAAATGAGTCACAAATTACTTACTGGATTGGGAACTAAAAGCTGGATTCATGCTGCACCGTTAGAGGTGAATCTGTTCCCTCCAGGTCTGGGGGACTTAATATTCCTCTGCTTCTGATGATCTTTCCTAACTGAAGTTACTTTTATCCAACCTGCTCCATGAGCACAAGCAATTCCCTTGTTCTGGGAACAAAGCCTGCCTCACAAATCAATCTGCTGCTGTCCCTGCTTGTAAATTTCACGTGGTCACCTGCATGAGAAATTGCTTTTAAAGTCTGATACATAGTTCTCTGCATATCTGCCCAGCATAGGGGTACATTTGCCTTCCTTTGTACAGGGATATGTTGACTACCTTTAGATTTTCTGAGGTCAGTAATTGAGATACTGAGTCCATCTAAAACTCTGATTTTTTTTTTTGATTTTTTTTTTTTTTGCTTATCTCCTTTTGAAGTTTCACTTTCAATATAAAAGGATGTTTTATATTCCTTTACTGCCAAACACATTATTAGGTTAAATGAAATGAGACAGAACTTGGAGGACTATGGGTAAGAAAGATCACATAGATCCATAATTGTGTGTATACATAAATAATATGCCAGTGTAAGAGAAAGAGCAGAAGTATTAGAGAAGTTTCTCCACTGCAGTTTTTTATACTGGATAGTACAAAACTGGGGCATGGGGAGAAAACACAAGAAACATATGAGATGAATGGAAGACTGGGCAGGTGAGGCAAAGATGTGAGAAACAGTGACCCAGAGAAGGCTGGATGGTGACTTTAAATCTCTTTGGGCCTGCACAACCCTTGTGCAAAGATACATGTGATGGTGAAGAGAGGTGGCAGCCAGCCCACCCCTGAGCTGGGGTGTGATGCTGGCACTGGGCTGTTACTGCCTCTGGGGTTTCTGAATGAAAACAAGAAGTTTATCCAGCGTCTACCGTAAGCCTCCCTTAATCTCAGACTATTTCTTTCAGCATATGGAGTGCATTAAAAGAATATAAAACCATTCTCAGTGGAAGTTTACTGTGTATTATACAAAAATTGAATTGTTGTAATAGCAACTGCAGTTGACTAGCACCTCTAAAGATGTGGCATAAATCTGAATTTTAGTGCCCTATGTAGTAAACACTTAGAGGGTAACATTGCACAGTCTGTACAAACAACGTTATGGAGCAGAGCCTCTCTCCTAAGACAAACACATTGCCACCAATCTACATCAGAAAATAAAAAGGCCACACCAATTTAGCAAAAATATGTATTAAACAAAGCAGACCATTATTATACATATAAATTTAAGCTGTTGTGAGATGTTGTCTCAGCTACAACAGCATCATAAAATGATCCTAATAGCCTATAGAGGCATTTAGCTTGATTTAAAAATACACATCCCTTTGACATATATGAGAGTGGTGTACTGGTACTGTAATTACCTTAATCTGGCAATTGCCGTAAATAATTCTCCTTTTCAAGGACTTGAAGATGCTCTGAGTAGTTCCTCTACTTTGTTCTTACTATAGCATTATCCCAGTTGTTCAAGGCAATTATTTAGAATTTAAATGTGCCCAGTGAATCTGTTATGTAAATGAATTTATTGTTTATAAATTATTAACTGCATCTAGAAAGAGGAGAAGTAGGAAAATAAAGGCCCAGCATATGATTGTGGTCTTATCTTATGTAGCAGAAGTATATATTTTTTTTATTTTTCTAAACTTTATGTCATTTTCCCACATAAAAAGAAGTACAAGTTATCCTGATTCTTATTGTGTTCAGTCATATGCTTGTGATTTCTGCTAGAAAAATATGAACAAAATCAGCTCATTTGAATAGACAAAATAAAACATTTTTTCTTAAAATCTGACAAATGAAAAGACAAAATATCACTGAATGGTAGAAAAAATGTTGACACACCTAATTTTTTTTATAACTCCAGTAACAATTAAAATTTCATTAATGGAATAATGAGATCAAATACATAAAAAATGCCACAGGGTATATCTGCTTTAATATAATGAAGAATCTTGCTGTTGTTTATCTGCAACATTAGAAACACTACACATGTATATATGTGGGGATTCTGCAGGCTATGAAAACAGTGATTCCTCTGTCATTTATAATCCATAAACTGTAAAACCCAAGTCTTTCTCATTTCACAGATGAGAATATTCAGTAGTTCAGTATTTTGATACCTGAAGTTGTGACCAATTGAAAAAAAATGAAGGAACATTAGAAGGGATGAGTTCATTTGGAGGTGCCTGAATGAATAAATGAATGAATTAATTATTTAATGAATTGAGAGCTCCCACGAACAAAGAAATCTTCCAAGTATAGGCCTGAGTCATGGGTAGGAGGATCCAATCTACAAAGATAAAAGTGAACATCACAATTCTTTGCAATTGTGACAATGATTTGAGCAAATATTAGAGATAATAGAAGGCCTTATAAAAAATAAACCTTACTACTATAAGAGTGACACCATTCTGGAGCGGTATGATACAGCATTACAAACTAAGTTCTTGCATTCTAATACCTGTAAGAAATTTCTGTGGATGCTCAATCTGAGCCAGCTTCATGGAGCTTAATTAGAGCTAGGCAAATCTGTGAAAAATTAGCCATTGGAATTTTTTCTCTTTTAAGACATAACATACGTTAAAAACACATGATAAAAATAAAATCCCCACCAAGCATGAGGAGCGATGAATCAGAAGTTGATTGCAGAGTTGTATAAAAGCTGTGTCTGAACTTGTCAGCTGAGTGTGCCCAGGATGGTACCTGGACCCAGAGGGCAACTGAGCCACTAAATTCCCTCAGGCCTTGAGTGTCACAACTGATGGGAAGGAACCCAGGCTGTAATAACTCCCAATATGTGTCTAGGAATGGTTTGGGAGAGCAGGAGGCGGCACAGGCCAGCCTTGTGTTGGAGGCAGCTCTGGCAGCTCCAGTGCCTCGGGATGCTCCTTTGAACTGTTTAACTTGCTAGTATTGGCACAATGAGAGAGACAGTCCTAAAATAATACCTGAGTGTTTGTGTGTGTGTGAATTGTACCACAGTCAAAGTCTTACATTTGTATTTTCTTTCTAAGTATGCGTGTTTAAATCCTGCAATCATTCCCTTGAACCGCAGTCCCCAAAACCCAGTCCTGCGGATGGGGAGAGTGAATCTCTGGAGAGCAATTAACTGAGCAAGTACTTGTGGTGAACAAAAAGCAAGAGTCAGCAGGATTAACATCCAGTTTAATACCTCTGCTCCTGCCCTCAGCCTGCCTGCCTGGCACTGCTCCTGTGTGCCTGCCTCAGCTTACCTTGCTGCTGCTGCTGCTCCCACCTTCCCCACAGCCCCAGGGCCTCTCTGAGTAGGGAGCTGCATCTCCCACCTCCCAAGCTCTATCTCTCTACTTGACTTCTGCTCTCCTGAACTCCCAGTTATTCCTCTTTTACCAGCTGGTCACATCCTGTTTTAGCTGCAGAGCACTTTTCCCTTTGGCTCAGGCCCATTCCATTTGGGCAGCTGGAATCTTTTTCTCCTCCAGCATCAAGCCTCAGCTTTCCTAGGAAACTGGGTCCTCTCTCTCCTTCGTGGGGCCTTTGAGTAATCTCCACTTCAGCACCAAGCCCAGAACACCCATGAAAGACAAATCTGCCTTGGCTGGGTGTTCTGGAGGTTGTGAGTCATGCTTAGGGGACAGTGCCCTCCCAGTCATTGGAGCAGTTTGAGCAAGATCAGAGAAAAGTGAATTCTTGGAAACTATGCTGTGAGAATAGAAGTCTCCACCCAACAAGAATAAACTGCATTCTTCTTCCCAGAAATTAAAAAAAAAAACCCACGAATAACTGGTGAGATTTATCACAGGGCAGAAAAAATGCAGCTCAGAAACAGGAACCAGCCATTGTGTCAAAACACGGCAGTACCAGATTTGTCTCTTTGCCATCAGAAATTTTAACGCTGGTAAAACAAAAGATTTCTCCAAGTCTTGCATCCTGAAATGATAGACACATTTAGGCAGCAACACTCAAACCAGACAGTCCCAGTAACAAATATTGCTTGAAGCAAAAACCCAGCATAGAAATATCTTAACTGTATAGACACACACTAGAAGAAACCAAAAAAATAGAATATCTTGAGCTGCCAACCCCACTTTTCATACCAAACTATGCTCATAATGTAGGTAATATGGATTACCAGAGCCAGCCCAGTTTGACACCACATGGCTCAGCACTACATTTGAAATGTTTATGCAAATGATGGGTACCCACATGATAAAGTTATCTTGGCTTTTTTTAGCTGGTTCTCCCATATCAATACTGTCACAGAGCCTAAAGCAATTGAAATGATTGACTAGCAAAATGTGCTAATAACGTTGATTATCTTCATTTATTTGCATATAATTCTTTGCTAATTTCTCTGCAGTAATTAGGACTGTGGCACATTGCTGACATGACTTTTTAAAATGAGAATGTGTTAAGTAATATTCAAACCTGTTTTATGATTTCCAAATGATGTTTTCAATAAAGAAAAATCACCTTCAGGAAAGATATTTCTGAACTGAATACGTATTTCTAGATTTTAAGCAATCATTAGAGGGAGATTTTGCTATCAATGTAGATGTTTAAATTCCAGGAGACATTTCTCTTGAGGCTACAGCTCAGTCAAGATAGATCACTGTTGCCAGTCAGGTAGGAGTTGTTGCCTGGGAAATATGGAAATGACCCAATGTTCTGCACTAAAAGCCCCAAACTAGTTGGAAGAAAATACTGACAGAAAAAAATGCAATCCTGTAGTATCCCAAAAATTATATTTCATTTTGCCATTCCACTTGTGGCATTTAAGTAAATCTACTGAGGTTGATAAATTACTTACTAATTATGTATATTGCATTTTGGTCAGCAATTCTTCCTACCAAATCTTTGATCCTTTCAGGGGCTACTTATGAGCATACTACTTATGAAAGTATTTAAATACTTTTTTTCTTTCTATCACCACTTTAAATTGCATCTATACTGTGCATTACTAGGTACTAGTACTGAAATATTTTATAGAGACAGCCTGGGTATTAGAGGCTATTCTTATCTCTTATTAACATCAGGTTAGCATACAATTCACAGCCTGGTTTTGTGCCTGTGTCCCTGCAAGACAAAAGAATAAAAGTCAAGGACAAAAATCTGTGTCCTGAAAATCATGACTGGACAAATGTAAACTTTCCGGAATGCTTTGCCAGACACATGACAATTTTAAATAGAAGAAAGTGAACAAGTGAAGAAAGCCATCGAAGTCAGCATTAATGCTGCTGCCTAAACAGTTTAGCTGTCTTTGCTCCATTTCTTCCACAGCTATTGCTGACTGTGACTACAGATAAGTTGAACAAGGATGGAGGTCACCAAAACAAGAAATGCCTTAATAATTAAGGGCTCAATACATTTCACAAATGCACCTTCTTCTGTATCTGCTGCCAAACAGCTGTGGATCTGTGATACCTTTTAAAAATAAATTAAGAAGCCTGAAAGGCTCTGTTCATAATCTAAGTGTGGAACTGAGGATGCAGAATGAGGATGAAACTACTAATTACTCTCTCCAGGCTCATACTTGCAATATAATCAAATCTGTCTACTGGGGCGATCAGCACTTAATCAATTGAAGTGTGATATAACCTTGCACTTTGTGCTAACATGAAGCTAGAACTAAAAAAAGCCCTGTCATTGTTACAAGCATATTTTCAAGGCAGAGAATTAGCAGGCTTTGCTCTCCAAAATAAGCCTTTCAACATTTAATTCCCTATAGCAGGCTGTACCCGTTTGTTAAGGTCTGTGCAGAGCTAACAGCTGAGGCTGCTGGTGCCAGCAAGCCCTGCCTCTTCTGCCCTGAGAATGGTTTGCTATAGGAATACTTTGTTCCAGCACACTTCTCTGTTGGTAAAATGCTAAGTGCTCTCCTTGTTTTAGTGCAAGATGACTTATTAGGTAAAGAGTCAAAGCATTTTGTATTTTCCATGTTGTCATATTGTATAGCCTGAAGAAAATGATAATCATGGAAAAGTTGTAGTGGTTTTTTGGTTTGAGTTTTTTTTCTTTTTTTATTTGGATTTTTTTTTAAAAATTGCTTTTATTTTGTTTTGTTTTTGATTTACTTTGTTATTTCCCCCCCTTTTTAAACTGAGACTATTCTTATGGCTGAAAACCTCTATACAATATCAGCAGTCACTCAAACACTGTGTTTGGACAGTTAGCAAAATTTTGTGGATATGTATTTAAATCTCAGGGGAGCTTCTCTGCTTGTCACATCAGTAGCTGGCAGCTCAAGAGGCAGGTTTTCCACAAAGATTCACTTGTCCTTTAATTGTGGGGAAGTGAAATAACATCTGTCTGGTTTTTTATGACTTCTACTTCCGAATTAAACAGGGAAATACAAGGACATGACAAAGAGAAAGATCTCAGCTTTCTGAATCTGTAACACTTTAGTTAGGCAATAGAGTGAAGATTCTGTGTCAGCTCTTGTTTATTCAGATATGCTTTTGCTGTCCTCACAACTGATTTTCCTAGTCAATGTCCACTTCTGGGCATGGAGAGAAACACTGTGAAAAGGGACCTGGGGGTCCTGGTCAATGACAAGTTGAACATGACCCAGCAGTGCCCTGGCAGCCGGGAGGGCCAGCCCTGTCCTGGGGGGCATCAGGCACAGCATGGCCAGCAGGGCAAGGGAGGGGATTGTCCTGCTCTGCCCTGCCTGGGGTGGCCTCACCTTGGGTGTTGGGGGCAGTTCTGAGTGCCACAATATAAGAAATGCATTAAACCATTAAAGAGGGTCCAAAGGAGGACCATGAGCATAGTGAAGGATCTGGAGGGGAAGGTGTAAATATATGGTGAGAGGCTGAAATCAATTGGTTTTTTCAGCCCAGAGAAGAGGAGACTGAGGGGAGACCTCAGTTGTGATCTTCAACATTCTCAGAAGGAGAAGAGGAGGGGCAGGCCCTGATCTCTTCACTCTCGTGACCAGTGACAGGACTCAAGGAAATGGCCTGAAGCTGAGTCAAGGGAGGCTTAGGTTGGATATCAGGAAAAAGTTTTTCACCCAGAGGGTGGCTGAGCACTGAAACAGCTCCTCAGGGAGGTGGTCACAGCACCAAGCCTGACAGAGTTCAAAAAAGGTTTGGACACTCTCAGGCGCATGGTGTGATTCTTGGGATTGTCCTGCACAAGGCCAGGAGTTGGACTCGATGATCCTGATGGGTCCCTTCCAACTCAGCATATTCTATGGTTCTATGGTTCTATGGTTCTATGGTTCTATGTTCCTTTCCAATCAACATTTGAGATAGTTGAAATACTGACTAAAAACTGGTTTGGTTTTGTCTGTTGTTTCATTTTTTAAAACCATTTGACTCCCACACATTGATTGGAAATGCTAAAACAAAGAAAAATATTGTTCATAACAATGCTCTGTTTTGAAATTTCTAAAACAAATCTGAAGGATCATGCTCTCCCTAAAGAGGATGATAACATGGCTGCTTTGCTCAAAGACTGAGAGATCAGCCTGGGGCTCCAGGAGTTTTCCAGTGTATGAAAGGCCTCCTGGCATGATGCTCACCAATCCCCATTGCTTAAGACAAGACAACTATAGTGTCAACAACTTTTTTTCCCTCTCCCAGGTGCCTGACCTATCTCCGTTTTGTCTCTGGACACCATCCATCCTGGACATGACTCTTGTCTCAACAAACTATGGAGAATAACTGACTTGCATGTTATTTTCATTTTATCACTCTTAATGTAAACAGTCATTTGTGTTGATTGTGTAATATTACATCTTTGGTTTTGGACACCTTGGGTTTTGGAGAGAGGAGGGAGGAGCTAGTCTGGTTGTGTCATGGTGGAGAAATGGGTGCTCTGGCAGGAGGAGTAGCTGGGATTGAGCTGGCTGTGCAATATGGAAGGCAAACACACTGGATGAGTTCTCATCTGCTGCCCAGGGTGGGTGGTCACTCACAGCTGTGCAAAGCCAGAGCACAAGCCCCTGTTCTTAGCTGTACCTTGCTCTGCTCTGCAGGAGTGTGCATTACTGCATATAATGCAAGTGGGAGCATTTGGCCTAATCACCATTTCTGCTGACAACAAAATCTGTCAAGTGGTGAAGACAAAACACTGTGCTGAAAAACCTTCACATTTTCTGCTTCTGTTTATTATGAAGTCTGCCTTATAAAGAAAGGAATCAGAATAAACTAGGTTGGAAAAGACCTTTGAGATCATCAAGTCCAACCTGTGACTTAACATTACCTTGTCAGCTAAGCCATGGCACTGAGTGCCTCATTAAGTCTTTTTTTAAACACCTCCAGGGCCGGTGACTCAACCATCTCCCTGGCAGCCCACTCCAATGCTGAACCACTCCTTCTGTGAATAATTTTTTTTTCTAACATCTAGCCTAAACTTCCTGGTGCAGCTTGAAGCTGTGTCCTCTTGTCCTGTCACTGGTCGCCTGGGAGAAGAGGGTGACGCCCTCCTGGCTACAACGACATTTCAGGTAGCTGTAGAGAGTGACAAGGAAGGCCAGCTTTATGCCACTACAGAAATGACCACGCTACATTCCTCCCTTCTAAGTTCAGCACAGCCTGTGCTCTCAAAAAACAAACAAACAAACAAACAAACCAAAAAAACAACAAAAAACCCCACCTACCAGGAGGCAAATATGAACACAAAGACATGATAACTTCACTCATTCCTGTTTTGTTCTATGACCCTCTGTCAATATTCAGACAAATGAAACAATCTTTGTAATTAAAAAAAAAAAAAAAAAGCAAAACAAACCCCAAAACAATTTCCTGTGTACTTCTTTCTATGGAACAGGACGTTAGAGGAGGTGAGCTGTATCCTTGGTTTTTTTTTATTTCTGTCAGCAAAATAAGAACATCAGAATTATGAAAATGTCCAAACTCAATCAAGTGTTCATTAGCATTCTGGAGAGTCACTTCAATTAAAGAAAACTCTTATTTTGTCTGCATCACTAGGGAAATGCAGACTAAAATTGGAATGTAAATGTGGTTGTATTTTAGAATGATTTAATGTGACAATCTTTCTATTTGCAAATGGCCCAGCAAAGGGTCACAGTTTAACATCAATTCAAAGAATAAAATGCAAGTTCAAAAACATGTCAGAACAATTTGCAGGATGTTTTTCAATTATCTGGCAAAGAACACATGGAGATTTCTTGTGTTATTTAATTTTTCTTTGAGGCTTTGTATGCTGCCAGTTTTGCATTCTTAAATTCCAGTTTGGGGAAGTTTACTAAGGTACTAGCAAAAAGCTCTAGCAAAGTTTCCTTCTAATTCCAAACCACTTCAGTGTCTTTTCCCACTGATGGGATAAATGGGCTGAGCATTTTTAGCTGCATCTTAGGTAAAAGCAATGAAAATCAAGCCCTTAAAGCTCTGATTTTCAGAGTGCTTGACACTGACTGTAGCTGGAGGTAATTGGAGCTGCTGGGGTACTGTAACCCTGCAAACTTGCAACAATGCTCTCTTTGTGAGGAGGATGGTCTTTGGATCATCAAACTTTCCTGGAGATGTGAGGTAGGATGACTTTGCACATACTGCCTAAAGTAGGACTATGTTTTAAATTCTGTCTGCAGTCTGGTTGATCACAGTTTAATGGGCTTTTCCTCTCTCCTGTGCAATTATAGTTAAGAAAGTACTCTAGATATTCTGTAAGTAGGTACAGTAAATATCCAGTAAATAGGTACAGAGGTTCTGGCCAGCCTGAGGAGTTTCCCACTGAGGGTCGAGTGGTGGGGAAGTGCCCTCTGCCCTGGAGGGAGCAGAGGGAGCTTGCTGCTCCCTCCGTGCTGGGGATGTGTGTACACATGAGCATGTGCCCGACCCTTGTGTGCACCGGGGTCCTGATCTTGTGGCACTGAACACTTCCCAGCCAGTCCCCACTTTGCCACTGGCATGAAGAGCAGTGCCTGCTCCATCACACACTGTGCAGCAAAGCAAAGCCACATTTTGTAGCTCTTAATTTCTTTGGTGGAGAAGACATTAGGAGCGGTATTCCCATGTCCAGGTCATGCCTGTTACTGTGAAAATGTTACAGAATCCCTGACCTGTTCTCAGGCTCTCCACCTCTGCCATTGATGTGCCCATTTACAAACCCTTTGGTTGCTCCTCCAAACTGGAGCTATGCTCACTGTCTGTCAGTGTGGCCCATACCAAATAGGTTCACTGTCCTAGACTAAAAAATAAAAGTATTTTACTAACTGAATCTTGAAAGCTGGAGTGTATTGACTGAGCACAAGAAAGTCTAAACCTGTTTTGTCTCCATGTTTAATAGACCTGTATTGAGGTTTTTTACTCATCCTGTTTTGACTCATCACTCTCTGAAGCCTGGGAAACTCTGGTGAAAGCCTATGGAAAGACTTTTTGCAGCTGTGTGCTTTATTTTCTTTGTTTTGAATTTGCCATCTTTTGTATTTGATACTTTCTGATTCTTGCACTAGAAAAGACAATGAACACAAGATCCTTGTTTATGTTTGCTATACATGTGTGATTTCATAGACCTTTTTTACAGTCTTGTTCAGTCACCTCTTTTCAGACTGAAAATGCCTGATCTATTTAATCACTTTAGATGCATAAACCACTTGGTACCTTTGTCATCCTAATATTCCACTTCTGAACCCTTCTCAGACCTGCTGGACACAATGGGGATGGGTGGATTGGGATTGCCCACAGTATTCATGGTATGGTAGCCCCATACCTATGCAGCATGGGATGATGTTCTCTCTCTCCTTTCTATATTCCTTTCTTAATAATTTCTCACATTCAATTTGCTTTTTTTTTTTTTAATTACTCCTGAGCATTGATCTCTGACACTTTCATAGACTGTCTATTATATTTCCAAGACCTTCTTCCTGAATTCTAATTTAAAGACTGCCACTGTGTATATAAAGTTAAGATTGTTTTTCTTGTACATGCTACTTTACATTTATCTATTTTGAATTTCATCTGCCACTTAATCTTCCTGCTGTTCTCTCTCCTTTTTTTTTTTTTTTCACAAGCTAAATTCTTATCAACAGAAAACATAGCCATCTTACTGTTCACCTCCTTTTCCAGGTAATTCAGAAGTGTTGAACAGGGCAGACTTATCACATACCCCAGTAAGACTCTACTGATACCTTCTCTGCATGGAGAAAATTGGTTGTTTATTCCTATTCCTCCTTTTCTAAACCTTAACTCTTTACCTGTCTCTCAAAGGAATTAATTTTCTATATTGTGGTAGGAAGAGTTTTTGGTGAAGGACATTGTCAAATACTTTTCAGGAATTCCAGAGACTGAATCACAATCAGTATGTGCAGGATAGGGTGGGAATTGCTTGTTCACCATCTCTTCTTGTACCTAAAGTAGGGGACATTGAAGGACACTTCTAGAAGGCATATTTAGAGAATTAATAAAAAGCAAAATGATTCCTCATGCAATTTGTAGTTGGCTTTCAAATTCGTTGCCACACTTAATGTGGATAGTATTTGTTATTTGTGGATTCAAGGTACAGACTGATCTAGTTCACAGATCACAAATCCCTTGAAGGTTACTAAATGTATAGAAACAAAGGCTGCCTAAAGCACTCATGGAAGTTAGAATGGTTGGAAACCCTGGGAGTATTCATCAGGAACATCCTGTACATCTGTCCTGGTTGTCTTCTCTTTCCTAGGCATTCACTTTAGGAGACAGGGTTCTTAGCAAACCCAGCCTGGCCATTCCTCTGCCTTTTTGTGCCCATGTTCTTAACTGGGTCCATTATTGGATGCCTTCAGAGAATTCTGTCTGGTTTGCAAGACCTCCCCTCTTTGAAAGCTCCTTCCCTGGAGGGAGCTGGGGTACTGTGCTGTCCCAAAATCCTCTTATTTAAGTCCTGCCCATGCTTCTGATACAGCTGCCAAACTAGGAGCTACTACAGTTCTACAGATACACCTTGCAACTCGTGAAAATTTGCCATTGCTTTTGCCATCCTCCATTCCTGCTGTGCAATGACAGCTCTAATGCCTTGCAGCTTTCTTTAGTAGGTCAGACTTTAAATCATCTGGACCTGATGATTTTTTTACCTTAATTTTGACAATGTCTTCTATGGATTCTTCAAATGAAGTCACTCTGAAGTAGTTCCTTTGACATATCTTCTCTGATGCATGAAGAAAGGTTCCAGCCCAGATATTTCCCCAAACTCCTTCAAGGCTGTAAAAAAATCATTTAATTTTCTTCCTCTGCTTTATCTTCTCTGAAAGTTCCTTTTGTACTTTGATCAATTAATGGGCCTACAAACTCTATAGCTTCCTGCTCCTGATGTGTTTGAAGAAATGATTAATTATGAGATTTTTACGCCCTCTGAAAACTGTTATTCAAACTCTTTCTTACTGGCCTGAAACAAGGAACAAGAGAGCTTTGCTGAAGGCATTCATTTTGATCTTTTTTTTCTTTTTTTATTTTGTATTTGTACTTCAGCAAAGAAAGGAAAATTCTTATTGATTTTCATAATCCTGAAAATATATGGGTTTTTAATGGAACACACTTCTACACCAAATTTCTTACTCTTTTGGTCCTACATATGTATCTATAAAAAGTTATACAACATATTCTGATTTTTTTTCTATAAAAACATTTTTATGACACATTTTTGTATGCTAAATAACTAGATGCCTTTTTATGAGTGTGCCAAGTTGCTTCTGTAAAATGCACAGAATAATATTTTAGTCTTCTCTTTCTTTAGCTAGGTGAAACTACTTGGATGCCTTTCCTCTCACCGGCTAATATCTGACTTGTAGCTCACTTTGTTGCTTATGCCAGTTGGTTGCTCCACTGTTCTTCCACAGAGCCCTTTGCACCCCCATGTTGGCTTCTGGCTGATATTTGCTGTTTAACTTCATGTACTTCTGGTTTGGTACTTGCCCAGACCCCAGTCTGGGGATCTGACTGTTCCTCGACTAACAATAGGCAAGTCCTTCGTTGTTTAAGCATTTCCATTTTGGTAAATTGACTCCTCTTTTCAGCTGCTGGTATAGAGGCTGTTGTGAATTAAAATAATCTCCTGGCTCTTGTTCTGTGCTAGGGGTGTGTTGGGGCAGGGAATGCTTCTATTCTGCCTGCTGGTCACAACAATCCTCTCCTGTCGTGTAGTTTCATCTTTGTACCTGTTGAGAGAAAGCTTCTATGTTCCTCTCTGTCCTACCTGAAATGTTCATATTCCCAGAAATCTTCCCTGATCATGCCTTTATTTCTGCTCCTTTCTGGTTATTCACAATGTAAGTAAATTCCCAGGATTTCTTATTTGCATATTCACAATCATTCAAATTTTGCTGAACTTGGTCTTGTTGAAACACAGTATCCACTCCGTTACTCCTGGCTTTTGTAGGTTTATCTGTACCTGCACAGAAACTGGGAGGAGGGTTAAGTGAGTAGCAAAATACAGCTCTTCATGTCTCAGAGAAGGAACTTCACATTTCAGTCCCAGGAACTTCACAGTGTCCCTGCCACAGGTCTGTCTCATGAGCCTGTTCATGGACAGCCTGAAAAGCTGAGGCAATAGCAAACAAAATTGTCACTTTTTGGTCCTATTGGGCTCCTTTTTTTACTCATGATTTTTGCTGATTGACAGTATCTGCCTTCTTGCTAGAAGATTATTACTCTTACCTAGTTTCTTACTCCAACTATCTTTTGAAGTCACTGTATTCCATGAAATTTTTTCTTAAATTAATATTATTAGAGATGTTGTGCACACCTAGACTGTTTAATGACATTAATTTTTGTTAAGTATAAGATTTTCCTTCTCTGAAACCTGCTTCTTCTTAGCGACTTGCCTGTGTCTGTTTTCATTTGTGATAATACCACTCATTAACATTTTCTGACACTGACACTAATAATACTCTATTTCTCATCTTTCAGATTGTCATTCTTTTGGCAGTTTGACAGTAAAATGATCTTGGACATTAGCAGAAGCAAGGCATCTACCCTGCTGGCCACTTCTAAAAGTTTCTTTAGTTTTATTTACCTAAATGTATCTAAGTCTTTGGCCCCACCTTTCTAGAATTAGTCAATTCCATCTCCTCCTACCTTGTTTTATTTACCTCATTAGGAGAGAAAAATATATTTTTTTAAAAAAAGCAAATAATGTAGTAGGATTTAGGTACTTAACCTTCTTGGAAATTAAACCATTGTGTATTTGCAATTAAAAAACCCAAACCCAAAGTGTATTGGAATCTAAGTTTGGATCTCAGTGTCAAAATGAGATTTGTAACTCCTTCATAGCCATGGCCATTGGGATTCTGCTGAACTTCGAGGTTCTTGAGTCAAAATGTTTCTAAAAATAAATTTGGAGAAGTTTAGAAGTCTGCTCTGAAAGGTGTGACAATAGAATGCACAGAAGAAGGACTAAGTATACTGCCCCTTTACCCTTTCCCTTCTACTGCCCTGAGATGTGCTAAGCAGAGCTGGGCAGACCTGTGCTTCTGTGAGATTGCAGGGGGAGATTCTGCCTGAGCAATGTTTCAGATGTGGTGCTGTATGGCCTGAGACCCTCGGCTGATGGCCTCCTAAGGCTGAGCATGTTTGCTCCTTGGCTTTCCTGGCTCTGCCTAGGGAGGTGTAGTTTGCTTCGCTCAATTGGTAAACCTAGCAATGCTTATGCCTAGAAGTAAAAAAAAAAAAAAAAACCACAACAAACAAAATTTCTGCTTGAAGGAGCTAGCTTTAGTACTTATTCATTGAGTGTTGATTCAAAACCAAACCAAACTGCCATAAAACACAATCACCACCTCTCCGAGACAGACAAGAGTTTCAAGGTTGGTTGCTTATCTGAAGCATAAGATGCACCACTGATTTCTGTCTCTCCAAGAGACACAGCCTCCTTTCACCCTGCCTAGTTTTCCAGCCCCTCTTTTAGTGCCCCTTTCCCCTTTGGAAATACTTGGCTGGCTCCTGGAGCACCAGCTGTCAGAGTGGCTAGGTCTTGGCTCAGAGACCTCTTCCCTCTGAGCCCTGCTCACCATAATGTTTTCTGACAGGGGGAAGCTGGTTGGGGCTCCCTCTACACTTACCCACACTGCTCTGCTCAGCTGCACAGAGCATCCTGGGCACTCATTTTCAGATGATAAAAGTTAGCTAAATCCTACAGCAGGATCATTCTTGCACTGTGGATGGGCTTTCTTTTATTGCTTTGTTCTTCAGCATGTGTGAGATGGCCCTGGAAGGACTGGGGTCCCATTAATCTTGTATCTGTACAAATCTTTAATGAGATGCTGTTCCCTGCTACACAGCTTGCAATCTACAAATGTCTTATGACATATGATGAAACCCAATCTACAGAACAGAAGCAAAGGGATTTAATTGAATGTCATATCCACAGAAGCCAAAGGGCAAAATCCTGGCCTCACGGAGGTCACTGGCCAAGCTCCCATTGGCTTTAGCAGTGCCAGGCTTTCAATGAGAGTCTTTGCAGCATAAGTATTTGTATTCTGCTCACATTGACCTATTTCAGGTCGAAATTCCCTTTAGCAGTGCTCACTAAGCCATAGGGCTTGCTGGTAAACCTTAACGTGTTTAGCCAATGCAAGCTGACAAGGGCATGACATCATTAGCCAAGTTTCACATCCCACTGACCTTACCATCATGGCTTAATCCGCTGGGGTCTGTCATCCCTAATGGTTTGGTTTGACAGTGCTTTACTGCACTTGTGTGTATTACTGCACTTGTGTATTCACCTACTACAGTCTGTTAAGAAAACATATACAGAAGGTTATAACGAGGATATACAGAAGCTGCTGTATGTCTCTGATGGCATGTGAATTACAGCAAAGTTTGTTATGTCATTTGTTGGAATAGCATGTTGACAGCTCTGTCTTGTTTTCTGATATCTGAGTTATGGATTTCTCAAGTCTGATATTATGTGAATTGTGTCACACAGAAATTACCACATTTTGAGAAAACTTGATATATCTACTGAGAAGGTGATTTACTGTGATTTCACATCTATCATGTTTGTCTTTCAAAATTTCACACCGTTTTACAAGCATCATTACCCTGATTTATTTTAGAGAGCGAGAACCGAAGTTGCACACTGACAGGTCTGACCAGAAACCATGATTTCACTGATTAGGTCTCTCTGTGCTAGCAGAAGGAAGAGTGAGTGTCATGTCTCCAGTCGAGAGCTGAAGTATTGCAGGGCTGCTCTGCAGACCAAGCACACAAACAGCTTACCTTCTACTAGGAAAAACAGAAGAAGTACCATAAATTCCAGAGCGTCATGTGTAATCTCCTCCACATTCCACAGAAGAAAATCAAAACAACAAAACCAAAACAAAACCAAAAAACCCCTTCCCCCCAACACCCCAAACAACTAGAAAGGAGAAGAATCAACACCACCTAAGATAATTGATTTGGGCAGTTGGGGGAAAAGAGGGAGCATATGGACCTGTACCTCAGGCACTTCTATTTGAAACATCTTTCCACATTCCAAGTAATCTCTAGTCCTGCCTAACAAGCTGCATCCTGGGCAGGAGAGTGGGAATTTTACTGCATGAAAGATGAATTAAGTTTTACAGCTATTTTTCTCAACTCCTTACATTATTTTCATTAAAAATTTGTCTCTGTGGGGGAGTTGTTGCAGAAGAAGTGCAGAGGGTGATTTCAAAGTGTAATGATCAGTCTGTACTCATTCCCAGTGTGGGTTAAGCTGAACACACAAGCACAATTTCACTGTGGATTAAG
Source organism: Motacilla alba alba (assembly GCF_015832195.1). Classification (NCBI taxonomy): domain Eukaryota; kingdom Metazoa; phylum Chordata; class Aves; order Passeriformes; family Motacillidae; genus Motacilla; species Motacilla alba. Next base: position 17,538,842 of record NC_052017.1, on the reverse strand, counting down.
AATGTCCTCCTGAAGAGTTAGTATGCAATAACTATTCCAGGCTATTTCCCCAGGTAGACAAGCCTAAACATCTGATAAATAGGCCTATTCCTTTTCCTCTTAACCAATTAAGTACTTATTTTAGAAGGATAAAATGAATTATCACATAACTATTTCACTGCAATATGTCTTACTTAGAGCATTAATGTCACAAAAAGTGAACTACTGTCCACAGATTGGAAAAAAAGGTATTAGTGTTTTGCATGTACAAGCAGAGAGATATCTCTTGACCTTATTTTATTTTGGGTAAAGATGATGATGTATTGTTGTTTTTGCAACGCTTCACATTTATTTCACAAAATAAATCACATAATGGACTGTCATAATAGCCCCAGTAGCGTGACAAGAAAAAAGAATTGGTAGAGCTACACTTCAGTGCACAGTGAAATAGCTAACAATTTGTTAAATATCCCATGAGTGGATTAAATAGGCATATGATCAGTTATGTGGCTGCCAAGCCACAGCAGGAACCAATTAGAATTCACCAAAAATAATTTAGATGAAAACTGATGAATCTATCAAAACCTAATTAAATTTATGGAAAAAAGCAAACATCTTGTTGACAGATTATATAACCAACAAGTTTCTCTGTAGAGAGTCTACAAAGGATGGCCACTGAAAGTAGAGCTGCATTATTTGATCTTGTTTGAAGAGTGTCGAGTTTTTTAACATGCAATATTCTTCCTATTTAATTTTCAGGTAAATCAGTCACATAAAAGTGAGTCAGCTGGCTTTACATGAAGAAGCACAAAGTTATTCAGCAAATTGTAACTGTTGTTAATTATTTCATGGCTTGTCTTATGTGAAACACGTAAGAGTCCATGGAGGGGGATGGATTTGAATGGAGAAGAAAGATGCTGTAGACAGGAAGCTCTTTCAAAGATCTGATTTTATATAATGGACTAGAAAATATGCTGATAAATACAACTGTTAGAGCTCAAGCTCTTTAATATTGAGATATTTGCTATGGTATAATGTTGGGGTACAGGATTGTTTTTGTTGAAATGCTGGGTATTAGGCCACCAAATGGTGAAGCAAGTCTGTGTGAGAATGAGCACTGAGATACCAGCAACAAAACCCAGAAGGCAGAAAGGCAAGAAACCTCTAAATCAGAGCTTTCAGCTGCAGTAAATAGATAAGCTGCCTTTAAAACCAAAAAGACAGGGACTTGCATGGTTATTCTCATTGAAATCCTGCAAAGAATCAGCCAGAAACAGGGCTGCTGATCATCTTACTCCAGCAATGTCAGGATAGATATTTCTAAAACGTACCTTACACTCCAGTTGTTTCTCAGATATCTGCACTGTTCATTCTCCCATGAAGCTGTTGTACATTGTGAACTATAACCTGAGCTTTCTTTTCACAGAAATTCAGTTTTCCCAGTGCGCCAATGCCTTTGTGCTGTATGTGTTTTGTATGACTAATCAACACAACAAAGACATAGCTGAGTATTACTCAAGACAGAGATTTCCCCCCCCATGCTATTCAGAAATGAAGCTTTCAGCTGCCAACGGAAGAAAGGTGATATGTGTTTCTCCTCTGTGCCTGGGCTTTTTTGGTGGCCACATGGGAAAGTGCGAGGACAATGTCTGATTCATCTCTCTTGAAACTGGGAAGTTAGCAGTGACTTTCCTTTTCCCTTTTCCCAAATTGAAGACAAGTGAGAGATCCAGTCCTTAAACACAGGTAATAACATTCTTCCAACTTGAAGAGTCTGAATATTTACAGAGTAGGTATCTATGAAAATCAAAATGCAGAAGAGTATATGTTCTGTCATCACTGCTTGAATGTTAATGTTAGCCAGACTCTTGTGTTACATAAAGATGTCTGAATTACCTTGTATAAAATATTCTCACACTCTAAGGAGACAAGTTAAAGTGAAGGTGTCTTAATGCATGGATCCATAACAAGATGTACTTTCCTTCTCTGGGAAAAAGAGCAGTCACACATGCCTCATTTTCTGATTTTTCTCGCTTCTAGAATTAAAGCTATCTTTTGAAATGAGGCAAAAATACAATTGGACTTGTTTAAATTCTTGAATTAACTTTAATTAAACTGAAGATAACCTGAAATGGAGGAAAATGGGGAAATAAAGGGGAAAAAAGAGAAAACCGCAAATGAGAAGGAGGATGACTTACTCAATCAACTGTTCTACTCCTGCTAAGAGTTGCCTTCCTGATAGTTTAGGACTTTATTGGTGGGTTGGGTGTTTTTGCTTTTGGAGGCTTTTGGGGGTGGAACTGGGTGTTTTTTGGGGGAGGTGGGAGATGGTGCATTTTTAAGAAGAGGGACAAAAGGCAGGAGAAGAATCTCACAGGGGCCCTGAAAAGGGGAAAAAAGATGCTGTGTTTTACTTGTTCTTGGTAGTTTCCGTGGTGCTCTGTGGGGAGGAGGAGACTTTTTGCATGCCTACCCCAGGCAGCACAATGTGTGTCAGCACAGGGGCTGCAGAAATGATGTACAGGGTCATACAAATAGATGACACACTATGCAACTTCACACCATGCCTAAATAGCCATGAGTGAGCTTCCTGTGGAAAACACCCAGCGGACAAGCTGTGAATGTGTAACATTTTCTCAGCACTTAACAAGGCATCACCTTGAGCTAAAGAGGATTGCTGGCCTTTTCCTCCTTCTTCAGACCAGTCCTAAGTCATAAATAAGCCCCTTACACTGCTGCAATGAGCACTTCAAGGACCAGGAAAAACAAGCTTTTGCGGGACATGACAAAATCCAGGAGAACAATCTTTCACTAGGAATTTCCCACTGCTGGGTTTGGTTTTTTGTTTGTTTGGTTTTTTTTGGTTTTTTTTTGTTTTGTTTGTTTGTTTATTTGTTGGTTTTTTGTTTGTTTTTTTAATGACTGTTGGATTAGCAAGTCTAACAGAAGCTTAAGAGATCCCCTAAAAATGGGGCTGTTTGGTCCTAAACCTGGGACTCCAAATTCCTCTTGAACAATCAGTGTCTGCCCTGTTCTTCTCAGATGTAAAGGACAGTCTACTTCTCTGTAAGAAGGAATTAGATAAAGATTTGTTGTGATTATTTTAAGCCCCAGACTAATGTGCTACATCTTGTATTCCTTGATGTATTTTGAATTATTGAATATATGAGACAGAAATTCCAGACATTTGCATTATCTCAACTGGATTTTAACATATTTTTTCACATAAAGGTCACGTGACAGGTTGGACATTGGGAGGAATGTCTTCACAGAAAGGCTAAATAAATGTTGGACTGGACTGACCAGGGCAGTGGCAGAGTCAATGTTCCTGGAGGTGTTCAAGGAAAGACTGGACATGGCATGGTCCAGTTGACATGAGGGTGTTTGGCCAGAGGTTGGACCTGATGATTTCAAAGGTCTTTTCCAACCTGTGGATTGATTCTATGATTCTGTAAACATGAAGTTCTATGACACTACTAGAAATATGCCCTTTACATATCCAAGGGTTAAATTTCATGCTTTGCTCCTGAAGAATGCAGCTCAGGAGGAATGGAAGAAACTCCTTTAGGTTCCTTTAAAGCTTTTCCTGCTGGGGCTGGTGCAGGCAGGTGAATAAGGGCTAAGCAGCAACTGAAATACGTGCATGTCTTGTGGTGGATTTCATATAAGATGGTGCCAATGAGTCTCACATCTCTCTCTCACCAAAATTTTTGATAGTTCTTGAAGACCTTTTAAATCTCTACCCCTCCTGTTTTTTGTAAGCAGAATGGGTCTCAAAGCAACACCACTGGACACTAATAATATGCAGCAGTTTCTTTTTAAAAGAAGCTTTGTTATCTCTTTAGAGAAGTAAGCAGAAACAGCTTGGTGTACACACTAGCCTTAATGTAGAAAATTTCAAAATGTCTCCTTGATAGAGGCACTACATGGTAAGGTATGAGAATGTATTACAGAGCATCTTTAAAAGAGATGGAAAGTTCATTTTTAAAAATTACTGGATATACTCCTGATAGGGAGCTTGATTTATACCAAATAACATCAATAAAACTATAGTCATTGACTTCATTAGAAGGATGCTCAAAGTAATTATTTGCCACTGGTTTTACATCTACAGTTAATTTTGAACTTAATTTTCAGAGGAACTAAGTGCACGCCCATAACCCATTGATTTCAGGTAATGTTTTGGGTGCTGGGCACTTCAAAAAATGAGGCTGCCTTATCTACAAATTCAGTCAAATTGTTAATCCACATTGGAATTAATGGACTAAGCTAACAGAATCTGCAAATAAATTGGAAGCTGTGAATAAGTGTGTCTCCTGATGGTTCTGGAGAGCAGCCTTATCTAACCAGCCCGATCCATTTTTTCACCTGCTCTGACAACAGGCTGCCAGGCGTGGGTTGCTCTGCATGGCAGCAGCCTTCTGCTAGGACACTTTATGTCACACTAAAATATATTCAGTGCTTAAAATGAGCCTATTATTAATAAACACCAACACATCTCAAGGGTGCTATTCATCTTAGCACCATCCTCATAAAATCTTTTTTATTGTTTGTGTGATACATTCTGAAGATATTAACATTTTTATGTGGCTGGAAAAAGAAGGAAATTCCTGAATTTCTCTCTTGAACTCAAATCCAAAAGTGGCCAGAGCAGAAACTGTATAAAATTGGATAATCTGTTTACAGAAAGATCTGGATGGGTAACAGAGTTGGCAAAGACATTCAGCTTTTACATAATTGGCTTAGATACTTTCCAACTCAGAAGGGTTAGCGAGGCTTTACTGCCTGAGAGTTGCTTTGTGAAACCTGTGAAATAAACTGCACATTTATCATGAAAGGGACATTGCCCATCATAGGAAAAATTCCAACATGGGTAACATTGCCTGGTATAATAGGAAAATTTTGAGGATTTAAAACCAGAGGCAGCCAAATAACAAATGGAGTTTCAGGTACTTAAAGGATCCTGGAAGATCTGGAATAAAATTATGACTGTCCTCCCTACCCTAACTGAACAACTGACATTCAGACACCTGGATAAAGAGCAATAATTAGCTCTTTTGTTGATGCATTAGAAAAAAAAATATATATTTTAGCATTTTTAGTTAACTTTGGGTTGGAATAAATAATCTTTATTTTTAATGTGATATTCTCAACTTCCATTTCCAGCATCTCCAAATATTGCTGAATGTTCTCTTAAAATGAATTTTGTCTAAAAAATTTCTTAAAAGCTTTAAATTCCACATTTTAAAATATGCATGAACCTATTCTACAATAAATGGAGAAACTAGATGCATGGTTAACAAAGAAAGCTGAAAAGACATGAAGTTTAGAGTACGACATATTTTTTTCCTGGTTGTTTTAGTATATGAAGCCATAGAAGAGAAAAAAGCTAAACCTATGCTATATTAACAGATGTTAAATAAACTGCAAAGTAAGGGCAGAGAACAAGTGAATAAAAGGAACAAGATATCCAGAAAATACAGCACCTTGTCTATTTGAGTTAAAATGAAAACAAAGCATTCACATGTGTATAATTTCCCAAAATATTCAGCGAGTGTCAATAATTGGTTATTTTCTGTGCTTTTCTGTTCTTGATTTTCAGAGCTAACTGCAGTAAAAATGTACAAATTTTTGAGTTCTTACTCTTGTTTTGCTCCTATTAAACAGAGAAAGTAAGTAAAACCTGTTGTGGTGTGTTACTATTTTGTATGTTAACTAAGATCATGTTTGGTATGTTCGGTGCACCCCCGCTTACTTGGTTCTGCCCTGGTTCTCTCTTCCCGCCCATGACGTGTCAATCCCCCTGTCTCCGCCCCTGTTGTGTAATCTTGCTTAGTCACTCCCCTAATCCCTCCCCCGCCCTTTGTCCATCACTTGGTGGCCCCTCCCCTTCTTCTGGAAGCTTCTGCCTTAGCTGTCAAGTGATTGGTTCAGAGGCCAGGGTCCCTCCCCCACATCATGCCCATTGGTCCTTCCCAATGTCATTCCATTGTCTTTCCACGCCCCCTGCCTCCCCATTGGCCATGGAATTGGCTCCGCCTTAGTTCCCCCTCCTTATAATCCCTTGCACGGGGCCTGGGCTTTGCCCAGTTGGCTTCCTTGTAGCTTGATGGTGTGGACTCTGCTGCTGGATGAAGGTGACTCTCTTTTTTTTTTCTTGCTGCCGCCTGCCATTCCAGCCAGGCACCCTCCAGATCCTGCAAGGTTTGGGAGAGTGCTCCCCGGTGCTGGCTGTGTCGGGGCTTGCCGCTGTGATCCTGCTCCTCTGGTTAGGAGCAGAAGAACACAGCAGCAAAATCCTTTGAATATTGAATATTCAGTTACAGGTCTTCGTGCCGGCAGTTTGGAGTCCTTGCAGCTGAGAGAGAACAGCATGCCAGACTCAAGTAAGCTTGACCGAAATAGAATGTTCGGCAGGGAAGGCTCAGGTATTGGGAACTCTCCCTGTTTGAGTGCTTGTAGGCTACAGGATCATTTTCCTCTTGCTTGTGCTGTTTTTGTCCTATACAGGCTGGATTTCATTCAGCTGCCTGTCCCTCAGCATAAGGAATAACCTCCCTGCACCTGGTGCCCCTAGTGGCACAAGGATGGCCAGGGCTTTAGTTTCTACCAGAATCTGTGGTAACAGTAATGAAAAACTGCAGCAATTTGGTACTGAAGCTTTGACACCCATGTTATCTATTAGGCACAGATCATTTTGATAGCAGTTATCACATGGATATAACCATTGCCTCTCTCCCTCCCACCTGCCTCATACCTCTAACAAAAGCTGTCTGTATGTATAAAGGTTTGTGCTGAGAAAGTCCTGCTTTGTCATGATGTGAGTAATGATTTCCAGACCTGAGTGTGGAGGGACTCTGTGCTTGGAACAAGGGTTTGCCTTACTGGCATTTCTCTTCACAATGTGTAGCAGATCTTTGATTGACAGATCTGTGATAGAATGCAATTAAATTTATCAGGTTCCAAAATTCAGAAGAAATCTAATACTTCTACAATTTTTAGTAGTTCCACAAGAATGTTTGACAGAATTTGCAACGTGTGGTAGAGCAATGAATATCAGTCTGTGTTTGGAGAGAATTTTGAAGAGCGGAGTGCTACCTCAGACAAGGTGAGTTTGCTATCAAAGCAGTGGGGCAGTGCAGTGAATGTTACCCTTTGTGAAACCCTCCATAAGCCAGTAGAACATAACCAAGCAGACAAACAGTTATGTCTCTCTTCTTTGTATTAAGCTGTGTAGTGCCCCTCAGAAGGCCCTGCAGCCAAGAGTGACTGATGCACGTAACAGTGAATTTCGTCCTGCTCCTCGAGGACAGGAGCACTTGCTGTGCCTTTGCTTTCATTTTTTGTGGTTCACCATGCTCTTTGCTTCATGCTGTCCAAGTCCTTGAGCATAATCAAAATAGCACAGGCTGTCTGTAACCTCAAAGTAAGGCAGATAATTTAGAAAGTGTTTTCACATATCCTTTCTTCCCTGTTTATTCATTTGACCTCAGATTATTTTGGTCTTTTTTTTGGCATCTAATAGTAAAGACTGATACAGCTAAAGTCAGCCTCTACAAAAGTTATGTGAAAAGCAACATCACATTTTCAGACTGAGAAGGGTGCTTGTCTGGGTGGTATAATTTTTAAAAAGTCTCATTTGCCTGCCATAAAATATTAATTCAATACTTTCCATTTGCTGTTGTTTCCTTCTGTGCAGCATTCTTTCATACAATTCTGGTATGTTCTAAAAATTCTACCAACATAAGAGCAAAATTTTGCCTCTAAAAACTTCTTGCTAATGGAATATTAAAATTACAAGTCAGTTGTCTTAAAACCACTGAGTAACAGCACTTTTCTGTTTACAAAAAAACAACTCTTTTGAAATGGCTTTATCTTCCTCTTAGATCTCTTAGCCTACTGGCCTGGGGAAAAAAAAATTTAAAAAAAATAGATTTATGTGGTGTGGCCAAAATCTGTGGCCACAGAATCTGCATTAGATGCCTCTGGGAAGACTGAACAACATTTCAGTAGTACCAGCACTCAGTACCTCATTGTGATTTTTCAGCTGAGACCACTGGTGCTTAAAGGATACCTATCTAGGTCACAGTAGTATTTTTTTATCCATAGCAACTTTTGTATGCCCAAACAAATAGGGCGAGGCTTAAAAGGCAGAAAAAAAAAAAAGGCAGCTTCTGTGTCATCAGAGTTTGCCTTGAGAAACTCAGTCATCTCTATGGTTCCATAAGAGCATGACATGTACACAGCATATCCACAAAACCATGTGTGTGAAGGCAGTCTATCCAAAAAAACAAAAGCTTTTCTAGTCTTGGCAAAATAATTTGGTTTGACAGTTGATGTGGAAGCCATTTCAAGGTAGCTGGGTACAGGAAATTGCTGGAATTTCTGGTAGTGGGGAAAGGTTTCTTCCCATTCCCTTTGCCACACTGTGATGCTGTGCCTTTCAGCTGAAAAAAATGTTTCATATAAGTCCTGACAAAGTTATCCTGTAGTGAATTTTAGAATGACAGAAAATACAACTTTTGTTGCAAGTTTATAGCTGAATTGGTGTCTGCCTTCTCATTTCAAATGGTGTGTTGTTGGGCAGGGATGGTAACCAAACACTCCTGTGCAATTCTTTGGGCATCACTGAATCCAGCATTTACTGATGTCTGTGGATCAAAAACTCTAGGAACCAGTATAAACTGCAGACCAATATAATACAGTATAGATATTAAAGTGCAAACCTTGTTTATGGAATGTTTCTCCTTTAGCTCCTGGCACAAATGCAATTTGAGAAACATTTTCTGCTGAAGAACCTTCAGTGTCTTACCACTTGTTATGGAGGTTGAATGTACAATTTTTAGCTTTGAATCATGTCATCACTGTCACCATTCAAAAGACAGCATGTCATCTTGGCTTAGTGTATGAATTATGTAGAAACACACTTTTAGTGTAGTATTTTCTGTAGTAATCACATATGTAGTCTTGGCATACTTTGTGTTCTCATTAGCCTTTTGGAAATAACAATCCCTATAAAGCAAACAGGTATTGTCAGTACTTATAAAGTATTCTGAGATGTTGATTAGTAGTTAATCATTGAGTGTATAAAATGAATCTTGTACCATTAGCCACTTTTACCAGAGCTTGTTCTTTGGGAGCTGGAGCTCCAAGTGTTGATATAATGATTTCCTGTTTTCATGATGGTGTTCCAGCTCCAAACACTCTTTACTCAGAGCACTATCTCAGTTACTCAAAATATAAAACAGAATACTCTATAAATCTAGAAATAAATGTATAAGCACATCATTTTATGCTTGATGTATTTGTCATAGTCTTCCATAAGTCAAAAAGGACATCATTAGTTTTAGCATTTTATCACAAGTGCTTCTCTTTTGATGGAACTGCTAAATCATGAGGTAAGACTAATGAAATTGGACGAGAGCAAAAGCCCACCTGACTCAGTACACTTTCTCTGATGGTCAGCAGTGGCAGATCACTATGGGAAAGTCAGTATGAGCAAAAAATAAGTATAAGCAACACATTTAGGTCAGTTGAAGGACTTCTGTGCAAATACTGCATACATGTCATTATATTCAACAGCTCTCCTTGGATATTGATTGTAAAAAAAACTAAATGATTTTGAAAACATTTGTATTTCAGGCTGAGTCACATATTGTCTTACTTAGACCTATTTCTTTAAATTTGAAGTTGGATAATTTCAACAGGTGGATTATAGATCTTGAATTATGAGGCAGAACAAATAATGATTTCTTAATTTCATCTCTATATCATCCATATTTTAATACCTTGGTTGTATCCTCCCAGTTATGTCTTTTCAAAACTGGGGACTTCAGGTTGTCTTAGTTTCTCTTTGCAAGAAGACTGTTTTATCCCCAGTCAGAAGTCTTTCTAGCTGAGGCATCATTATCTGTGGGATCTCTGTAGGGGCATTATTACAACATTATTAGTCTCTAATAGGCTTCAGATTGTGCTGAGAATTATCTGCAGATTTTTTTTCAGCACCTCTAAAAGCAAATCATTACAAATAGAACAGTTAAAAGGGATTTTAACTGCCTCCCAAAAGCCACACATAGTTAAAACCCCATAATGTCTAAAAGATATGGTTTTCCAGGAGGAAATCTGACAGTGTAAGTATAGATTCATGTTGGTGTTTCAGGAACTTTTCTTAGTCCTTATTGTACAGGTGAAAAGAGAGTGAGTTTCCTTTATTTGTATTGCTTTCCATAACTTGGTTTTATATTGAGAGTTTAGCTGCCCGCCCTTCCTTGACAACAGGCATGTAAATGACAGACATGCAAACCAAACTTCTACACACACACCATCCTTTCACTCTGGCATCCTTCTTACACTGCAGAGCAGTTCCTGGTCAATTCCTGCTGCCAAATCATGACTGGCAATGCTTCAGCAGCATCTAGACATATTTATGCCAACAGCTGCTAGTGAAGGCAAGGGTACAACATTTGTCCCCATCCTCTGACTTTCCCCAGGAACACTGACAACTAGGAGACTTTAATATCCTATCAGAAAAAAAAAATTATTTTCCAACATATTCCTCTTATTCCTCTTCTCTCATCTATGAATTAACTTCTACTGAAGTGAGAAGGGGAACACCTGACTTAGCTGAGAAGAGAACTGAGAATATTTGCATTGTCTTCCTGACAAGACTAATGTCATTATTCATTTCCATTTTCTTTCAGCATTTTAATTTTGGTGGACACAGTCTAGCAGAGAATTCAAACCTAAAATTTCATTTATCTCTGGGCTTTTGTTTTCTAACATTGTCTTCAATATATTTTATTCAAAAGTAGATGATTTGAAGGTCATGTAGCATCAGAAACCCAGTGTTCTTTAGCAATGCATAGAAAATATGCAATTAAATTCAACTGTAAAGTGAGAGAAACTGAATTGCTGGGAGGAGCAGAATATTGTCCATTTCTGCTTCAGTGCCAAAGTGAGGAGTAAATCCGTCCTCTTTTGGATAAAACAAGGGGGTGAGGAAAGGCAAAAATTAGTTTCAGTTCTTTGAGGGATCCGAGAAGGCCACTTGGCCTTGAAATGAAATGTTTAGTTGGGGGCTTTTTCTATTAGAGACAGAGGAAAATGCAAGTTTGGAATTAGGTCCAGAAGGGAGAAGCAGGAGTGTGGCAAACACCCACATCAGATATACTGATGGGATGATGCTAGAGCTGCAGATACTCCTCTGACCCCCCCAGCCTGGACTCTCCCTGTGTCCATGCAGCTTACATGTAGGACAAATCTGGCCATCTGCCACAGACTTGACCTTGTGTTTCCCAGTGGTTCCTGGAAAATGCCAGTGTTGCAGAGCAACTCCTATCTCGGGGAAAAGCCACTGTGGGAAAAGCTGCTGCACTGGAGAGGACATAGGTGGATACTGCCTGTCTTGTCCTGGGTGTGGACACTGAAGCGCTGAAACTGTTTTTCATAGGAATTTAATTATTTTTGATATCTCTCTCTTGCTTTAGAACATTGTTGAAATTGGCTGAGTGCTCTGCTACATACTGTTGCAAAACCATGTGATGATCTTTGATAAAGTTTTTTTGTGTATTTTCCTAATTTTTCTAAAATCCTCCTTTTCCCCTGTTGGTTGAAGTTCAAAGGAATATTGGGTGCTCCAAGACAGGGGAGAATGTTGCCATGAGGAGATTGCGTCTTGCAGTATTTTTTTTTTAATGCAGAAAGTTGTGAAGGATATTTTTTTTTCTGCAGAGCTCCCTGCTTGGAGAGCTGAATTAAACCTAGGAAAATATTAATAGAGATCATTCCATAAGAAAGCAATGAAAACAAGTGCATGCTCTAGCCACAGAAAATGTAAAAGGCTAAATGAATTCCCCATTGAGGTGGTTGCCAGGTTGTGCTGTAAAGGGGATGAATTTGGCTCAGAAGCCAAACTGCAAGTTCAGAGCCTCCCCAGAGGTTTGGTTCTGTTGCAGTGTCTCTGCTGCTGTGAACAGCGACTTCTGGAAACTGCGCCTTCCCTCAGCGATTCTGCAGCAGTGCAATCCTATATTTAATCAATCCAGCTTCTAGAAATACTTCATTGCCCAGTGTGAAAGTCACTGCACAGACCCAGAGATCAAGAGAATGTATTTAGCCCCCATACAGAAGAGTTAGACATTCCTTCGTAGAAGAATAGATGGTGAAATGCAAGTGAAAGAAAGAATGAAAATAATGTGTCAGACTTTTCTGCCCTTTCAAAAGGTGATAAAACTTTGGGGAAGTTTGGGTTGGTTTGTTCAGTTTTTTGGTTTTTTTTTTTTTATTTTTTTAGGTGTGGTGTTGGTGCTGTTTGTTTCATTTAATTTTGTTTTCATACTCCTCATTCCTACTTGACTCTTGGAAAACAGAAGGGATTATTTAGGCAGGTTGTACTTGGGCTAATAAGTTTTAGGTGTGACAGTAACTTAAAGCAACCTCATGATTGTCTCAGGAAAACAGTAAAGCAATAAAATCAGTGAATGCAGAAGTTTAATGGATATCACATCTACAAAAATTGCCTTTGTTTCTCACAGTGCAGTCAACAATTAGAACTTTCTTGTAAAAGGGTTGGGGAAGCACGACACACCTGCACAAGAACTCTATCATGAATACCAAAGTAAGTCTTCATCCTATAATAGAATATTTCCATCTGACTCAATGTTCTGCTTACTGCATTCCACTCATGAATGGCTGCATTTGGGTATCTTCCTGTTTGTGCATTTCAGGAGCTGTATGGAGCAGCTAACAGATATCAGATAACTAACTTTATGTAAGCACAATATTGAAATTGGATTCCTTTTGAAAAATCACACTGAATGGAGAAGATCGTACTTTTTAACATCTCTAAGGCCCTTATTCTGTCTGCAGGAAAAACTTGTTTACTTCAATAGGAATACACAAAAAAATAAGTACTTGTCTGCAGATGAAAATGCAGTATTTTAATGTAAGATTTTAATTCAAAAGAATTTAAAAAATAATTAATAAGAAAAGACTGGCATATGCTTTCTTAAGGTCATCTTAAGTTTATTATTAATGGGTTTGAATCAACCCCAGACAAGGATTTCTTCAGTGCAGTCTCCATTGGTATAAATTATTTTCTGCAATAATTAATACACATTTAAAAGGCTTTGGGCTCTAACCTGCTTGTTAGGCCAACAGACAGAGGTCTTGGTCCTGTACTGAATCTGAAGAACATCACTAGGATTTTCCTACAGGAAGAAGTAATTTTCCACGTACAAGTCACTGTGGGATGTTCAGTCATGCCATTTGGCAAGGCTCAGGGTGCATCCTGTGAGACTGCAGAAGCCCTTCACTGCTGGTGTTGGTGAGAGCAGAAATCTGCAGCAGGACTACCTTGTGCAGCACATGACAGTGTTTAGATAGGTGCTTGCAAGGCAGCATCTTCCTTCCAGTCCCTCGCAGCTTCCTTCTTAGGTTTGTGGAAAGAAATTATACAGATTTGGTCTCAGCTGGACTGAATAGCTTCCTTTGAAAATGCTGAGGTAGATAATTTCAGACATTTTGAATGAAATAATCTGAAGCAATGCTAAATGCAAAGAAATTTTTTCTCTTTTGAGTTTATAATAATGATACTGTTACTATTATGATTTCATACATTTCAGAAGTTTCCTTTACAGTTACCCAGTTAGGATTAATCACCATCTCTACTGTATGAATTTATGGCCCAAGAGGCATTATAAGTAATGATAATAAACAAGTCCTTAGCATTACTTTAAGTGAAAAACTCAAACCTGGAAAAATGTATTTAATATTATTATTATTATGATAAAACACTAAGCCACCCTATTGTATTTTATATAAGGGCATATAGGGCATAAAGGTACTCTACTTTTATTTCTGGTGTGTAAAATCAAATGTCATTCAAAATTATTCCGTTCATAAGTATCTTCAGTGGAGTGGCAATAATTTGCACTAACTCTTGGAAAACACAATCTGAGTTGATTAATTTTGCAATTCAGCAATAAATTGGTATATTTAGCAAGACAGAGGAGAACTCAACTGAGGTAGCCTGGTTTTAGGACACCAGCATGAAATTGTATTGAATACCTTTTGCTGCTAGTGCTTTGAGCTGGTGAGAAGAAGAAAACCTCAAATTAATACACCATAACACCAGTCTTACTGAAAACACAGTTTGAACATTTGATTTTCAGGACTGTGCTTATCCATCATTGCATCATTTAAAGCAAGGCTTGGCATCGCTGGAACTGTTGAACAGGCTGCTGGACCAGAGACACTGCCTGTGTGGTCCTGGGCAAGTTATTTCACCTTCCTAAGCTTCTGTTTCCCCTGCCATCACTAGCCTGTCTTATCTGCTTAGTCTGGGCTGGAAGTCTCCAAGAGAGGCATTCTCTCTCCCTGTTTGGTCAGTGAAAAGCCCATCCGAGTCTCAGCTCAGCTGCAGCTTTTGTGCATTGCTGTATTACAAATACTGCCTCTTACTACAGGTGTAAATGCAGTGTATCATACTTGGCAAAACCAAAGTCCTGCTAATATGACCTCTCTAAAGCATCTCGTACTTTAAAATCACAGAGAGATGGAGAAACCACCTTATTTATATGAGCAAGTGTGAAGTTTGGAAAGATGTGCGCTATTGAAGTTTTGTTGCTGCTCTGTTTCTTGTTTAAGTGGATTATTCAACTTCATAGCTGCTGGTTTTTGCCCAGCACAGGTAAAGTTACATGTCTCTTGATAGAAAGGCCAAGTTCAGGCTGTCTGCCTTCCAGACAGAAGTGTCAGCTAGTTGGAAACAGGAGGTGCAGAAAAGCAGAAACCAAAATTAAATTGCATTACTAGCAGATTCCATTTTAAACATACCTGCAAAATAAAAGCATTGTCCTCCATAAAAATAAACTAAAGCAAGCTTGTGACTTTATAAACAGAGTTTTTAAATGGTACCTGTCTTGATATTTCTTGCTCTTGCCACTTAAAATTCTCATATAAACAAAATCTACAAGCATAGTAATTGTTGCAGCTGGCATTGCAAGATTGCTATATTGGTATGGCTCCATGCTGCATCAAGAATAATTTTTTTTTTTGGGGGGGGTGGGGGAAACACCACCAGAAAAAAGAGATTAATGTAGTATTTTTCCTTCATATAAATTTCTTCCTGTCTTGAGACCCTGTTTATTTTGTTTGATATTTTTTAAGCATGTATGAAATTGTTGAAAGTTTCCATAATTTCTGATCCTCAGTTTCCATCATTCTCATCAGTTTCTCAGAACAGAACTGTTAATACGATGCTCCTATAGAAGAAGACTGTCGCCTCCCTGCTCTGATGGGAACCACGCAAGGCAGCACTCTCCTTAAAAAGGAGAGAGGAAGCTTTCAGGGGCTGGGGCACGGGCTGATGCCCCTCTGGCGTATCCCTCCACCTGGCTGTGGCAGAAGAGCGTTTCTCCGGTGTGGAGCCAGCCGGGCCAGCCCGTGAGTGAGTTCCGATTATGCCCGTGTGGGACTGGTTTGGGAGGTTCCAAGCACAGGAGCGGCACGACTAAAACGCTCGGCTTAGCTAGATGCGGCTATTAGGATGCCTGATAAATATTTATAGCCCCTCTCCGAGGAGGTGAGTGACAGCACGGGGGCAATCCCTACCCTACAGCTGCAGGCGAGCAGCCGCCTCGGGGAGAGCATCCCGGGGCGGGGGTCGCCTGTAGTAGGGTCGCGTTGCTTCCGCACTCGGGAAGGGGCTCGGGACGGCCCTCGGAGCTCCACAATTCGTGCTTTCCCCCTCAGGGGCTGCGGGCAGCGGCAGGGCAGGACTCGCCCCGGCCCGCGGAGGGACGCGCGGTCGCTGCGCGGCGCGGCCCGGCTCCCCCCGTGGTGCGGGAGGGCGCTGCCGCAGTGACTGCGGTCCCGCGGAAAGCTGCGGAGCCGCCCGCCCCGCCGCAGCCGGGCTGCCTGCAGGTGAACTCAAAGTCGTCGGGGAGAGAGGAGGAGGAGGCGGCGGCGGCGAAGAAGAAGGAGGGAGCGCGCAGCCCGTCCTGCGCGCTGCGGCCGGCGGAGGCTCCGCACCGCCCCCGGCGCTCCGCGGCGGCGGCATCCCGGCTCCGCCGAAGTGAGTGCTGCCCGAGTTCGCTTTCCCGGGGGAGGGGGTGACCTTGGGGCGATCGCCCTGCGGGCAGGTGGGGCTGAGCGGGGCGGGGGTCGGCGCTGCCCCCGCCGCCGCCTCCTCCCGGTGCCGTCAGCAGCTCGGGGCGGCGGAGGGCGGGCGGGGAGCGCTGCCCGGGCGGCTCCCGGCGCGGGGGAGGCACCGGCGAGGCACCGGCAGCTGCTGCGGGAGCAGCCGGGCGGCCGAGGGCCGGCTCGGGAGCACCGCGTCCTCCGGCCGGTCTGGCTGTCCCTGTGCCTGCGAGTCTTCCGCCTGTGAGTAAACTTGGGAATGTGTCAAACTTAGAAGTTACTTATTGGTAAGCGTGGAGTACCACAGAAACTGCTTTTCCCCCGAAAAACGTGAGGGGGGGGGTGTGGGGTGTGCGTGGTGTGTGGGTATTGCATGCTTTGGCTGTCAGAAGCTTTCCACAACAAAATGACTGTGCTTTTTGGAGGAAAAGAACCCCAACCGAAATCCTTTAGGAATGTGCAGTTTGAGTCTGAAGCTTTGCCTCTGAGACCTGAGGACGAAAGCGCAGCTCTCTAAGCGCTCCAAGCGCGGGATCCGCAACCCTGCTGCTTTGATCTTTGGTCTGCTGTCCCCAGACCTGCTGCTCTGATGGCAAGGACCGTGTGAGGGTCTGGAAGATGTTTATAGTGGGGTGTTTCGCATGTGTGTGCCCTAAGGTATGATCTCTTCTCAGCCGAGAGTCAACTTTTTCTGCTGTTTCTGGAGTTCAAACAAAACTATTGTTAGCTTTAAGAACAGCAGGATCTGGCTTGTTCGTATTTGGCAAAGTTCAGCTCCTGCATGCAGTACTGGGCAGTATGGTGATGTCAGCTTTTCAGAATATTTAAATGTCATGTTTAGTGCTGCATATCTGCGCTGCTGTTTAAAAACAGTCATTCTTAATGTGCTTTTATTTCTTGTTCTTTCTCTGTCCTAATACCTTCAAAATCCTTGTTTGGAGTTCTGCAGATGAGCATTGCATACTGCCCATGGAAATCACCAGCTGCTCGTTTGCACATCTCTGGTAGCTCAGGAAGGCTGCCTGGACAGTTGCTTTTGCTTACTGGGAAAGCACAGTTAGACTATTAGGCAAAGTATTGCATAATATCAAGCATTAAGATGTAATCTTGTAGACTTCTGGTAAACTGATTTTCTGGATGTTAGAGATGGATATCAAATCCATATTTTTTATTTTTTCCTTCTGACCTTGTGAACTGTGTGAAGTGCAGTGAGTGTGCATAGAAATCTGTATCCTCTAGCTCTCTAATAATGACATTTTCATACAGTGACCAAGCTAGACATCTGACTAACTATACCATATTTTTTCTCTTAGCTCTGTGTTCACCAAGCCAAACCTAATCTCAAATTCACTTGATAACACCCAAACTAATGCATGCAAGAATTTCTGTGCGCACAGCTGATCATGCTGCATGTGCAGTGGTCAGGGTGCAGCACTGATAGTGCACAACTCTTTCTGCAGCCAGAACCTCCTCTGTTTTTGTACTGTGTATACCTGGAGCTCTGACTGATGTGCATAGGCCCAAAGACTTTATATAATGCCATAGTTCAGGCTTAGAAAACCTTTATTTTCAGATCATTGCACAGTAAGAGGAGGAAGTTTAGTATTGAGCATTTTTAATGCTCCTGTGTCTGGAACTATATATATATATTTCTTTCCTCTATGGCAGAAAAATGATTCTAAAGCTGTTTTGACCATTTATTATAATTCAGATTAGCTATGTTTTCTAAAGCATTCAGTGTAACAATAAAATTGCCATTAAATAAAACTCCTGTATTTGGATACTCCCCCTCCACCAAAAACATTAAAGCATTGCCTTTGTATTCTTATTCATCATTGCTCTACTGGTACTCCATGTGTGTAGGTTTTGGTTTAGTCTATAGAAAGAGCTGGGAAAAGTTAGCTTGCCTTTTTTTTTATTTTTTTTTTTCTTACTTATGCCTAAGGAAGCCAGTGCTCTGGTAGGGCAGTTTAGTTTCTTGAGTGACTAAATTGATTTCTCCTCATTGAAGGTTAAAGCTTGGCAGCTCTTCAGTGTGAAGCCTTGTGTAATAGGGGCTGTCTGGACAGTGGTTTTCTTGGGGCAAAGATGACGTCTAGGCTGCTGTTGGTAACAGTTTGGATTTTGTAAGGTTGCCCTTAATTGAACAGCTCTCTTGTGTTTGACATTTGCCGTGACCTCCTGCTGTAAGCAAAAGGAGACAGTTAATGATTTTGAAGCTTGTCTTTCACTCAGAAAAATGAAGATGTTTAGTTCTAGTTCCTGTTCTAACTCTCAGCCATGGTTGATTTTTCACTTTTTTTTTTAATATGTTCTATTGCATCCCTATCACACTTGAAGTTTTTACAAACATGCAGAAAAATTTATGCATGTACTGAGAACCTAAGTGTTTAAAGTTTGCTTTAAAGATACAGAAATCTTAGAGATAAACCTTACCCATTTTTACAGTAGTTATGTTGATTAGTCAGTTAGAGTTTGCAGTCTATTGGAAGTTAAGTAGAAGCAGTGAAGAAAGCAATGAGGAGAAAGTAGACTGTGGGTGGTAAATATGGGATGAAGAAAAAGGGCCATGCTCTGGAGCAGTGAGCAGAGGGTGCAAAGCAAGCTGAGAGGAAGGAAAGCTAAAGAAATAACTGGGAAAGTGGGGTGGAACTAATGTTAGCTGGCAGGGAAAGAGAGAAAATATGGACTTTCTTTTCTATTTGACCCATCACTTATATCAAACTGTAATGAGTTTAAATCTCACGGAGAACGACATTATTTTTACTTACCATTCCTTATGCCAGTTTGTATTTGACACCGTTGTGGTGGGCAGAATCTCAAGCCCATAGAGAGGAATTTTATTGCAGACCAGCTTTGCTGGCTTGCGGTAGCCATTAAAATAATTCGTGCACCACCTCAGTCCTTGGCTCTTCTACTGAAATAGTGCATGTGACTGGTTTGTCATGGTATCTGTGTGTTTGCACCCCAGCAATGGTACTGAAATTGGCAACACGAGCATTCAAAGGGCAGTTGGTGGTAACTGCTTTGTCTCATAAATAGCCCAGCTGGAATGTAAATTGCTGACCTGGGGGTGAAGGCCTTTCCAGTCCATTGCAATTACTTGAGCTTTTGGGCCTCTTCCAAAGCAGTGCGTTCCAGCTAGGCATCAGTGATTCTTTAATTCTGCAAAAAATAAATTGCTTTTCCTCAAATGTGTTATTCTGTGGTGCAAAGGGATGTTCCCCTGTGATACCGAACATCTCAATCCCTCTGACTGGCGAAGGTGTGGTCCTTGGTCTTGATTCACAGAAGAATTGCACACAACGCTTGACATTATATTTATCTGTAAGTCCTTCTAGATTTGTATTCGTAGATTTGGGTTCACTAAAGATGCCTCAGAACCTGTATACTTAGTTTAGATATATACAAGACTGTTTCTCTTTTTCTCCCTCTGCACTGTTGAATAATAGTGTTTCTTCCATTTTTCATCCAATATAAGCTGGAATTGGCTATATTCCTGAAGACTTCAGAATTCATTAAATAATGGAATGGTAGTTTTCCAAGCCAGCATGAAATGAAATAACTCTAAACATGTATACACAAAAAGAAAATGCTGAGATATTTGTTAACATTAAGGTATACTCTGAAGTATTGGGATAACAACATTGTCTGTCCCAGGGTAGTGGGTAATGCCAGGGGAAAAACAGGGGTTTTTGGTCAAGGACATAATGAATTGGGATGCTGCAGTGGTTATTCCAAGATCATCCCTTAATAGTAAATATTGGTGGTGGTTTGGTTTTGTTTGGTTTTGGGTTTTTTTTGTTTTTGTTTTGCTTTTGGGTTTTTTCCCCTATTTTTCTTTTTTTTATAAATTAAGATGATATTAAATGATTGGTTGTTATCCCTTTTTTTCCAATTTCTTTGAACTGGGAGAGGGGAAACATACCCTTCTGTAGTTGTCCACTGAAAATCTCTCAGGAAACCCTGAGAGGCTGGAGTATCTCCAAATCACTTGATACAGTGTTTGGATTTGTGCAATTTATTGGCAAGTCTGTAAAATCTTGTGGACCATGTGTTTCTTTAAAACAGGGTAGCTTTAGGTTCTTTTCCTGTATCTCTTCCTTTCTCTTGTAGCATTATGCAACTTTTTACTTTAGGTCCCAAATTGCCTGAAATATAAGGTCTGTGTGTGTGTGAGTTTTTTGTTTGTTTGTTTTTGTTTTGGTTTGGTTTTTTTTTTCTCATGCCATATAGACTAAAATCAGTTTTTACATCTTATGAGACGTTACTTTTCTACATCCCTTTTTTGGGCGCAGTGAGACGTGAACCAGTGCCTTTGTAAAATTTGGCAGGAGTTTGGTTGAGAGGCAGAGGATGGCTAAGGTTGACAGGGATTTCTGGAGGTCCTCTTGTCCAGCCTCCCTGTTCAAGCAGGCCCACCTAGAGCTGCTTGTCCAGGTGACTTTTGAGCATCTCCAGGGATGGAGATTCCTGAGGCTCTCTTGGTACCCTGTGCTCAGTCAGTGTTGCTTAAAAAATATGTAGATGCCTTTGTGATGGAATTTTAGAGGAGTATTTAACATCTTTGTGATTGGTGATGAATATTTGATGAAAGATGCAATTTAAACCAAGTTAAACCCACCACAACCAAAAACTTCAGAGGTTTGCTTATTGCTAAGATGCTTTATGCAGCGTTATGCTGCTCAAACTCACAAAAGCTGGCATTTTATTCTTCAGCCGGCCTACCTGGTGCTTTACTTTCATTCAGTTTTTCTGTGATCTCTATCCCAAAAGAGTATGAGCACAAGAAACCTTGAAATCCTAATTACCTTTACAAGGATGGAGAAGGAAGCCTTGCTTGCACTACTGACTAAAGGACACCTTAACTCTGGAAGAATACAACTTAATCATGTCAGATTTAGGAGTTCTGGACCACAAACATCCCCACATCATCCTCCTCCTTTCCTGGTGCAGCTGATGCTGGCAGGTGCTGCCCTTCTTCTGTCCCTGAGTCTGAATATACAGTTCAAACAGACCTTTTCCTAGCTGAAGTCCCAGTCTCAGAGAAGATCTTCTGGGAAACAAAATACATATTTATAAATTAATATACAGTTGGTGGTGTTCACTGAGTGGCTAATGCTACTACCCTGTTCTGTAATTTCCTTAGAATGCACTGAAACTACATTGCATAAATTCAGGTTTGTGGCATTATTCGGGTATAATGTAGAGCAGAGTATGCAAGATTACTACAGTTAAGCATTTACTAATTTTTCATTTTAGAAACTAAAATGTGTATAGCTTTTTGACCTAGGAAGGATTTTATCAGGGAAACATAGCAATAATTTTCTTTCATCATAATGAACTCACTATATTCTGTTTAAACTAATTTTTTTCTTGTCATATTGCACGAAATAGAGTAATAGAAGGCTCTCTATAAGCATGCCAGCATTGTGTTTTTGGCTATTAGGAAGCCAATGGAGAAAAGCAAGAAGGTTCTCTTGGGATCATGTAAAAGAGAACATGGACTGCAAGATAGTTAGGACTGAATATTGCTTTAGTAATGACAAGTCCTACCTTGGAAACAGCATTCTGTCTGGCAAGAGTCTAAATTCTGTGATTAGGAAATTTCTTCTATCCTTTATTGCTATGACTTTGTATGGAGATTATTTGGAAAGGTTTGCTGGAAGAAGTTTCTTGAAGTTATTTGTCTTCATGTTGAAATCCATAAGGATGGATTATACGTATTTGTTACTCAGTCATGGAGTATGTAATTAGTACTTTGGCTGAACATTAGTGAGCAAATGCTTTCCATTGTAACATTTGTTAGAATAAACCACTTTTTAGTACGGATAATCCTCTTTTAACATAATTGATACATGGAGCTAATACTTAAACATTTTAAGTTTAAAGACCAATGGGATAGTTGTAGTATGCTACTGTAAAATCACCAAAGAAATGTGCTGTAAGCATGACCCCAAGATTTCTGTATTTCATCCAGTCCCATTTCTATCATTCTTGTATGTGGTGGTATAATAATTATAAAGACTTTAATTGCCTCAGAGCTTGCCAGCTTGCATTTGCCAACTATGCTGAAATCCTGGCCAAAATCTTCAAAATCATGCAGTAAGCTGCTGTTGGCTCAGACCGGTGAGTATAAATAGATGATATGGTGCTGAATTACAATTCATTATTGAAATTCAGCTAGTGTCTAATAAATAGCCATAAAAAGGCAACATTGTTTCCCTAATTAGGGCTTTTAAAAGAATGCAGTATTTTAATTTTTTTTATTTAGTAAAGGTAATGTTTATCCAAAATTGTAAGATCCAGTTAATAGTTTAGTGACTCTTTCCAAACAAAAATATTTTTCTGTTTTTGAAAAAAGTTGTGGTCTACTGTCTGGTTGGTTTCCAGTAGGAATAGTTCATTATTTTATTTTGGGGTGAGATAAAATTTGGATGAAGAGAGTGCATTTTATACATAAATTGCTTTTCAAACATCATGCTTCAGAAATTATGTTGAAGAATTGCAGTATCTAGCTAATAGTATTTTCAAAATTATTTGTGTTGCCTCTTCCCAATAATATGGAAAATTTGTGCCAGATTGGAACTTGGAAAATGGGAAGATACAAAGGCTTATTCATGGAATCACTTTTAACTGATCTGTATGTGACTCCATAATAGTACCTTCTAGGGGCTAGAATAACATCAAAGTCCAATGGCATGACACGTTGTGGCATGTGTGGAAAGAACTCACGGGATAAATCAGGCTGGAAGGGACCTCATAATGTCTCTAGAGTGGCCTCCAGCCCCTCCAGACAGCAGGGGCAGCTGTGGTGTCAGAACAGGCTGCCTAGGGCTTGATCCAGTCATGTCTGTGCAGGCTCCATCCATTTTCAAATTTCTTGGGACAGCTGTGCTGCTGCTTGACCCTCCTCACAGTGAAAATGCCTTCAGGGATTACAGGTTTCTCCAGCCTCTAGGCTTGGTGTGTGCACCTGTGTTAGAGCTTGACTCTGTTCTTTGTGCTGCCTATCAGGTGGTTTTGTGGTTTGATTTTTAGAAGAAGGGATCAGTTCTCTGGCCTAAGTGGTTCACCTTGGTGCTTGGGCTGTTTTGCACACAGAGGAGTTGGGTGCCTTGGTATCCAAACTAAAATGCACTTCTTGGGGCAGGAGTTGCAGAGACTGAGGGAATGCTATGTGTGTTATATTTGATATCCTGTCTCCATGGAGCTTAGGCATATGAGACAATGCCAAGTATTGGGTGTGCAAGAAGTCCAAAGTTTAGCATTTGCAAAGCAAATGTGGGGCCAAGACCAGTGCCTGGCTCCCAGAGCTTTGTGTTGTGCAGCTAGAAAAGTTGTTTAATTGACCTATCTCAGCTCCTCTGAAACATAAGGCCTGATTATGAATACTTTGGGGCTTTTTGGCTAATAGACAAGGTTAGTTTGAAGCACTTTCAGCAGTGTTTCAAGGTACCTTGTATATTGCTACCTTTAAACTAGCAGTTCTTCCATAGTAGGTTTTTCTGAGATGTACTAAGTAATTCTGTGAGTGGTAATTTGAGGAATTCAGATTACTTCAGCCCCTAGTTAGCACTTTCAGCATCACTTGGCAGGAAAATGAGAAAAAACACTCAGCAAATCCTCAGCCTAAGTAAATTTAAACCCACTCTGTACCCTAGCATTGTAACTTGCTGAGGTCTGTTCATGTGTCTCCTATTAAAACTCTGCAGCTGGATGAACAACCCAACATCCTTAGGGGCAAGAAAGCATAAAGCTATTTCCTTTCTTTTCAAGTGATGGCAGTGCTGAGAAAACTGGACCTATGAGTGCTGTGCCACTGAGCTGGAGTTCACTGTCTGCAGATGCAGCTTCTCAGGCTTTATCTGTGTTACAGTGAAGTGTGTAGCTGCTGGTGTATTCAATAAAGGTATTAATCATGGATACATCACCTGCCAGCATGTTAATAAGCCCCATTAACTATCCTCAAAGCAGCTAAATGATACAGCTGTTGAAAAGGCAAGAGTTGCACTCTAGGCTCCTATCTGATCTCCTCTTTAGGCCCTAATGGATGGAGCTCACTGAGGGAAAACCTGAGGGCAAAAGCTTGGAGGCGGGTGAGTCTGTGAGAGGTTCTTTCTTTTGATGTTTGCTTTAATGTTAACAGACCACCAGCCTGCACTGCAATTGTTTGACTAGAGGTATTGTTTTGGTGTCTAACAACCCATGACCATTTATTAGTTTCTGATGTTATTACTGTAATTGCACTAACATCTAAAAGTTTCCAATTGATGCAGTGAGGCTGCTCTGCCTTCCTTGGCTACTCACAGGTGCAGATTTATTGGTAGGTTAACCTTTTCATTTTTTACTCTTTTGAGGGTGTTGTCTTGTTTATGCTAAATGTTACAAATTTTCTTTGTAAACCAAGTGTCTCCATGGGTAGCTATTAATATCCTTTTACTTCACCTCTGTTATTTCATAATGGTAGTCTTGTAACCAATTCTTTTATGGGGTTCTCTTTATGGCCTCTGGCACAGAGCTTGGTCTCTGGATTGCTCAATAAAGACCAGACCTCTGAATGCTTTATATCATTCACAAAAGATTAGCCCATTCACTAGCATCCAGCCCAGCAATTAATGGCTTTCAATTTCTTTTGTAATTTTTTTTTTTTTGTAATTTAAAAATTTTTTAAATCTATTAAGGAGAAAATCCCCCTCGCGTTCGCAGGAGGACCGGTAAGAGAAACGAGGCAGTCTGAGGTTGAATGGCAGCAGATCTGCGGCACAGCGAGGAGGCGCTCAGCATCCTCTCTGCCGCAGCTCTGCGCGGCCGCGGGAGGGAGCGCGGTGGCTGCGCGGCTCTGCCCCCGCCGCGCCGGGCGCAGCGCGCAGGGCAGGGCCTGTCCTTGGCGGGGCAGCTGCGGCTCAGCCCTTCTGTTGGCCGGGGCCGGAGCATCAATGCTATTTTATGTGTCCAGCGGAGTTTTAAAGGTTACGTGGGGCGTTGTGTGCAGGGAGAGAACAAGAGTCTCTTTCTTCTGCTGGCTGCCGGTTTTGAGAGCTGCTGGCAACTTTTAGCCAGTGATAAAGTTGTACTTTTTCCTACTCCTTTTATTTTTATGGCTGACATTTAAAAAATTCTGAATAAATATCTGCAAAGGGCATCGAATAAGCTGAAAATTATTAAGATTCAAAGATATGAAGTACAATGATGTAAATATTTAAACCACAATTTTGTTTGTTCTTTCTTCGGTGGATTAAGCTAGTCAGTAAAAATCTGTCTCAAGTTCTGTTGCCCACCCCCTCAAAGAGAACATCATTTTGCTATGCAGCACTGCTGGACACAGTTGCTATAACAATGGCATTTCTTTATTTGTGATTCTGTATTTTAAGTTGAATTTTAAAGATACTAGGTTTTCTCCCCATCTTCACATTCTGTCACTACAGAGATTTCATTTCTCTAGTGCTCAGAGAAATACAAACATAGTATGAGCAAAGAATATCAATAGTAGCTATTTATTAACTCCTTTAAAACGTAACTATTTTTACAAGCAGAATTTACCAGAAATGCAGAGCAAATCTGGTACTCCAGCCAGTCATGCTAGTTCTTTAGGTGCAAAACACTCTTTGAATTCAGACACAGAGAAGTTCTCCTGACCCTCAGTTTACAGATGTTCAGAACAATGTTACTTAGCCTTTTAAGATTTGCACAATTTTTTTCCTGATAGGGTTATTTTTTCCATGTCTTACACTTGCTCTAGAAGAAGAAATGCAATGGTAGTGATGAAAAAGATAGGCACTTTTTCCTTTTGAGGCTATGCAATGGTATTTGACATACAGAATTCAAGCATAGAGGTATTCAGACAAAATGTCACTATATTGTAGCCACCTCACAGATTCAGTATTTTATTATAGACTTCTATGTAAAGGCTATGTTTGTGAGATTTGACTTGTCTAGTAACTTCTAGCATGATGTATAGCAACTTGAGCTCAAACCCCATCTTCACACCTTAGTCCCCTTACTTTAGAAAGATACAGACATTACACATACTGTCTTTTTGAAATAAACCAGCCTAAATGTACAAACAAATTAGTAATGTAGGACAAAAAGATCACTGAGGCATAAAACCTAAAATCTTGTGGCTAGTTATTCTGTGGTTGAATATCACATGAAACATATAAATATAGCAAAGTTAGCTATTCATTGTAACCAGACAGCTGAGTTACTGTGACTGTAACAGTTCAGCGAATGTCAGCTACTAAATCTGAACTGATTAAATGTGTAATTGGTTTAGTTGATGCATCGATTTTGAAGAATTTCAAACTACGATGTGTGTACTAATAAAGGGCATTTTTGCATTGCAGCAAGCATGAGCAGAACTTTCTATTCACCATCCTGGCCCCCCAGTTTTGTTTTACACAGCTGAGTAACTGTTAAACTGAGACTTTCTGTCATGTGGAAGCAACACGAAAAATGTTTGTAGTCTCCTAAATAGCTTTTTTGTCCTAAAGATGTCATATAGTCAAACCACAATTTTCTTGCATGGTTAAATATTAAATAACAGCAATTTGCTTGTTGAGAATTGTTGATACTTCATTTGCGGTTTGGTGATTTACTTACTTATTGATATATTCTCCAAAAGAACTTTTCTGTTTCTGCAAGGATAACTCGAGCAAGACAGTGACTGATGGAACTGATGCTTTGCAGGTGCTTTTAGTTTTGAACTTTGGAACCAATGCTCAGCAGTTCTCAGGAACAGAATTAACACTTAGCTTGTTTCTGTAATAATAGTTGCCTGCTTTCTGTGGCTCATAGGAGGTGCCATGCTGGACAAGCAGTGTGAGTGAGGGATGTACTGCACACATCTGCTTCTTGCAGCTCTTCCAGTAGAAGAATCAGGAAGTTTTGATACTAGCACTACAGAATGGTTGGAAAACAGGAGGCTACAGAATTCAGTAGCTTCTGTGAGCTCTGCGTGTTTTCTTCTCTTGTGCATAGGGTAACAGGACCTACTGATGTGACCATTAACTGATAGGGTCATGCAAGTTGCTTTGTGAAGAGGGGGAGGAAGGTAAAAGTGACAAATCCTTAGCTAATTGTCAGAAATTGGAGGGTGTCACAACAGAAGTACTCTTCTGAACTTAATTATTTCTTTTCCTGTAGTTTGCTACTATCAGAGAAAAGAAGTGGTTACTATCAGAGAAAATAAATAGTAAAGTTTGAAATGTTGCAGCCTGACTTGATTTTTTTACATAAAGTGGCAGTTCCAGAGCAGTTACACTCCTGACTTCTATTGTTGTCTTCCTCCAATTCTGTGGGTGTTTTAGCTCCGTAGTACAGAAAAGAATTTTTCATTCTTACTTTGTCATCAGCTTAGGTTCCTCCTTGTCTCCTGAGACCTACATGTGAGTGTATTTGCAGAACTTGCTTAACAGTTTTATAACAAATTTTTACAAACAACCTGCACCTTTATTTCCTTGAGGAATTCCTTTAAGGTGCAGTGTTTATCACACAGGTTTGCCTGTGGCTGAGTATGCACATCCTCAGTTGCACCCACCTTTATCTGCACTGTAAGAGAGGCTTGGTGTGCATTGGTAGTGCTGCTTTTAGAAAGAACAAAGGGCCTGTAGATGCAGAGGCTGAGATGGAATTGTATCACCTTCTGCTTGATGAAAGCTTACTTTGAACAAATGCTGTCCATAAGATAGGCTTCTGCTGTATCATTCAGACTCTTGCTGTAAAGGGGTGGTTTTTTATAATCTTCTTTTCCACTTTCCTCTTTTTATTTTTTCCCCTCAGTTTCCATCATGAGTATGTTCAAAGTTTTTGTTGGTGGTGCTGAATGTGACAGAAAACTAAGCAGGAAGTCTGGGACTCATATGCCATGCTTTGAGCTCCCTTCTGAGTATCTGTACGGTTTTACCTCCTAATCTGGGATCTTGTGATACCAGAAAGAGAAGCTGGTGTGATACCAGAGTCTTGAGCTCCATTGCTTTCTTGCAGTGCATCTGTTTCATATACCTGATCACTCAGTTTATTAGCAGTGGTGTTACAGTTGTCAGGCTTTCAGCATAGATTTATTTTAACTGTGTCATGAAGTAGTGTTTAACAAACAGTATTTCATGTTTCATTTCAAAACTTATGTTTATTATCAAACATAGTAGTTGAGTTATAAGTAGAAACCAAAATGGTTGCATGAAGCATAAATATTTCTTACCTTTGGGGATGATGAAAGAAAATACCTTTGAATAACAGTGCTTTAATAAAATGAGTAAAGATGAAATGTGAAAATGGTTTGTGGGCTCAAGATGCTAAACATCCTGCTAGGAACTACTAGGACACATCAAATCTTACAAACCTAGCCACTATATCCATGTTCATAATAAAATACTGAACCTGAGAGATGGCTGCAATGTAGGAGCAATCTGTCTGAATATCTCTGTGCTTTAATTCTTCATGTCAAATATTGAGGTGTAGCCTCAAAAGGAAAAAGTGCCTATATTCATACATTGCTGCTGTTGCCTTTCTTGTTCTGCAGCAGTAGAGGAGATGACAAAAACAAACTGAGGGTCAGGTGAACTTGTGTGCATCTGAATTTGAATGGTGCACTGCACTTAAGGAACCAGTATGACTGGCTGGAGCGCCTCATCACCTCTCTGTTTCTGGTGAACTTTGACTTTGAAAGCATAGTAAAGTTTTAAAACAGTTGATAAATAGCTGTTATTGATATACCTTGGTCATACTGTGTTTGGGTTTCTTTGAGTATTTGAGAAATGAAATCCTTGTAGTGACAGAATGTGAAGATGGGGAGAAAACCAAGAACCCTTAGACTCCAGTTTAGTATAGAATCATGAATAAGGAAGTGTCACTGTTATAACTGTATCCAACAATGTTGTATGGCAAAATGAAGCTGTTTGAATTTCTTAATTGATTTTCATACATAGTGTATTTGAATTCTTTCCACACACAAGCTTAGTTCATTTTCCTGCATGCTTTAAGATTAAAACATAGCAACATCAGAGATTTTTTTACGCTTTTAATTTTTAAGATGTTGTGCACAGATTGATTTCCACACCACCACCACTTCCTAATTTTGTGTTGTTTATGAGAGAAATATGCATCTTTAAATTCTATTCCTTATATGTGTTAAAGCCTTTCAAATGCATTGCTGAAGTGTCTAACTCTTTAGCAGAGTGGCACCCTGTTATATTCACATATGTGCTGTTCTGTCACTGCTTAGTTGCTCTGCCTTGTCCACTGTGGTATTTTAGTAGTCTTTTCTGAGTTCCTGGGTTTTTGTCTGGAGTTTACAACTGTACAGGATGGACTTTTCTATTAGTCATTCCTGGTGTGTTTCTTGAAGTGACAGTTACTAAGTAATGCTTTCTTTTTCTGAGATGTGTGGATCTGGATGCAAACAAGACACAGGTTTTATATTGTCTGTCTACTTTTATAAAAGTACTCTTTAGCTGTAAATGGGGATGACTGAAGCACAGCCAGGAAAACTTTATTTGATATTTGGATGATTGCCATAAATAGAATTCAGCTAACACATGCCTTTGTCTGTTGTTGAAATTCAACTTTAAAAGGGTTAATTTCTCAACCCTACCCTGCTGTGCAGAATCCTGAATATTAACAGCTTTTCCGAAGGTTAGTGGAACACTGCATTAACTGGTTTTTGTTCAGCTATGAATTGCTCTTTAATAGTAGAAGTTTTGGTACTAAGAGTTGTGTTTTAAAAAATGCAAGAAACAAATTTGACTTCTCATTTTTATTCTCAAGGACAAGAAATAATGATATTACAGTTTTGATAAAATATTAATGCCTTTGGTGATTAATAATATATCACTGGTCATCTTTCTTTAAGATAGAAGCAGCTGTCTTTCAGCAAATTCTTCTGTCTTCACTAACACACTATAGTGTGCATTTCAGAGTTGGAGTAGCTGCATTTGCAGCTAAAATTTGGATCTTATATTGTCCAGTGTTGCATCAACAGAGTGCTCAGATCCTCTGCTCAGATCCTCTGCTGATCCTTCAGTGAAGCTCTGCCAACATGAACTGTTTAACCATGATGTTTTCTAGTGCAGGTAGAAACAAGGCATCTGCCTTTCCCTATGTGCTCATTAATTGTTTTGATTTAGAGTTTGCTTCTTTAGTCTGAAGCCAGAGGAAACTGGAAGGAAGATTTTCTGTTTGGCTGTGTAAGGCATTTCTATACATGCTGCAGCCTCTTTGAAAACCTGCCACTGCTGCTGTAGCATCAATGCAGCTCTGCTGCTGGTAATTACAGGAGCACTGGTGGGAAGACTTTCTCCCAGTCTTTTACTGCTTCACCACCTACAGGTACTCTGAATTCAGTGTGGCAGATAGAGGGGAGGTATAGCACTCTATATTTTGTTTCCATTGTCCTGTCTTTAGTTGTGCAACTCAAATGAAAACATGCCATGAGTGCTAGGAAGAAGACCAGTTGTCTTGCTGACAAACTTTCATTTGAGAGCTGTGTGAAAATTAGTGCTCTAGATAGAGCTGGGAAACTTATTCTGAATAGGTTAATGCCAACAGGAACTGAGGGAAGAATATTTGAGTATTTGTCAATTAATCACTGTTACAGACATGTTTTATGAAAATCCTTTTGTTAGGATTTTCCTCTCCTGAGAAGCTGAGGAGCCTCAGGAAAGAAATGTAAATAATAACTATTTGCTGCTGTGGAATGCAACAGGTGCTTCCTTGACTGGTCCATGTTAAGTGTTTTTACTTAATAACCAATTAAGGATGCAGCTGAGTTAGACTTTTTAATTAGTCACAAGACTTTGTTATTTATTTTTTTATTTTTGTTTAACTTTTTGATAATTCTTTTTTCCCTATTATTTTAGTATAGTTTTAATTTAATATTTTTAATATAATATATATAATAATATAATAAATCAACCTTCTGAAAAATAGAATAAAAATTCTCGTCTCTTCCCTTGTCCCGGCTGCCCCGCAAAAACCACAAATCACATTATTTTGAGACGTATACTTGAAGACATTAAATAAAAGCATTGTTTTAGTAAGTCTTTCTGAGTGGATTGAACACTGGGTAAGACAAATTCAATTGTGCCCTGCTGATGGCTGGCTGAGGAGTCTAGGCATTCTTCCTATGACTCAGTTTCTGGGGGTAGTCAAATTTCTACAAAGTTTTAAGGTGTGTCCATCAAGACTCTTATATAGTGTATAGTGCCCTTTTACTCACTTTCACCAAGGGTAGGTTTTTCTTGCTCTTTGGCTTTTGCCATGCAGTTATGATTAGATTTCTATGGTTAAATGTGACTTGGCAGAGTTAGGTTGGACTCAATGACTACAAAGGTATTTTCCAACCTAAATGATTCTATCCTGAAGAATTTTAAGAAATAACAGAGACTGAAACCACATGAATTAATAATAGCTTTATGACTTACCTGATTGCTGAAAACAGTTCTTTTCTTGGCTACATTACTGATTTCAAGGTACCATAGCTAAATGCAGATGTTCCTGTTCACTGTAGCTAATGTACCACTTGTGTGTGTGTATGACTTGCTCATCTGTCTGGGGTGCATCTGAAATGATGTCAAAGGTGCAGAGGTGTGTGAGAAACACCATTTGGATGCTTTCATATATCCAAAATGGAAGCTGTTCTGCTCTAGATTGAAATGGATTCCATTAGGAGGAATCCATTTCAAGCAGAAAGTATGTTAAGAGCTACTTCTGCTTACAAAAGAACACATCATCGCTGAAGAGGCTTGGAAGGATTTCAGATCTGCTTGTGCTTTTGCATTAAATGAATGATTTCTGGTCTTTCTATTCCTCTGCCCTTGCTCCATTGCTACTGTTTCTTTTTTTTGCATTTTCCCCTCATACTGGCTGTTTGTCCCAGGGAGAGTCCTTGAGCCGTTGCCTTCCTGCATGGGTGGCTTCAGGTGCGCTCTCTTTGGTTCTGTGTCTGCAGGCACCATCTCTGCTTGGTCCATGGTTGGGAAGTGGAAGCAGGCTCTTCCCTGTTTACACTGAGCTATGCAGTTCAATTAGCTCCATTTTATATAGCTCACTGAGGCATAATTTTCCCTTCAACAGAGCCCCCTTCCCATGGGGCAGCTCTCTGACCTGCCTCTTGTGTGTGTGGTGATGGATTTTTGGGTCATTTGCACCCTGTTTGAATTCCTATGCTTCATTGAAGGGGAAGCAAAGAGGGCAAAACAAACTTTTACAAATTGTTAGGTGTTTTTTACCCTAGTGTGTAGAGGAATCTTCTGAAGGTCTCAGATATTTTCTGGGCAACAGGCCCAAATGAAAAGCCTGTTCTGGTGCCAGGAAGAGTGTGGCTGAGAGATGCAGAGGCTTGGTGAGCACCTTGGCCCTGCACCTCTGGGGCAGGACCTGCCAGCCCCTCTGCCTGGCCACCGTGGTCAAACTCTTGTACCTTCCACGGTTTTCTTTGAAGGATGGTGAGCTCCCTTCTTGGAGACTTAATCCGAGTCTGAAGATACATGTGAACTAGTGGGGCAAGAGATTGAAAAGCAAAATGTGAGTCTTGAAAGACTGGGGTAGCTCAGTTTTCTGAGATGCATAAAGAAGTTTTCATACCCCTAATTTAATTTTAATTGTTAATCTCTTTTATTTGCCATTAAATTAATCTTCAGCTAGTCTATTTTATGTTGTTAATTTCCTTTCTTATTATATCTATTTCCTATGGATTAAGAGTATTATTCATTCAAAGGGTATCTATCAAACATAATTAACAAATAATTTGATGGTCCAGAACCCTTTTTAAAAATTATGACTTTTAGGAAATAGGTTAGGCACTTACTAGGTTATAGGGAGACAGTAAGAAAGAAATAGTTAACTGTGGGATGGGAAGGTGTTGCAGGCAGCAGATGAGAGCTACAGCAAGCAACATGAGGGAGTTAATGTAGACCAAAGCAAGGAGAGAGGGGTTGTTCAATTCTTTCTTGTTGTGAGCAGGAGAAATCTTGGTGAGGCCATTTGGGGAGCAAAAGCCAGTTTGTGGAAGGATGCTTAAGCTGCTGCCACTGGAGATTGAAGGTTACTGTATCAGCCCCATGCCGGAGAGTGAATAGGTGATGCAGCTCTTGTAATGCATAACTTCTCTGCTTGAAAGTTGAAACTGAGTCCATGTTTATACATTTGAATGTTTCATATTTAAAAATAACAGTCATTATCTGTAGTGGCACACTAAATAAACTGCATTTTTCCCTCTTCAGAAACACTTTTCCTCTGGAGAATTCAGCAGCAGCAGTATAAGGCAGTTGCTCTTATTTAGAATATGTGATTTCTTTCCTGGCCCTGAACTTTTATCTTGCTGAAACAAATATTTTATGATTAGGAACACTTGGTCACATCTGGTACATCTTAAAAAGGGTTGCTTTTCCAAGAATAGCATGCAAACATGAAATCAGAATCATAAGCAGATGTTTGCTAATATGGCCATAGATAACCTTTCAGTTTCATGTTTAATTTTTATAAAAAACCATCTGTAAAGAATGCACATTAATAGAGAACAGTGATAATTTCTGTCAGTGTTAATATGTTAACTTTACTGGGTTGCTGATGTTGTACTTATTACTATAAAATAGCATTATTTATTGTATAAAATTGTCAGCTGCTGGTTGCACAAGAAGAGACATTTTTCTCATTGCTCTTTTACAACCTGGAAATGTTTGCTTTTCTTCAAAGAGCACAGGATGATTATCTATGTCAAAAAGACTTCTAATTTTGGCTTAATTCTTTCATTCATTGATAAATTGAATATTATATTCTAGCATGTTCCAGAATGCTCTGGCATAGAGGGAATTTCTGGCTGGTTTTTTTCCTTTGAATTTTCAGTGAGCTTGGCATGGCTCTTGCAGTTGGGCTGGTAAAAATGAGGTATTTGCTCCCTTGACTGCTGGCCTCAAAGAAGCATATTTTAGCTTATTGAAAAAAAATTCTGTTTCATAAGGCAGACCAGTAGCCTTTTGTTTTCCTCTTATAATATTCTCCTTATAACTTACTTAAATTAGTTTTGGATAGTTCAGTGTACAGATGCAGCTGACAATACTCTTCCTTCACTGAAAAGCCTGTCTGTCACTGCTGCAGCAGGAGACAAAGGCCTAAGCTATGCTGCCACTGCCTCTGCCCTTCCAGAAGGGTCCTTGTCACAGTGGGACCTTAACTGGTGGCAAAATGTATTCAGATATCATCATAGGGAAGGCATGGCATGGGACAATGCCAGAAGTGTCCCTTTGGAGTAAGAGCTGTGGTCTCTGGATGCTCCAAGCATGAGGCAACTGCCATCTGCTTTCTGCTGAGGTATCTGGTACGTCACGTCTTTGGGCAGCTCTTGGTGTTTTGGGAGCTCAGGATGGTGGCAGCACCTACTCATGAATCCAAAGAATGATTGTTGGCAGAGGCGAGTTTGGAGAGGAGTGCAAGCTACCAAATCTGCTTACTCAGAGGATGAACCTCATAAGGGAGAAGGGTGAGGTTCATTGGTGTGGTGCTGCACGGGCTGTGCCACTCACAGGACCCTGCAAAGCCCCTCCCCTGGCTCCAGAGACCTGTGCAGGACCAGTCAGCAACTGGGCAGGTGGAGTAGGGTGAGAAGGGTTAATTGCCAAAACAGGTTAAGGTGAGTAAGCAACCAACCTGTGGAAGGTGTATGTTTGGAGCTTTTTTAGGTGTGTTTATTTATTTTTTTTTTTTAAGCTTAGAAACTTTAAAACATCTCACTTGATGATAATATTGACATTCCTCAGAAACAGAGATGTACACAAGTATATCAGGTACACCTCAGCATCCAAATTTGTAGATGACGTAAAAGAAGTATTTGGGAAAGATAGCACAGCACTGAGAATTCATTAGAGCATTGCTTGCATTATAGTTGAAATACCTTCAAAGAGAAACTAACAATTGAAATAAGTTCTGAAGCAGAAGAGCCTTGCAGGCATTAGAGAAGGGGTGGGTAGCAGCTTATGTGTTAGCAAAATATCTCCAGCTAGAATATTATTTTACATCCCTGTTGTGTAGTTTTCTCCCTTGGTAATTTACAAATGGAAAATAAAATTTGGAATTATAGCTGATTAGATATTGTGAGTTCTCAACAAAGCATGTTTGTGTTCTGTATGCAATTATTACAGAGTTGCTGGGTACAACTTGGTAGATGAATTGGAGTTATCTTTTGTGTTCAAGCAATTTAGTCTCTTCTTTTTTTGTATGAAGAATGAACTATGTTCTCCTCCAACTACAGCACTCCTTAGAGAAAGGATATTTTATGTTATTTTTTAACCAATAATTATTTTTTTAATTTTATAGTGAAAATTAAACTAATTTAATCAAGTATAGCCTGTACAAAAGATTTTGATTTTGCCAGTTGTGATTGTGTTGACTGCATAAGCTGTGTTGCTGTTCTCAATTCTGAAGAAAAAAACTCAGCTATCCTCTGTCGTCTTTTCCTTCTCCTGGCTCACTTGTTTGTATGTGGTCAAGTACTTTGGCCCTTTCAATCCTAGATGTGAATCTGTGGTAGCAAATTGCCTGGGCTTGTTCTGAAAAATGATGTGGAGGCAATACTGGAACATTTTGCCAGTGCCATGCTCTTTTGATGGGAAACTGGGGCAAGGAGAGGCAAAGACACTGGATTCTGCCTTTTGCTTTCTCTTAGGGTAGTGGGAAGCTCACTAATGTGGCCAACCTTTTGCAGGTGTGACCAATGATTCCTTACTGTCAAGCAGTGTTCTTAAAACTACTTTTGTTTTGAAATTTTGGGATCATAGGCTGCATTTATCCACCTGCAAGATTTTGTAAATGACATCTTGTCTTTAAGTTTGGGAAACATCCATTAAACCACTTAGATGCAAGTTAAAGGGAAAACTGTATAATTATATGTCAGCCTTTCAGTAGATCCACATTATTTGGTGTACTTTTAATGGTCATTATTTCAAGATATTGTCACCTTGAACCTAAATCACATTAATGGCATTGATAATCTTTAAACTTGTTGTCTTCCTGAGTGATGAAAATAATGTTGTTGTTCTTTTTTATTTTCTTGCTTCTAGATAAAATGTTTTATTTGAAATGACTAGAACTAACAAATGGATGAAGCTTGGAAATGGGTATCAGTGAAATAAAGCTGAAATAAAATTTTAGAAATGCTGAGAGCTCAGAATTTCTTTGGGCATTGTCAGCTCTGCCTTGTGATGAAAGGCTAGCTGATGCCTTAAGAAGTTGGATCATTTGTTTGCTAACTTGTGGCAGAGTAGTGGGAGACAAGACTCAGGTGTGAGAAGTGTGGATGGTTGTGGTTAGATCTATTGCTGATACAGTATCTAAATATTGCCAATATAGTGAGGTCTAAAGGGTTGTACCATAAGCAGGTTCAATTAGAAATGTACAGGTTTGCAGTCTTTGGCCTGCAGAATGCACAATTACAAGGCTTCAAAGCACTTCTGTGGCTACTTTTGGATTTTATTCTGCACATGACCGGATCTTAGTGCTGGTACTCACCTGTCCCAACGTGTGTGTTCCCTGTCTTCAGAGTGGATGTACCCTGCAGGTGTCTCTGCCTGGGGAAAGGATGAGGGTGCAATCCACCTGGATGCTGCCTGCAAGTTTAGGGGACCAGCTGGCCCAGACTCCAACAATTTATACCCTTTTGCAGGCTGGTCTATACCAAGCTTCCCCATCTCTGGAATGCATTCATTCTGTGGACATACAGACAGTTCCTCCCGCAATTCCCACCGGGCATTCTAATCTTAGGGAAAATCACATTTCCAATCAGAGGCAATGGCAAGGGAGTGGGTGTGTGTGGGGGGGAAATAGGACTTAAAGACCTGACTGTCTTTCCTTGCTGTCACCCAGCTGCTGCAGGGCATTTCTGCTGGGTTAAAAATATTTGGTTTTGAGATCATTGCAATATTTTTCTGAAGTGAATGGCTGTTAAATTGCTCTTACTTCTAGCTTTAACTGCATTTTAACAAACAATGTTTTGGTTAGCCAGCCTCGATGAAGCATTGTTTGCAGGGTTTTCAGCTGTGGCTGTCTGTGGGAGGCTGCCAGTGCTGGTTTCCAGAGGGACTTCAGCACACTCACTCTTGACTCACTCTTTTCCCGTTTTAGGTTTCCTGAAGTTCCTGTGCTGTGATGCCCCGGAATGCCTCATGGCAGAGCCACCCGGCCGCCCCGCTGGAGCGTGGCGCTTCCCTGTAGAGAGCTGGGTAAGTGAAACCTCATCCTCAGGATGGAAAATGCTGCCTGCCCACATGGCCTGTCCTCACAAACCTGGTGACATGGGCTGGTCTCATGAGCCCCTGCTTGTGTGTCTTACCACGCTCTCCTGGCTTCATGTACATTGGAGGGCTGTTTGTTGGGGAGTGGTGGATGCATGTGCTTCTTATTTCTGACATGGCTTTGGGTCAGTTTCTTCTCTAGAGGTGATTATGTGTTAGATGGATAGATGGGGAGGATGTAAAGGCAGAACTAACAGGAGCTGGAGATACTAAGTTCATTGTCTTTATATTTTTATATATATATACACACACAGAAGATAAGCATTAATTAAATTCTGGAATTTTTTTTTTCTGCCATGAACACTGCTGATTTCCTTCATGTTCTATAAGGCCCATCACATCTTACATGTATTGCTAAAATTTGTCAGATGTGGCTACCTGTTATGGAATAATAACTTTCTATGTGTTACTCCAGTTGGATCATTTCCCTCTTGCAAAAGTAAGGTGTGATGGGTGGCTGGGACCCCCTGCTTGACTCTCTAAGGGAGGCATTTGGCTGTTTTCTGTGTCTGAATTGGACTTGGACCTTTCCTTATGATTTTATCAGTGATCACTGTATTGCTGGGGAGTCTTGCTGAGACACAGAAAACTCTGCTTACAATGGTCATATTTGGGAGTAAATCTAGATATTTTCATGTTAATGTTTGTGGCTTTATAGATGGTTGTCAGCTGTTAGACAGAACTGTGGACTTCTGGACCTAGATCCTTCTAATAGCCCTGGCAACAAGTCCCGTGGGTCTAAGGGAATGGCTCCAGGAATTGATCCAGCTGTTCAAGAGGAAGGGCAATTAAAGTACTCATTGACATATGATCATTTGCTTTAACTACATATATGGAAAGAAGGAGAGATGTACCTGAAATGAAGAAATATTCTCTCTCAGTTTTTCTACTACAAAGAACTGTCTTGGGTGGTCTGAAGCCTGAATATGCCAAGCAGAGCTAAGAAGAAGTTATCCTGTTTTATATAGATAATGCAGTCTGATGCTGGGTCAGTTCCTCAGACCTTTGGTTTAGGAAACTTGTAGATTACTGATGGACTGTTGCCTTTTGGATTTTGTTTAGGTTCTGACAAGAATGGGTTTTGATTCTCTGAATTTCCCAAGGCCAAATACTTACGTTTTTGATCTACTACTGTAGTTGCTTTAGCCACTACAGTGAGCCAGCTCACTTATCTAGTGGTAGTGGTGGACATTCATCATTGGTGTCTGAATTAATGGGTAGAGATGCTGCTGATTTTGAAAAATAGTCTGATTCCCAGGAAATGATCTTTCAAAGCTATGTTGTTAACTGATTATTTCCTGTCTTGTCCCATCATCTTGTTTGGGAGAAGATGATTGCAAAGAAGACACTTTTCTATCTAGAGGCCCACAAATTCAGAGAAGTCTGAGCCTGTTGTCTTGCCTTCCCCTGGGGTGGAAACTATATGGCTGAGAGATCTGTCTGCATGGTCAGGGCTAATAAGTTATTTTGTTAAACTGGACCACTTTGTGATCTGTAAAGCACTGTCTGTGAGCTGTTCTGGTGTTTGAGGGCTGGGGCACTGGGGCAATGTCTCTGGGAGGATTTGCAGCAGTGGTGGGTGATGGCTGTTGCTGAGAACAAATGTGAATTGTTGCGTCAACTATGCTGATGTGAAGCTGCGTGTGAAATCATTGTCAGCAGAGCAGTACCAGTACATTGGCAATGATCATTTGAACTGATGACCAGGTCCTGTTCAGGCAATAAAAGTGTTGGGTTTTGTGGTTGCAATCTCTGCCCCCAGAGGGATGGTACTCTTATTTGCCTCTTGAGTGGATGATGTCAGCAACCTGCTCCTCTCATCTTGAGATCTGACCAGTAGTTACCTTGTCATCAGGTTTTGTGATGCTATTAGCTCAAATGTTTGAAGCTGTTTCTGTTCACCATGCTTTGCATTTATTACTGGCTGTCTTGAGACAGGCTGAGTTTAAATTCACCTTACTGCTGTGTTTGTAGTTCTGAGGCACAGACTCTGAGTCTCTGCAAGACACCTTCTTTGAATCTGAAGCACTTTTTAAAAGAAGGCTTAGTACTTGAAAATTACCTCTCCTTTGGGATTTTGCTTCCAGCCAAAGCTGGGAGATAGCAAGGCTTTGAAGTGGGGTCTAGGAAGGTGACATCTCAATCTTTCCCTCTATCTCTGGTTAGTGACACTACAACCTTTTGTATCTGCTCTAAGGAAATATTTTCAGATTAAAAAAAAAAAACCTCTTTGCCCAGTTGATTATTCACTTCATTAATTATATTTGGAAGAGGGTGGATGTAGTTCAGTAGAAATTTGCCTTATGGTTGTTTTTAATGATGCAAACACTTTCCAGTAGTAGATTTTTTTGAGGTCAGTTGAGTCACACATACCAGCCATGACTGGCATTCACTGTGGGTTGATTCTTGTTTTTGAAAATAACTGATTTTGATCAGTTTGGTTATACCAGATGAAATAGGTTTATTTTAGGCAACCTCATCTCAAAATGGCAATGGCTATGTGGTGGGGCAGAGCTGCAGCACATGGAAGTTTCCCAACCTTGGCTGATCTGGTGTGGATTCTCATCAGTGAGCTGGAGTTTTGCTGCAGCACAGTACAGCGATTTTAGGAGCTGAAAGGACCAGCTGCAGTAGCTGGGTTAGCTGGAGTTCAAAGCTGGTGAGCAGCTTGAGCTTCATCAACCTGGTACTACTCTACCTCTCCCGCCCTGGCACCACTCCTGGGCTTGTTCTTGAACAACCCTATGAACATGATGGGGTTAAAGGGAATCTTGTAATTCTTTATGGCTACTTATTGGTATTTTCATGCTGCTATGAATATTCACTACATATATTTGGCTAGTTGCATTACATGCTCTTCACTTACCAAACTTGCATGTTCAGAGGGTGTTTTTTCTTTTCACTTTTGCTTTTCAAATTTTTTTTTTTTCTGATTGTGGCGGGGAGTGTGTGTGTGCTCCTGATACCTTTTGCTTCAAGTTTTCCTCCCGAGTCCTTATCTCTGCATATATATTTATGTTGGGTGTTTGTATTTTAAGTGCCCAAGTTGGAAATTTATTTTCCTTGATAGTGTGCCTAAGATATTTGCACTGTGTCTTTCCTCTGCCTGTGTGCATAAGCAAAACAGATGTACCTGATAAACAATTTTGACTTTCTCTGTCATTTAAATGAGTCAGAATTCTTTTTCTTTACAAATTTTGCCTTTGCCAGTGTGTTGTTCTCAGGACTGTTTCCTCTCCTCATTCTTTTGTGCGTCTCTGGCTTGTGTGGTTTCTGCATTTCTCTTCTTCTTTCACCTTTCTTTGGAAATCAAAGGAAACATCCTAGTTTATGGCACTTCTTTATCAGACCTTTCTTCCTTTTTAAAAATTTCCTTCCTTTCTTTCTGGGATAACTGCAACCTTTGCCCATCCTGTGATGGGATACTTGTGTCACAGATGTTCTTGTGAGGTGCTTGAATTGTATGGGGGGAACTGCATCCTGAACAAATGCCCAATTTCCTGATCTTTTACCTTCTACCTTGTTTTTTAAAAAAGTATTTTTTAAAGAATGTATGTGTGTGAACATGTCCATCAGTGAATTGAATTCTTTTTCACACCCGGCAAGTCAAGAGACTTAGCACTGAGAGCATTTCCTTATCTCTGCAACCTTTTGCATATATATATTAAGTAAATTTTGCAAAATATTCTTTTGAGGAGTGCAACATCCTGAGGGAGGCAAATGGCCTGTAAAAAGAAGTACTGTAAGCCTCTTCTTACCTTCTTTTGTGCTCCAAGATGTAGTTCTTAGTAGCTCCTGGATCCCGACACACTGAAGAGAGCCGTGATAAAGAGGTCCTTGCTCCTCATTTTTTCATGCTGGAGCAGATTCATTTACCACTCACTGTAGCCTCAGTTCTATAGCCCTCAGCACTGCCCTAGTACATTTTTGGTGTAATCATAAAGCTGTCTATTTTAATTGGAGACTTAAATTTATCTGCTCTTTGAGATGATAGTTCTACCCTTTCCTCCCCAGGCTGTACAAATGTTCTGTTTTCCACTGAAATGTCAATAAGGAGACTACCTACCATCACAGTGACCTCAGAGGCTGGGCACAGTGTTTGCCATGGGCATGATTTGGGCAGTGTTAGCACAGTGAATGTATGATTCCTCAAGGTGAGCCCCAGGGCACCATGCTTCTCCTTAGGCAATGAGTCTTTTCCCATTTTCAAGGCCGATTCATCTGCGCATGAAGATGAAAACAGACCCCAGCTTGTAGCCTGAGAAGCACAGTCCTCACCCAGCTGGATGTTGATTCCCACCATCAAGAGCTGAGGAGGTGTTATTTTCTTTCTTTCCCTTGTTCTATTTAAGAGGATTTACAAAACCTTCTGAGGAGGAGAAAAGTGTTGTCTTTTAACATAGCAAACCCTGAGGTGATATCTTGAGGAACTGCTTGATTTCTTCATCTTTGTTCCTCATGAACTGCAAAGGTGTCTTGGACTCTGACCATCTGATTACTCCTTTGAAGAAGGATGTTTACTTTCCTCTTGAGTAGGGGAGGGTGGATTTTTGACCATTGTGAACTTGAGGAGGGTAGGTAGTTTTGCAGTGAGAGCTATAGAAGAATGTGTATTTCTAGCAGTGGAGAGTGTGATTAGAGAAACATACTGGATCCTAGTCTGAAGCTGAAGTCTGTTCCATTAATGTGAGACATGAGGGATAAACATGGTGGTATCAGGATAGAGAGGTTTCCCATTGCTTCTGTGAGGAAGTTTATTTGCTCAACTTCCACCAGTTAATGATCAGCTGGTGTTTGTTTTTCCTGCAGAGCTGATATTGGTGTGAGTCTGTTGTGATGTACAGGGCCTCCTGCCCAAATCAGGATGAAGTCTGATGTTATTGTGTCAGTAGCTTGACCGTCGGATCAGCCCCTCACTTCTGCATTTTCTCCTGAAGGTGTTTTATCCCTCTCTTATCTATCACCACTTTCGGGAAACATCCCAGCCTACACTGCCAGAACTCCTTTGCAGAGTGTTTATTGTTGGAAAGGCTTTACATTCTCCCTCAAGTCTCCCTCCTGGTTTTTTGTCAACACCCCACTTTCTCTCTGGATTTTCTGTTAGGTTGGTTTTCTATGGCTGACCTTCCACCTAACTCTGAGGCTGAAATATTCCTACAGCTTTTTAGTTTTCAGGAGGGTCTAGGGGCATGCTATGAGGCTCCTGATGTTTTTCTGATTGCTGGCCACCACCTAGGAGAGGTCAGTAGCATCACTTATCCAAAGCTGAACACTGGGAGTCTCTCATCCAGTTTCTGCCATGAACTGAGGCATTGCTGAAGTATCAAGAGATTATTTGGCCTTTGAGTGTTGAGGATGACATCAACTTTTTACCTGAGGATTTATCAGCTTTTTACCTGAAAATATCTGGTGATGTGCAAGGAGCAGAATGCAGGGCTGTCAGTGCCACCCAGGTTCAGGGGAACGTGTTGTGGGGCAGTGTGATGCAAAAGCAAATGCTGTAAAATGCAGCAGGTATCAATTTTGTACTGGGTTGTTTTAAAATTACCCTTTGGCATATCCCAGCATTCAGAAAAAAAAAAATCAGTGCTGGAATTTTGATGATGAGACATAACGTGAGGAAAATGTTATGGCAGTCAGGTGTGTCAGTGATGTTCAAATGCTCTGTACCATTTTTATTGCTATCTTAATTTTAAATTAATTGCTTCTGCAATATATAGTCCTGACCACTTTGGACTCAATATGACTTCAGGACAAATATCTTGAATACAGAGATTCCTTCTGGTATATTCTTTTTCTGTTAAAATAATCAAGATTTCAAAAAAATGCATGGAGTGTGGTCATAGCTCCAGAGTGGATGTGGATGTTGAGCAGTCATCATGGCAGTGCTGGAAAGTACTTGTGTAAATAAAATGTACTTTCTTGGGTTTGGTCTGGGTTTTTAAAAAAGACTAAAAAAACCACAAACCTGGGAGTGCTAGAAGGCTTGGAAGCATCTAGACTGTACTCGTTGCGATGAGTAATTATGGTATTTACTCTCAGAGAAGGACATGGTTAGTAGGAACTTTGTCTTGAAAATTATTTTTAACATGATGAAAAATGTCTCATCTGTCTGTTTCTTTTCCATGTCCATACTATTTGTGTCTTTAATTTCTTTTATTAGTAAATTAGAGGGGAAAATGGGAATAACTTCAGGAAATACATGAAGGCACAGAAAACAGTACTATGGGAACAGTAAATAAAGCATCTGCTTTTGATTTTTCTGTGAAATCAAGAAGTAACTGGAGCAAAACACTTGTTAGATATTTTTTCACTTCTATATCTGCTGTCACGCTTCCCCTGCTTCTTAGAGTTTCTCTTTTTCTCGAAACAGTCGCCTCATTGAAACCAAGACTGAAGCCTACAAAGGAGCCATAGTGAACGAATAATAAAGGACAGAGATTCCAAATGTTGTTGATCTGGGCTGGATTTTTCTGTAGCGTTTGTGCCTGGTTTGGGATCCGGCCGTGACCCTTCCCGGCAGCGCGTGTTTTTGCGCGACCGGAGCACGGCGAGGCCGGGGCCTGCAGCTCTGTGGGCACCGCTCATTTGCTGTTGAGAAATTAATGTAAACATGACACATAGTTCACCATTTTCACAGGTGGAATGGGTCTGTGGCATAACCTAGGGAGGTGAACCAGAGGGTTGTTTAGCATTTTGCTGGATTATTTGTTCTTTGGCTCCCCTCCGGTCCATGCCCTGTCTGCACACAGATTAAGGCTCCTGTCACAGCAGAGTAGCCGACATGGGGCTCTGCTGAAGCTCTCCCTGATTCAGGAATGCATCCTGTGTGGGGCTGTGTGCATGCCTGGCAGGGGCTGCTGGTTAATCCCAGTTCCTGACTGTGGGGCAGTGCTGAGTCTGAGGGCAACATCATGGTGTTGATTTGGAACCAGGGCACAGACCCGATACAGCTGCGGTCAGCAACGGGGCACCCAAATCCCATGTGACTGATGCACTTCCTGACATTTC
Organism: Motacilla alba alba; assembly: GCF_015832195.1. Lineage (NCBI taxonomy): Eukaryota > Metazoa > Chordata > Aves > Passeriformes > Motacillidae > Motacilla > Motacilla alba. The sequence goes on along the minus strand of NC_052017.1, from coordinate 17,494,431 downwards.
CCTTCTCCTGAGGTATGTACCAGGGAGCTGGTGGCTAGTGGATTTATGGCTTGCAGATCAAGGCTTGCCAGACTTGTATGGCATTAGTGAGTGCCCTTTTACTACATTTTAGTGGTATCCTGGAGGTTTGTTGGCTGTCCCAAGCTTGTCACTGCAAAATGGTATTAAATGGGAAATAAAAATTGAGACCTTTTTTAAACATTGAAGGTTTTAAGCAAAACCCATATATTTGTCTGCCAACTTTTAATGTTTTTATTCCTTTATTATTAAGGGCAAGTCTATTGTTTTGGGGTTTTTTGGGAGCTTCTAAAATATGAGTCTCTTCTGCAAACATCAGACTTGAAGAACTAAGACTTTGAAAAAGCCAGATGATATTGTGAAACTCTGGAGGGAAAAATATGATGCTTTATCTAACACTGTAGATAGCTCCTTAAAGTACTCCCTCTGCTTCCACATCCCTTTATTCTGGGACATGAAAGAGAAACCTGAGCCAATACAGGATTACAGAACTAGGTTACAAACCTGAAGCTAGGCCATTTGTAGTTAAAGCATCAGAAATTTATTTTATATGCTTATTTTGGTTTAAAAATTGTATGCATTCAGAAAACTGCCTCTTCCCATGAGAGTTCTTTCTTTCAAGTAATTAATGCAAGACAGTAAGCAGCAGAGACAATGAATTGTAAAATTTCATTGCTGGTTTACAACAAGAATTTGAACCTCATCCATCTGTCATCAAAAAAAAAAAAAAAAGCCTTTCAAAAAGCAGATGGTCTTGTAGCTAAAACAGATCTGAATTCTGGCAGACAGGGTGAGAAATATGCCTTGTGAGAACAGAGGAAAAACTGCACTGGGAACTGTTCATCTTGATGGAATGCTCCAGCCATGAATACCTTTGCTAATTCTGCCTTGCACAATAGTGGCCAAAATCAGTAACTTCCCTTCCAGCACAGCTTGTATGCTCTTTTTCTGAAAGGTGTCATTTCCTAACAGGTATTTTATAAGCAACTTAAGTGCATTTTCTGCATGTTAATAAGAAGGGTTTCTGCATAGAAAGGATTTAATTCTAAGTGGAAATCATGGATTAGCTTTGCAAGTACCTCCTTCAAAATAAAACTCTCTACTTACAGTGCTATGTTTATGTACAAACATTTGGTCTTATGGGTGCTCTCTAGCAAGAGTCTTAAATTAACAACCCAATTAATAAATAATGCCTGCTCTCCATCATTTAACGGGACTTTGAATGACAAAAAAAAAATCCTCCTCAAACTCGCTAGAGGCTTGTTTCTGCCTTTTACTCTGCTTTGTGTTTTACCTAGGTGAAGTTGCTGTGAAGGTGAAGTAGCTGTATAACTTCATTCAGGATTCATTCTCTGGGAATCCCTGAGTTATTTAATCAGCTTCATCAGATTCGCTGGATGCAATGGATAAGTAAACCCAGTATTGCTTGCATGTGTGCCACAGATACCACTGGTAATTGAAATTCCTAGGGGCTGTCTGTGCCTTTTGCATGATTTGGACTTCAGTAGCCCAGCACACTATTAAAATAATTTTTGTAGTTACTGTCCACTCAAAATCACATTGAGCCTGCTTTCAGGCGACAGAAATGCTCTCTGGGGTTATTGCAGCCTCTTCATTGACAGCTATTGTTTTTTTCAATAGTACATAGTGGGAAATTTTCTCAATTGAAAAATACAGTAGTAGTTCAACACATCCACATTTATTGTAGGAAAATAATTAACTATTTTAGTCCTAGTCTTTGGTTCATCCTATGTTGAAAAACACCTTAGAAATCTGAAGTCAAGATTTTGATAACTGCACAATTGCTATCTCTTTATGTCCCAAAAAGCAGGAAGATGATCATGAATAGCAAAGTCAGAAGCATCATATGGAGTTTTTGGGTAGGAGTCTCCTTTATGCAGTGTAGTGCTGGTTTGTGGTGCTGACTGAAGCAGAAAGCTGGGGAAGCTCTGTGTAGTCCCTTGGGATGAGTTTTATGCCAGAGAGGCAGCACTTGCCATGGAAATAGGAGAAAAGCCAAACAAAAATCTTTTGCATGATTGATGAATATATTGTTTGGTTGAAGGGAGCCATCCTCATTCTCCACCTCTCTTGTGGTAGTACTTATAGTGTTGCTCTGTCTCTTGCATGCATGCAGCATGAGTTTAAAAAATGGGCACAGCAAATACCTTTCAAACTATCCCAAGGAAAACAGTACAACTGCCCAACTTGATAACTCTCTCTTCTGGCTCTTTAACCAAATGAGAAGATGTGAAACTTTACCCATCAGAAGATGTGAAAAAAACTTAAAATAGTGCTGTGTACACAGGAAGGCTTCTTCCAGAGCCATCTGTATTATTATACCCAGGGACCTGAGAACACTCATAGCTCCTGCAATCTTCATCCTCATACGTATCCCACATTATACTTATGGGAATCTAAAAGTATGTGAGCTTTTAGTCTCATTAAAATATATTAATAAAATATGTGAATATTGGTGTGTGGGCTTTTCGTGCACTGCTGATACAGTTCCATAGCTATTGTATCAATGTGCTTTAAAAAGAATTCCTTATAATGCATGTCATTACATTTCAGTGACCCACAGACTGAAATGCCCTTAACTTGATATGTAAAATGTTAGAAGGAAGAAATCAACTTTCAAATCTAATCTCTGCCTCACAGCAGAATTTGAACTGTGCTGTCTTACCTTGGGAAAGTTTGTGGAGTCATGGCTAGAGGGGCTCCCTTGATGCTGTACTGAAGGTACATCCTTTGGCATCAGTAACAGTTTTGTGGAACAGTTTTGGGAACTATTTGGTGGTACTGTTGGGTTTTGTTTGTTGTGACTGCTCAGTACTGCCTGGAACAAAAGACCCCCCCTGTCACACCCCTTGTTCAGCAGGGTGTGCATATTGTGATGCAGACCCCCAAAGAAAGGTGAGAGGAAAGGGGAGTCCCTGTCCTGGAGCACTTGGTACTCCAGAGCATACTCCACAAGGATCGGATATGTGCTTAGGATCCCCTAATGATGGGAAGGAATTGTAAATCACTGGATCAGAAACCTGATCCAGTGGCAGATGCCCCTGCCCAAGGAAGGGGATTTGGAATGAAATAATCTTTAAGGTCCCTCCCAATCCAAGCCATTCTATGATGTTCTGCACAGCTCTTAAGTTTGATAGCTAAAAGAACAAGACAATGCCTCATTTTTTTCCAGCTCCTGTTACCTACAGTCTTGTACAGGAGTAAAATGTCACAGGACATGCAGCCACGTGGAGCACAGTCACCTCCTCTGGCTGGAGTGAGGCCCAGCTGTCTACTCTCCTCAGCCTGTATTGGGACAGGATGCACAGACCTGAATTTCAGGGGCTTCATTTTCCAGCTGAAACCCACACCAGTTCCTGATGCAGCGTGTCCTACAGTGATACACCTTGTTTTGTGTCAAAAGGAAAGTTTAAACTTAAGGTTTTCTTTTTATTTTGGTGAAATGCAAACTTGAAGGCTTCACAGGGTTGTGTGCACTGCTTTCTATGTGACACAGCTACCAAATAAAGTAAATAAAAATTGAAGAGATATGGGTGTAGTGTTGAGGTACAGTGTGGCATGAGTATGTTAACATATAGTTGTATGTGAATGTATGTTAACATAAACTCATTTTTCTTTTTTGTCTGTTTTATTTTTTCATATTTGCTTTTGTTTAAGTATTTAGAGCTATTTAAAATTAATCTTGCTTCTCTTTGGGATTCTTGTATATATTGATCTTCTTGGTATTTTTTATTGCAATTTCTTGGTTCTTTTTGTGTAAGCAGGAACGTCGCAGCTGTCCAGGTTAGTCATCACTGCTGCAGCACTAGCCTCAGATGTGTTGGGTTTTTGAGGACAAGATAATCAGTAAACCTTGATTTCTGCCAGAATAGAACAGCTTGCTCCCTCTCCTTTGACTTCTCTGCTAACAAATCACAGCGAGCTGCTGTTGCCTGTGGGAGGGACTGCAGAGTATGAGGGCAGCCGAGCCCCCAGCGCTGCTGTGGGATGCAGACGAGCCCCAAAGAGGCTGTGTAGAGCTGGCACATCCCCATTTTCCAGATGTGCACCCTGATCCTTTCCTCACTTCTCTGGTATGCTGTGGCAATGCTTATGCTGAGAAGTGAAGCTACAGAATCCAGAGCATGTGGATGCTGTGATTTGGAAGTTTACCTTTAGTTTTCTGTCAATCCAGTGCAAACCTTGCTGTAAGATGTTTATTTTCCATACAGCTCTGGGAGTGCCTTCAGATCGCATTTCAATGTTGAATTTTTTTGTGGTCAGTCAGAATGTGCTGGATTTGTCAGAACTATTTTATTCAGGTCTGCTAATGGACTCAAGAGGAAAATTGATTTTGCAATTCTATGCATGTCTCACAATCTTCTTTGTCATACTAATTCATCAGAGTTTGAACCCAGCTCCCTGGCTGTTGTCATTCATACTTCTCAAGAGTGCATTTGTCAGGCTGTTGATGCAGTAATTTCTTGAAAATATTAGTGGAAAAATTTCGTTTTGAGATAGGACTAGTAAAGGAAGGGAGAAGTAGAAATTCATAGGCATTTTTGCTGCCATAAGTTTCTGTGAAGTTTTTGAAGGAAAATGAATTCTAGGTCACATTTAGATGTGTGCTTTTTTTTTCTTTTCTTAAAAGGAGAAAATTGAAACCTGTTGAAAATCTGTTAAGGTATCATGTCTGAGAACCATAGCCCCTAAAGGACCTCATCTCTCATTTAATTTCTCCATAAGATGTTATATTATAGATCTTATATCTATATATTCTATTTTCTTGAGATCTTATTATGCATTATTTATATCTACACATTTATATTTAAGATATTTCTGTGTTAAGGCATCTTTGATGCATCCAAGAGCAATTTTTAGCTACTAAGTAAATAATATGGTGAATATTTTTCAGAATGTGGTGCTGCTCAGAAATTTTATACCTTTAGTATGTTGTGTAGGGGTACCTTTGCAGTAAGTATGCACTATAAGTTAAATTATAAGTTTATAATTTATAAGTATATAAATTATAAGTTAAAAAATAAGTTAAATTATGGGTTGAGGAACAAGATCCTGCATTAGCAAGCTAAAATTTTGCAGGCTCATTCTTTGTCAAACCCCAGCCTTTCATGGAAAAGGCAATTGAAAAAGGAGAAAAAAGCCTGTGGTTATCTTATAGCAAAGGATTAAAACTGTCCCACACTGGTCTGGGAAACAGTGTGGCCGTGAGGGAGAGGGTGATAAATTCAGCTGACTTTAATTTGCCAGAAGTCATCCTGTGTTCTCCTTTCATATTAGCTGTTGGAGAGCTGTGATTAAGTGCTCTTCATCCTGATAAGGGCTTACTGCAAAGTGGCTGACAGGTAGAAACAGCAGCCAACTCCTGCATGTTTTAGGAGGTGTTTGCAGACGGCCGGCATCTCTTGTCAGCGCTGCTGATAATCGCTAACGCAAACAGCCACCCAGAATCTGTCTGGCAGCCCCGCGAAGGGCCAGATGAATTGTGCTATGCACAGTGTGCTAATTGTCACAAATTGGCTACTCTTGCTTGGGAATGACAGGGTGAGAGTGTATGGTGGGTTTTTTATAGTCATTGTTGCATACTTAGCTTGTACCAGTTTTATTCTGAGAACAAGCATTTAGAATTTTTTTGTGCATTGGCAGCAAAGGGAATTTTGTTAACCTCAGAAGTACTGTTGAGTAAGTACAGTATAAAGCAGTTCATTTAAAACTAATTTAAAAGTGCAAGAAAACTTCTGGAATACAGGATGAAGAACTTTTTTATTGTTAAAGTGTTTTAAAAATATTTTAGGAATTATTTATTTTTCATTTCCAAGACCTTGTAAAGTCAGAAATTCCTTCTATCCAAAAATGACCTGTCCTCCAAAAGCTGACAATAGATTGTCCCTTACATCCCCTCAGAGATGGGTCAGATATCATCTTTCTTCTCAAAAGGCAGAGCCTGTTGTTTTTTCATTTGCTACCCTCCCCCATCAACACTGAAACACTGTTAGGACAGGTCAAGCCCATGAGATGGGGGTATAAGGAGTCATATACAGAAATGGGCAGGAGAGGGAATGTGTGTGTGCTCGTGTGAAAGCACTTAGGAGAACGAAGCCCTTCTGTTTAAGGGGGGAGCTGGGGCTCTGTTCAGCTGTGTTTGAAATGGAGGGAGGTGTTGGGCCTTTCCTGGTGTGGAGGTTCCCTGTGGCATCTGCTGCTGTGCACCAGCCCTGCTGCATGGCAGGGACACTGGTGTGGTACCACCCAGTAGCTGCCACCAGCAGTGATTGTGCTGACCCGTCACACTTCCACAAAACTCAGGTTTAGGCTGCAGGGCAGACATAGCTGATGTTTCTGAATGTCCTTCCTTTTCATTGTCAGGAACCACAAACCACTTCTAACACTGTTCAGAGAAGTGGGAATGGAGAAAGGAGGTTTGCTTACTGCTCCTGTTACAGAAAAAAAAACCATCCTGGCACAATAAGGGCTGCCTCTGCTTGTCCCAGGCTAAAGCCTCATAATAAATTCAGGTTCATGCTACTAGTTGCTTGTCCTTTCCCAGCCAACTTATGATTTAGATCCTAGGAGCCTCCTGGGTACGTTCATTTCTCTCAGAAATACAAAGCTGTTACCTTTCTTCCTTTGTCCAGCTGCAATTCAAAAAGAAGAACGAGGGAGGGACACAGGCACAGGAGCTGAATACAACCAGGAGGGCAAGAAAGTTTCATGGTACTATTCTTTGCTATAATATAGCAAATAATAAAGTGCTCAGTAGTTATAACACTACATGTTTGCTGTGCTGGGCAAATTGGCAAACACTGAGAGAAGGAACAGTATTAAGAGAAAACAGTGCTTTGGCATGTTTTGTTTCTGTCCAGGAACTCCAGAAAATGAGGAGAGTGAATAAACAGAAGCGAGAAGATCCTGTATAGTCAAATTGTGCAAAATTGCCTTGTCAATTGAAAGAAGGTGAATGGAGATGGCAGGATGTTCAGAGGAATTTGAACAGCACCTAAGGCAGGAAACAAAGAAAAATGCTTAGCAATTGAAAGGGTGTTGGGGTCTTTTTGTTGGTTTCATTTTGCTGCGGTTGGGTTTTTTTTCTAATTTTTGTAGTCTATTATATTCCCAGTGGTAGAATCCTGTATTGGTCTTTCATCTAGCAAAAGTGATAGTTACAGTAATGGTCACTGTAATACTGTGTGAAGCATGAGAGAAATGCAAGAACAGTCTGAAGGACAAAAATAAGTTTATTGTGATTAAGAAAAGCAGTGGATGGATTGCCATTCAAATTTCACGATGCAAAGCTGCATGCACTCCTTATTTACTCAGTCTTTTTTTCTTTCTTTCTTTCTCTTCCTCCCCAACCTTTATTTTTCTTACACTTTTTTCACTTTTTTTTTAATGGGAGTATTAAATATCAGTAAATAATTGTTATACAATTCTTGAAGAATCACACTCTTTAGAGTTGTTTAACTTTATCTATTTAATCTGGCTTAAATCACAATGAATGAGATGAGTCCATAAAAGTACTTGTAGAGATATCCGTGATTTTACTATTTATGTAGTTAAGTTTTTCCTAATACAGACTTTCTTTTGCAGTTTTCCACTGGGTTTCAATATAAATAGCACACAAATTTTCTTAGAGATGCGCTCTCTTAGAATAAACATTTTTTATTGGCATTTTTATCTGTTTAGTTCTAAATTCACCATTTGGGGCTTTTTTTTGCAAGCACTGCTAAGCTTGCTAAGTCGTGGCACTCCTTTCAGGAGCAGTGAGTTGCCCTGTGGGCTGTAATATGAGCCTCTGCACATCTTCTGGTGGGCCACACAGAAAACAGAACTGCTTGTGTTTTCACAAATGAGCTTACACCCTCTTGGCTCTGTGCTTGGTGTCTGTGAGTGCCATGTGCACCTGGATTCAGGTGCCTAAGCCAGGTTTTAGTGGAACTGATATGTCGTTGACCAAATATATTTGGGTTGGGTTTTCATCTGGGTTTTCTTGCTGTTCTCAGAAGCTGCAGAAGTTCTCAGCAGCAGAGATGCTCTGAGGGACAGTCAAAGCTTGGAGGTTGTGCAGAGCACTCTGTGAAGATGTGACATTTCTTACCCATGTGGTCATAAGGTTGGGACTTCAGAAGAAATGTTCCCTTTTCCAAATCAGGTATGCTGGTACTCATCCAGGTGCTGGAGCTGATCACAGGTAGTCAGCTCTCCATCCTGCTACACCATCAGTGCTGTCTGTGTAACACAGGCGTTCCAACTGTGGGAGAAACATTCCCTGGCATGTCTAAAGAGCCATTGGGCTCGAAGTGGGATTGAGGGAGAAATGTAATATTTCATGCAATGCAGGAGTTCAGACTAGGTGATTGAGTAGTCCTTCCTGGCCTCAACCTCCATGAAACAGTAGATCTGTTTTGCTGAGTGCTTGACTTTGAGGACTGATTTAGTGCTGTGCCCTGCAGAAGGGTATGGCCCACTTTGGAAGCATTTTCTAGGCTAACTAGCAAGATGGAATAACTCCCAGTTGCACAAATCATTAGAGGCCTTCAGTGGTACTCACAGATTGCTAAAGAATGTGGAATGAAATGGGCCTTGTCCTTTTGTTGGTAGATGCTGAAAGGCTGCCAGGAGATGCCTGAACTAAAATGTGAACCCCCCCCCCCCCATCTTTATCTTATGAAATTTTAACTTGAAGATTTATGCCGTCAGAGCTCTACATCAGTTTCTGTGTTTGATGATATTATCTGCTGCTTTTACTGTATACTTACATATTTAAAAAGATTTCAGAAGGTTACAAGTTTTACTTCGATCAAATGTCAGAAGTTATTAGTGGCTACTTGCTGCTATTTTAGTATAAAATTATCACATACTGGAATTAATTACTTTTATGTCTGAAACCTCACAATAGTTTGCTAAATTTGGCATTAGTAATGAAGTGCATGTTCATTACAACGTCCTTCAAAGTACAGTACAGAGTAACTTACTTCCAAACAAAACCTGTATGAAGTGAGGCTGAGTGTTAGGAGGATCCTTCTCTACTCATAATGTACTAGGTGATGATGTATTCTGTGTTCTAAATGTCTGGTAGGAGCTCCAAACTCCTGTTCTAATAATTTCCATGTAAAAACCACCACTTTTCCTCAGTTGGTACAAAAATTCAGGTTTGGAGTCTGTTGCCTACTGTCAAACAGACTTAAATTTGGTAGTTAACAATGGTTTAAAACATTGTTTTCTCCTAATGCTCTTTCAAAAAGACACAATTTTGCAATGCCATTGGCATACTTTACTAGTTTTCTTTGAAAAGGTTATATTCATCTCTTATTTTAAAAAAAGCAAAACATTCTGATTGGTGCTCTCTGTGCAACAAAAGTTACCTCAAGCTATACAAAAATTCCTATTTCCACATTAAAGTAAAAAATCTAAAGAAGTGCAGATCACCAGAAAGAACTGAATTTTCTAGGCTTCCTTTATTTTGTCTGCTGAAGTTTAATAACTGCTTCAGGCAAACCCAGATTTTAGTGGAACTGAAGACACAGTCTCAGTCTGCAAGAATTTTGGAGTTTTTTGACCTCTAAGTGTTCTGCATATTGCACTGTTTGAAGGAAGGCAACAACAAACATTGCAGGCCTTCTATTTTCCTGGCTTTGCTCTTTCCCTCCTCCCTCTTCTTGACCTCCTCTGCTGTTTAGAAAGAACGTGAATCTTCCTGCTCTTCTGCTTAAAGAAACTTGACTGTAAACTTGAGCCATGAACCATCCCATGGGACCTTTGGAGGGAGAGGTGGTGGTGGAGCCCACTCAGTGCTGTGTGGAGAGGTCACAAAGCCACAAAGGTGTGTAGTGTCACCTGCAGCTGGTCATTGGCTGCTTGCTGTGATGGGGATATTGAAATGCTTTGGTTGAGTTCTGGTAGCAATTGAGATTTTACCCAGTTGTTTGTGTTGCTATCTGCAATTTCATCTCAAAGTCTTGTGATTGTGGGAGATGCAGCAATAGTTCCACGAGTGCCAATAATTCTTTGCCTTTGTTATTACTGAAAAATGTGAATATGTGCTGATCGGAAAAAAAACCCCTCTGAACTTTATTTGCTAAACCCCACCTTTTTCTTGTGTCATGATATTTTTTTTCCAGTGCTTAGGCTTGGGAGCACTGTTTACAACCAGTGAACAGCATAAACATGCTGGTTTTAGGAGCTGATTTTGTAAGTTGGGGACCTGACTCCCTTAATTTTCAGTGAATAAAGAGCTTTATATGATGAAACTGCTTAATAGTGAACTGCTTTTTCTCATTGGTGAGAAACCATTTTTGTTATTCTCATTGTGGCTGTGACTCTAGCAGAACTATTGGAAAACAGACGAGGTGTGCAGGAAAATGTACATTTTGTATTAGATTAATAACTCTGCTTTCAAACGGTCTAGTCCAGATGCTATACAATAATTTAAATAGAAAATAGAATATGCATAAAATGTATTATTATGCAAAGGATAGACAAATCTACTGTGCCATACATCAGTTTCGTAGTCTTGCACCCGGCACATGCAAATTCTGAAAGTAAATATTTTGAGGTCTGGTCATGATTTTGGTCACATTCTCAAAACCTATCTGCAGTTTTAATTTGAACTGAGATGATTTTCCCCCCAAAGACAGCTTCACTTACAAGCTTCCTATTGTGACAAAGTAATTAGCACTCACCTAGTAAATTCAGAGGGAGAAACTGGGTGAACCAATTTGCTGAAAATTGCTTTGGAAATTACTGTAAATACAATGTGAATGTCATGCAATTCCTCAGAACTTTCAATGATCCTGATTATTGATTATATTTGGATAAACTGAATCTACTACACTAAAATGGTTTAATTTAAATTTTTTAAGGCATACTTTATGTGAAACTGTATCAGTCTTGTCATTACCTCTTGGTGACTACTCTCTTCTTCTCTGAGGCACTGTGAAGCCCAGATACCCAGAAACATGGCTGTGTGACATGGTGAAAAGGACTCTGCTGCTGATGTGCCTACCCAAGTGAAACGGCAAAGCATTTACCAGTCTTTTCCTTTTTCTACTGTTTTCTTAAAGGCATTGGTGTGGGCAAACATAACACATCCTCTTGTCTTTGCTGGGGCATGGTCAAACTCTGGCTAGTTACATTTTATGCTGATGTGCAGTGACAGGAGTTCACCATTAGATCTGTCAGTCTCCCTACCCAGAGCTGGTCTTGACCTGATTTCTCCGTGCAATCAATTCATATAAAACCAGATGCCAACAATCTCTATTAACTGTGAATTAAATTCATATCAAAATGAATTGCCCCAGTTTGGGGTGAAACAAACAGCCCATGTCACTTGCTTCGGAAAGTATACCATCTGTCTGATAGAGCTGATTACCCAGAAGTGGCACTAAAAATGTCTGCATGTCTACAGAGGAGCAAATAATTTGCCTTAGGAAATAAAAAAAAAAACAACCCTTGCTGTTATGCTGAAAGAAAGTTATGCTGATTGATACGGTGATTTATTGTTCAGAATGCCTGAAGATGAGGGTGTGTGTGGGATTGTGGGGTGGGATTCCTTCTCCTGCAGGTATGAGAAGGGCTGCATTATGAACCTTGTTGGGTGCACTCTACTCTTAGTCCTCTTGCATACCAGCCACACTAACTTTTATAGCCATAAAACACAATTATCCCTAAGACATGCCTGGTACTGTTGTGGGAGTAATTCTGAAGCAAAATGACTATAATATAGCTGAATGAAGAGCTCAGGTGGTTTATCTTAAAATTACAGGGTGGGTCATGTTCAAAAAAGAGTCCAATATTAAATGAGGGGTGAAAATACATTGGAGTAGAGCCTGGATTCTGTAAGTAAGTGAGGACTATAACTTGGTTTCTTCAATGAGTATGAATCCTAATCATGTATGATATGATGGTGAGTAATAGTAGTTAAGCTAAGGATCAGGAGTACAATTTTCATCATATTTCTAGGAAATATAAGACGTAGTGTTGCATAGCAACAGTTGGAGGTATAGCAATATTTGCACTGGAAAATGTTTAGTGCTTTGGGAAGCATTAGGTGGCTGATGAGATAGGCAGTGAGGAAATGGTATTATTCTCTCTTAGGGAACTGGTTTAAATGCAGTCTTGGTTTTCCTGGCTGAAGAACATTAACAGCCAAATAACTAGCTAGATGTCTGCAAAGTGAGTTATTGGTCTCAGTCCAGTTTTCAGAGCACCCATATTCACATTTCAAAAACTATTTCTGTAACTGACAGTGCTGCTGGTGTGTTCTGAAGGCAAATCAGACACAAACACCCATGGAGGCAGCCACAGATCTCTCTGTTATGGAGTACTCCTGCCTGGTTGCAGAGGGCTTCCTGCTCTGGTCCTACTACCAAATTGAGGTGTTTCTACTCTTATAACTCTTATAGCTTATAAATTTTCTCTGCAGCTATGTGTGAACTTGAGAGCACATTATTTAAATTTTGTTAGATCCTGATATTTTTGTTGTACTTTGTGTTAATTATAGGTGTTTTAAATAAAAGATGCTGCCTAGGATATTTTCCATCTTTTGAGATCCTCCTAAAACATTTTACACTTATATTTTTCAGAATGAGATGTGAGTTCCCATTGAAGGTAAGAGTTTCCCAGAAATGTGCAATCTCTGTCAAACCATCTGTTTTCAGAAGGTCTGTGTTCTTCTCACCTGGCACACCTAGAAATAGAAGGTCTGAAAAAAACCAGGAAGCTATCCAAAGATGCAGAGAAGTGAAGCTGCTGGAATGACATGATAAGAATTTGGAGTACCCTAAATGCAGTTTGATACATTAGCTGTTTATTGCTCAAAATTTAACAACATTTTGTTAGAAGAGGTTGTCAGATGCTCAGTAGGACATGAGCATGTTATAGCCAGGCTGAGGGGTGCTGTAGAGTAACAATGAGCAAAAAGGCATAAAAATTGGAAGCTAACAGCATAAGACAGTCATATAAGTCTGCAAGCATCTTGTTTTACCTTTTAAAATAATATTTAATATGCTTTAAAGGAAGTAGATAATCTCCAGGGTAAATCCAATAGAACGGAGAGGTGTGGAAGGGCTCAAAGATGTCCCTTTTCACATGATGATTTCACTCAATGCCAGTGATGACTCTTCATTTTCTTAACTGCCTAAAGTAAGCTTGATAATGAGCATCATAAGAACATTTCTAACAAGAGAGAGCTCCAGATTTAAGATCTACTAATCTTTCAATTATAATCTAAAAAAGTATTCTATCATTGACTCCACTTGTTGCTTTAATTTAGGAGACCTCAATACATATGTAAATTAAATGAAGGGCAGATTCACAGGACATCTTTAACTAGTTTATTCCATAAAAATACACCTTTGATTCTTAAATTAATTTAAAAATGTTGTAGCCCTTTCTGGTCAAAAAGATTTGTGACTATTCTGCTTATGTTGCTTTTTCTAAAGGTAAGAAATTATGCCTGTGTCATTTCACTGCTATGGTAGTAGCAGGGATGAGGAAAGGTGTTTATTAGTGAGTTCACTCTTTTTAGCAAAGTAAATTAAGAACAACAAACCCTACTGGACTCCTGTCATGAGGCTAATTCTTGTGTAATTTGGAGTTTTGAAGGTTTTTGGTAGAAAACTATTCACCTTTCTTGAGAATACCTTTATTATCTGAACACAATACCAGCTTGTCTAGAAGTCTGCTCATATGGGAAGGTGAAGAGTAACATTCCATACTCAAATCTGGGAACGTCACAGCAAATTTTGAAATATATTACTGATTGTGAACTTGGTAATATTTTATGGTTCTTGGAACTTAAACTGCTTACCAAGTATCCTTTTTTTTTTTAATCTTAGACTTTATATCTTCTTTTTCCTTTTGACACTAAAACTTCTTTTGATTACTTCCTATGGTTTTAAATATGCCTTCACCTCTCTATTCACTTGAGTCAAGGCAGTTTTCAGCTGTGATTTTTGATTAGGAGAGGAATTTTATAAAATGTTAGAAATTATTTTCCATCCAAAGTACGTGTGCTTTTTCCTGTGGGTCAATTTGGTGTTGATTCTAAAGGGTTATGGAATTTCTATTAACTTAGTGACACTTGTATCCACAATAAAATGATTAATTGTGATCTGCTTTTAAATCTCAGGGTCCCATTCAGTTTACCTCTGTATCAGAACCAGTCACATGAAAACTGGAAATGGAAGGGAATATACCTTATATGCACAGTTAGGGCCAGCATCAGCCTGTGAATGCTGGAAGGAATGCATCTTATTTACATGTCTCTGGTTTTGTTTAAATATATTAAGCTTTTTGACTTTAGTGGGAATTGTGCAGGCCCCATGTATTCAGAAAGGTAGTCATGTTCACATAGTTCTCAAATACAGTTTTGACTTAAGTGCTTCTTTTAGGCACCTTTGGGCCTGACTTCTAAGTAAAGTAGATCCAAAAAGAAACTGAATATTCTGCATTCAAATATCATATATATAAGCAGGTAAGTTAGTGCACCCTTTTTTTTTCGATTTTACCTTGGCTGAAGAAATCTGCTAGTGCTTCTTGATGTTTGCAATAAAAATTGGTAGAAACATGCAGAAACTTGAAGAGTTTCATAAAGCACTTTGTTTCTTGGTTGCTATTGTACTTCAATTGTGTTTTTATAAAGTGCCCTAACTTTGAATTAATTTCTGTATGAAACTCTTCTAAGGTGACATTTTTAGTTTTAATGTGTTCTCACCTTTTCAATCAATTTTATAGCAGTATTTTTGTTTGTTCAGTGTCTAACAGGTCTGCTTTTGTGCCTTTCTATGCATAAAGTTAACTTGCCTTTTATATAAAACTCAAATTTTTATATACATAAACTTAATGCAAGTTTTGTAATTTGTGAGGAGAATTTGGTTGTGCATCAATGTATTGGTAGGTGTCCTTCCTAAAGGGGACCAGTACTTAAATAAATAACCCTAGGTTATTGGTTAGTTTATAAAGTGAAAGGAAGATGGTATTTTCAATGGAATAAGCTATTTGTAAAAAATAAACAAGAAATCTCCACCTCTCCCCCCACCCCTGTCAAAGCACTAAGCTCCTTTGTGACATTTAGCATAAATTTAATGTTTCTCTTTTTTTAGTTGTTTGATACATTCTAAAATCGCCCAGGTAAAAAGTGATGATGGCTGTGCCTTTTTCATTTTGCTTGAATTTTCTTAATAGTCTATCACAGAAAAGGAAGAAGTCTATTATTTTTTTGCTTTGAAGTATGTGCTCATGTTATTTTTGAAAAATTCTACATTAAATGTACATATTTTAGATGAAAAATGCACTTAACTTTTTTGGTTATGTAGACTGCACATATCATTGAAATGCCATTCTCAGAAAATTCATAAGATAGAATATGATGGCTTTGATGTAAAACCTAATAACCCAATAGGAATTTGTATGTAATTTTGGTGACCTTTAGCTCATTATACAGATTATTTTTTCATTAAGGTCTTGTTAATGAAATATTTAAAGACCTTTCTAAGCTATGTCCAATATTTTAAGGTCTAGCACTGTGAAAGCAGACAGGAGCTTTGGTATCCTGTATTTCCATTGTGAACTAGGGAGTATGTGGAACAGAGGGAAGCATTTTTAATTTTATGCATATGAAGGTTTCTGTACAGTACACACTGATGAAGGCATTTTGACATGTTCTGAAATATTCCTGACTTGATACATCTCTTGATACTTCTTATTAGATATTTTCTTGAACTATTGAAATGACTGAAGTGCAGAGTAGACAAAAGCTTTGAATGAGAGAGATTTAGGACCCAAAATACATGCTCAGGAGCATTCAGTTTGTTTCTCAGCATGGGTCTACCTGTCTTGAGGAATTATCTGGCACCAATTCAGTGGCTGCTGTTGTGGTGTTTGTGTGTCTGTACATACAAACACAAGGCTGCTACTGTGAAGGTTTAGCTGGGATGGTGCTTCTAAGAACATCTTCCTCAAAAGGAGCTGGACTTTTTCAGCACTGTATGCTGTGTTTGGTCTTGCCCTTTTCCAAGGGACCACAGAAAGAGAGAAGATAAGAAAAGAAACCACATTTTGCAGTCTACTGGATCCTACAGTTTGTGCTGCCAGTTCCCTGGAGGTGCAAAAGCACATCAGGTAGTGCGTGATGCTACTGCATAGTGATCTGGATCTGCACTGCCTTCTGACAGCTGGGCTGTGCTCTTTCTCCAGTCCTGGGAGATCAGAGATGGCATTTTGAATCTGCATGACAGCAGAACTTTCCTGTGAACCAAATCTGTCCCCAAAGTCTTGCTCAGATCTGTTCTCATCTAAGGATGGTCCTGTGTGCAATCTGGGCTCCTGTGTCTGTGGTCTTTGCAGGGCAGCCAGGACGAGCGAGGGAAGAGATGAGAATCTTTACTCCATTTTTCAGAAGGCTGACTTATTATGTTATGTTATATATTATATTAAAAATGCTAAACTAAAACTATACTAAAAGACTAGAGAAAAAGTAATCATCAGAAGGCGAGACAGGAATAGAATGGAATGAATAACAAAGTCTTGTGACTGACCGAGACAGTCTGGACAGCTGGACTGTGATTGGCCATTAATTAGAAACAACCACATGAGACCAAGCACAGATCCACCTGTTGCATTCCACAGCAGCAGGTAGTCTTTGTTTACATTTTGTTCCTGAGGCCTCTCAGCTTCTCAGGAGAAGAAAATCCTGGCAAAAGGGTTTTCATAAAATACGTCTGTGACATGTGTCCAGTTCTCCTTTCAGGACAAGTTTTCACGAATGTAAATGGGTGCTTGTTTTTGAGATTTTGGAGTCCTTGAGCAGTATAAGGAGCTTACAGAAACATGCAAGGTCTTTGAGGGCCTTTCGAGGTCCTGTCTTCTTGTGAAATTGAAAGTCTTTCCCATGTCAGCTGATGGGCATCACTCAGAATGCCAAGCCCTAGTAGTAATACACTGTTGGTGTATTACTACTAGGGCTTGGCCATTCTGTGGGACATGGCAGAAAATTTACAACACAGACTAAAAGCTGAATAATCCTCAGCATAAAATCCTGAGGCAAGTGGTAGGCAGGGTGTCAGACTGCCTGCCTGGATAATGAAAGGAAGTGAGTAGGTGCCTGTTTCCAAACACCAGTGCTGTATAAACAGCATCATGTGGGAGTGTCAGTCAGTGAGAGCAAGGAAGGCTGCAAGTAGAAAAATTAGCAGATATAGAGAAACAGAAATGTATTAAAAATATGTAGAGGAAGAGGTTCCTACTCTTGGCGAGATGCTGGGAATGGTTGGCACCAGCAGGAGTATATGGTAGTAAGGACATGGATGGGCCATCGCTAATGCAGGTGTGAGGCAGTGCTTTGGTCTGAAAATACTGACACAGGCTGCACACCTGATCTTGTGGTGTTTGTATTTCTTCTAATCCTGTCCTTCAGCCTGATGTTCTTCATCCATTGGCTCTGGGTTGTGTTTCTATGGCTCCTTCCTATAACTGTCCTTCTGGTTGTGGTTGGTTGCAAAGTAGTAGATCAGTGGTATCACCTGGCTGGCAAGCCCTGCTAAACTTGCTCTGACTTTCTCTCCATTGCTGTTCCCTGCTTGGCACAGTCCTTGCTCTCTCCTCAGCTGTGACTACACAGATGCTGCTTTTGGGCAGATTTGCTGCCTAACCCTCCTGGTTTTCCAACCAGAAAAGAATATTGAGAGAAAAAACGGGAAAAAATATTGTTGGTAAAATTGTATCAAAGTTTTAAAGTGAATTACTATTACTACCTGAGAGCAATGCTGTTGCTTGAGCATAGGCAGGTCTCACCCTATCTGCTGAAGAGGCAGGGCAGAAGCAGCTGATGTCATGCAGAGGCCAATGGCTTTGTCATCTGACCTTTGCCAGCAGCTGCTAACTTCAAATGAGTACTGTTATTACCAGATGTTGCCAATAATTAACTGTATATTAACAACTTCTCTTGTGGGATTCATAGCAGCATCTGTTCTATTTAAGAGCACTGCAAGTGTAGGAGGAAGTACAGGACTGGGAGAGGGAGAAGTGTGATCCAGGAAACTGCTCACTGGCTCCTTACACTGAACAAAAACTTCTATCATTGCATACCTCTGGAGTGCATGGTGACACTTCCTCCTTTTATACTCCAATTTGTATTTTGGTGGACAGCTCATGTCATACAATCTGAGAAAATTAGAAACTTTTAGTACCCTCTTCAGATGCTTTAAAAAAGTCAATAAAAGCTCCTGATGTTGCACTTTGTGGGTAGGTAGCATAGGTAGACCAAGCATGAGCATAGGATAGAGAAACCTCTCCATCCCAAAATATTTTATTTTCCATGTGTGAAAAGAACAATCTTGAATTTTGAAAGACACTGATCAGTTGTAATGTTTATGCTTAGTTTTCTGCTTTGATATGTCTGCAATGTTTGGTTCTGCTCACAGGTAGGCTGAAAAGACTTTCTGGAGAAAAAACAACTTGTATTGTCTAAAGTAGAGATGCTTGACCAGTTTTGGGGGAAGGACGGTCCTGTGAGTGGCTTTTTCATTTCTCTTTTGCTTGGAGGTGGAGCTCAGGGCTGTGTTTGGAGGAAGTGCTGACAGTCATGGATAGATGCAGAGCACCGGGGCAGTCTCTGCTGGTGGCTCTGGAGCAGCTGCTCGTATTGGCTGTGCTGGGTGGATGGAGCTGGTTATGTGCACACACAGCAGTGTCCTAGAAGCACAGGACTGTGACTTAAATTGGATAGCATTTCCATGGAGAAAGGCAAATGATGAACCATCTCAAATGAGATTTGGCACTACTTAATGTCTTTTAGATGTGGCAGCACAATACTGTATAATTTGCAGATGAAAGGCCAGCTACTCTCTTCAGTCTCAAAGTGAGTTTCTGCAGACGCTGGCTGTCCTTGTGATCACAGAACAAATTGCTTAATTTACTAACTCAGAGATGTCTGCCTGGTGCTGGAGTTTTGTCTTTTCCTGTCTCTTTAATCCTTTGTGTTTAAGGCTGTGAATAAGAGCATAGCACATCCTACAGCTGCGGGGCCAAGGCACCACTGATAATTGTTTCCACCACTTCACATACAAAACAATTGCTTTCCTTCAGGATGTTGTTTGCCTGTGACTTGAAAATCATCTAAACTCTCATTTAGAGACTGATGGTCTTTCAGTTCATCCTAATACACATGCTATCTTTTTTAATGGCTTGTATTACATCCCCCAAGCACTTTTTGATGTTTTCCAGATTTTTTGAGTATTATTTCCTGTTCCCTTTAGAACTGTGTGTATGCTTTTGGCTTTAGCACTTGATCTTTCTCTGACATTCAGTAATTTTTACTGTGGTAGTAGTTTTACTGAGTGAATCTTAAGTACTCGCATTGTGTTTCCTTATTTCAGTCAAACTGGATCACTTACTGCTGCAAATATGTGTGCGCTTCCTTTTTTTGAGGTGAATGCATTATGTTAATGGAATTTGCTTTCCTCAGTAGCTCATCAAGTAGTAACTCAAGGTCATTTTGTCTTACTTGAAACTGTTTTTTAATAACTGTAGATATTGTTTAATAATTCTATGAAGAGTCATTGAAAACTTTACTAAATATTTGTATTTGCACTACTGAAAAGACTTTTAACCTAATATTCAACTTCAGTTTCTTTCAGTGAAAGAAATAATCAACTTTCAGTTTCTTTCACTCAGTGAATGGGGAAACATACTAGTGACACTGATAATGTCATTTTAGGGCCTCTTTCCACAGGCCCTAACAATGATTTCATTTTGTTATCCTAGGAAGGAATATATTAAATTTAAAATTACTCAAAACATTTTTGTGAGATTTTTTTTGTTCCCTTTACCTTTGTAAGATTTCTAGGGAACTTTAAAATGTTGTCACAAACCCACAGTCACAGTGTTTTTTTCCAGTAAAAAGACTGGATTTTATGTGCTGGGTTGATCCTGGCTGGACACCAGGTACCCACCATAGCCACTCTATCCCTTTCCTCCTCAGCTAGGAAGGGGAGAGAAAATATAACAAAATATCATGAGCTGAGATAACAACAGGGAGAGGGTCATGGGTAAAACAGACCCAACTTAGTAAAATTAGTTTGATTTGATTTGATAGGTAGTAAATTAGAGTAGGGTAATGAGAAATAAAAGCTAAATCTTAAAATACCTTCCCTTCTTCCTGAGTTCAACTTCACTCCCCATTTTGTCTCCCCCCTCCCCCCAGCAGCACAGGGAGATAGGGAACCAGGACTGCGGCCGCTCATCACACATGGTCTCTACCCTTCCATCCTCCTCAGGGACAGGACTCCTCCCACTCTTCCCGTGCTCCCCTGTGGGATCCCACCCACGGGAGACAGTCCTCCACAGGCTTCTCCACTGTGAGTCTTTCCCAGGGACACATCTCTTCACACTCTGCTCTAGTGTGAGTCCCTTCCATGGGTGCAGTCCTTCAGGAACAGGATGCTCCAGCATGGGTCCCTCGCAAGACAGCAAGTCCTGTCAGAAATCCTGCTCTAGCATGGACTTCTCTTTCTACAGACTCTGCCAGGACCCTGCTCTAGTGTGGTCTTCCCATGAAGTTACAGCCTCTACTGGGAATCCCCCTGCTCCAGGGTGGGTTCCTCCACAGGCTGTGGGGGGATCTCTGCTCCCCCATGGCCCTCCATGGGCTGCAGGGACACAGCTCCTCACCATGGCCTCACCACCAGACAGGGGAATCTCTCCTCTGGCTCCTGCATCACCTCCTGCCCCTCCTTCTACACTGGCCTTGTGTCTGCAGCGTTTCTCTTAGATATTCTCACTCCTCTTGGGGCTGCTGTTCCAAGCGGTTTCTTTAAATACGATTCCCCAGGGATGTCACCACCATCACTGATGGGCTCAGCTTGGCCAGTGGCGGGCCCATCCTCGAGCCAGCTGGAGTTGGCTCTGTCAGACATGGGGGAAGCTTCTGGTAGTTTCTCACAGAAGCCACCCCTGTAGCCCCTCTGCTACCACAACCTGGCCATGCAATCCCAAGCCATTAAAAAAAAAGGCAACAACCAACAAAATCTGTCCCAGCTTAATTAATAAGAGATAACAACTGACTTTTTATCCTAGGAGAATTGGTTGGTTTGTTCTTTTTTCTATTTTAACTGACATTTGTCATTGTCTGGCCTGTACTGTTGGCTCCTGTTTATGCAGTTACATCACCAGGAAGCAGTGGGACATTGGTACATTTAGATGGTAATTTTTGAAGGAGTGTAAGTTGGAAACCATTCAACTGTTACCAACCCAAGTCTGTTGCTCATACAGTTTCAGAGATACAAGTGCTAGGAATGTGCACATGAGTTTGGAATTTAAAAATAAATATTCTGTGTCAAGACAAATGGTTTTCTTTTAGCCCAATATAGAAGGCAAAACTTGATTATAGGGAATTACTGATTTTGGAGCTTGAATGTGTTTACTAATTAAATGATGAATTTTTTTGGTGATACTCTTTGCTCAATTTCCTTGCATGGATCCCTTGCAAGAAGTAGGAGGCAAAAGTAATGTGGACTGAGTTTTATTTCTGCATATAATATCCTGCATTTACTGAAGAAAATCCAGTGGAGACAGCCACTCCATTTTTTTAAGTGTATTTTATTAACTTGTTTTTTTTCCTCCAGATTTATTCATATACTCATTTTCGTAAATCAAGAACACTTTAAAATATCTGTGAAGGTAACTTGTCCATTAAGGAAGATTGCTTTTTTTCTATTCCATTTTCCTGTACATTGTATGCTTTTCTGTGTACACTCAAAGTACCTTTGTTCCAGGTGGCATATTCCATCCCACTTGACAGAAAAATAACTTCTTTCAAGCACAGGTTGTAACCATGTGCTTCCTTCCCTCCATGCTTGGATCTTCTCCAAGAAGAGGTATTTTAGAATTTTCTCTCTGTGCCTTTGTTGGTGGATGTTGATGGGGCAGAGGGAGAAACAGGCTTCTTGTATTGTGGAAAAATCTTTTACAAAGTCCTCCAGGATGCATAGATTACTAAAGAATCAGCTGTTAATACTCCTTTATCAATTAGGAAAGCAATAAGCAAACTAAGTGACATCCTGCCATGGTGTAATTCAGTCTGACTCCTTACAAAATTTACTGATGCACTTATTAGCAGTTCAGATTTAGGTCTCAGAATGTGTTGGTGAGGCAGCATAAACCTCTTAACAACAGTTAATTACTTACAATGTTTTCTGGAACCTTACAAGATCTATGTAGTGCTGTGTAATTTAGTTGTCATAATTGTGTTAAATTTCTTGACATTATCTGTCATAAGACTTTCCAGCAAACAGATAGATAAGTAGTATTTTTCTACTGAACTTTTGAACCTTTGCTAAGACAAGATGTGCAAAAAATATGGAAAAAGTAGAGACAAATTTATGAGTTGGTAGGCGCCAGCAGTCTAATATAGGAGCCTGATAGGAAAACACCCCACAATTAAGAGCATTAAATTCAAAGTTTGAATTCTAGCCAAGTGTCTGAAGGCACTCTGGGAAGGAAAAGTGTAAATGTTGCTACTTTTTTTTTTTAAAAGGGTTTACATTGCTTGGAACATAAATAGTTAATAAATATGCAAGAGACAACATAACACGGTGAGATAGCTGGGTATCGGGTCATAAAAACTGAGTTGGCTACTGCTGGATACTTGAGAATATTGTCAATGTAATTTCTTTAGCTGTTGATCTGTGCTAGGAAGGATGAGTTTGATTTTATCTTCGATAAAGGCTGGAGTAGTATATCCTGGGCAGCCTTGGTCTGGTGAGGAGGGAGAGGGGTGGGAAGAGCCGCTTACAACATGGTCTGGTGAGAAAGAGGAGACCTCTTGTAGGATTGCAGCTCTTTAGTCACCTCTGTACAGAGAATTAGTTTCTCCTCTCCTTTTCTGATATTTTAAACTCCATTAGTATTTACTTCTCTATCATGTCCTAGAGCATGAAGGTGAGTGCCTGAACGCCAGAGGTGCCACTTCTCTTGCTTGGCTCCATGTGGTCTGGATGCATCCTGGGGATTAAATGATTTCCACATTGCTGAAGAGTAAGTCTGAGGAGGCCTCCACTTGTAGTCAGTAGCAAAACTTCCAGTATGACTTGCCAGTATTACAGGAAATGTTGAAATAGTGGACTTTTCATTTCACTTAATTCAGGCTTGTCCCTGCTGGGAGCCCGCTCCTGGACTGGTGGTGTGGAGGGTTGGGGCTTCCCTTAGTATACAGCTGCTGTTGAGCTGAGCTGTTTTTCAGTGTTATGGTGAATAAAACTCAGGATCAAAGAAACTCTATCTATCAGGTATGAGAGATTTTTAGATGTGAATGTTTTAATGTTTAACAGAATCTCTCTCTTGGCGCTGTGGAAGGTCATCTATAGGAGCTCAGAGATGTAATTTTTTTGAGGCAATAGGAAAAGCTTGAAATGTCAGACAGTTGAAAAGTTGTCAGCTGAAATACTTTTTGGAGGTGAAGGAGAAATTCAGTTGTAGAAACCATCTCAGGGGAGTCTATGTGTCTTGCATGGATTTTGTGATAGTTATGTGCAGTCTTACAGTAGAAGCAGTTTCTTATTTTCCTGCTCTTTCAGATATCCCTTGCCTCATGCACAGCTTTTTTAATGTCTCTGTTGTTGTTCTCTCCCATCCCACATTGTCTTGCTTGTTATTATTGTAGCACTTTAAGTAACACATCAGAAGTGATGGAAACACAATGATAGGGCCAGCAAACACAAGGCAGGGAGGCAGGCAGTGCACATCAGTCTTCATTTTAGACAAGTCTCAGAATAAAGGTTTAGGCCAAAGCTCTCATAATTTGCTCCTTCTAGTGCAAGAAAATAGAAATTACTATTTTCTAAAAGAACTGGAGAAAAATTGATACTGTCAAGCGACTTGGACTTCTTTATTCTCATATGTAATTTTCCTTCTTTCTCATAAAATATCAATAAATAATTAAAACAATCTTTTTCTTTCAGTTAAATATCAGGGTAGGGTTAATTCTCCACTGAAACACAGTATTGGTCACTGCAAAACAACTGTCTGTATGAAAGCAGGCACTAAAGCAGATATATTCTCTCAGAAGCACTCCATCCTGAGGTTTCTTGGAGAACTTCAGCCATTCCCATTTGTCTGCTCAGAAACCTGATTTTCTGCAGTCTGAAAGTGAACCAGTCAGCTTCAGGTGTTGGGGAAGTGAGCTTGAACTCTGAGGGAGCACCTTTGGAGCTCTCAGTGGTCTTGATTGCCACTCTTTGTGATGCGTGATATTGGGCAAGTGTCTTCACTTAACTGCTGTGCTGGAAAACCAGCAGTGTCCTAGCTGAGTGCCAAGTCCAGAGGTTTAAATTCTTGTTTCAGGAATGTAACAGATAGCAGGTGCTCTGGTGTTTGAATACCCAGGGGTTTTGCCTGATTTACCAAGAATTCCAGGGTTTGAGCCTAGAGGCAACAGGGTATGTATTGCACACTCAGGATATGCCTGAATGTCCAGTCAAAATCATCTTTTTCATGGTGGGCGGCAAGCAGAAACTCACCACTCTTCTTTAATCATCCAGAACTGGAGAATTCAACCAGACCTCCTTATCACTGAGATAATAAAATGATAGTTACCATTTGTCACATGGCCTTGTGAGAGGTTCAGCCAAATCCTTTGGCAGCTTCCCCAGCCTTATTGAGATGTGAGTTTGGGGAAGTAATGAAGCCATTAAAACAGCTGGCTCTGGTAAATAGGCTTGGATTGAGTTCTCACAGATTAAAATGCATGGAAAGAGATGTATGAACTTGCATGTAAGGTTTTGGGTTTGGAAAGGACAGACTGCATTAGTCTGATTCCTTAGTTTATCTAAGTCCAATGGGTTGTGCTGCTCAAATAAAAAAGTGGCTTGAACATAGAAATCTATTTTTTTCCCCCCTTCAGAATCATACGAATCTGGAATGCATATCTGAAGCCAAGGGAGACATTTTGGAGAAAAGTACATTGCATTTGAGTGACATTTTAAAATAGAAATGGAAAATAACATCTCTAAAAAAATACTGGAGAGTGGCTTTTTAATGAGGGCATCAAGGGCAAAGAATACAAGTGCTTGTAATATGGAACTTAGCAAATAAATTAAAAGGTGCTAAATATGGTTCTGAGGAGAAACAGGGCACTGGGCTTGATTAGTTAGTTGCTCTTTCTCCAGTGGCTACAATTGCCTTTGTGCTGCAGCACCCCCAAGGCTTGTCCAGATCTCAGCAAAGCAAATCACAATATGAAATACAGCTTTGTATTAGCTCAGTTTGAACTCAGTTTCGGTATTGAAACTGGGCCTCCTGGAGGCTCCACCTGGGCTAGCAAGCAGGATCAGGGCATTGGTGTGAAGTCCAGCAGCTGGTTAGAGCTCAGTGTGGCTGGAAGAACCAGCCCTGATTCCCACAGCTGAGCAGCTGTTCCCAGTCAGTGAGGGGTCAGCCTCCCTGGGGTAAAACTGGGCCACACCTGTGGGTGCATGGCTTCACCAGCTTCAGAGTCTGCAGGTGGGCACTGCCCCAGAGTGGAGCACTGGGAAGGGGCTGTGTTTGAAGCTGCTGCCTTGGCCCTCAAATCTGCTGATGTGATTATCCAGACTAATGCTGAACAAGTCTGCTGCTGTCTCCTTTCTGTGTCAGCTGTAGTCCTGTGGATATGATTTGCTCTTGATTTATGCAAGAATTAATTAAGTCAATGATTTTATGTGTCTGTATTGTCTCATAACATATTGGGAGTGGTCTGCTGGTATAGGAAGAAGGAAACAATTATATTTTAGCATAATCTTTTGCAGTAATTAAGTCCTTTATAGAGTAACGTGTATAGATTTTTAAAAACCTCTTATTTTAATACTTCTGCCTGAAGTTCTGTTGTCTGCTCCTTGCATACGAGTCTCTTATGCTTCTTCTCTCCATGTTGCACAAGGCTGTATTACATCTCTTTGGGCTGTCCTATGTATCAAGTAATCACTGTAATAATCTCTTTTCTTGTTCTCAGTGTCCTTTAACTCTTATCTGAAAATCTGTTCTCCCATTCTCTCTAATGATGCTGAAGTTGAACTTCAGCGTTCTGGGTTGGAGGTTGTCCACTGCTTTCACTCCAACCATGGTGTCAGGGACTGGCCCTTGAAAATGCAATTTCTACTACATGGAAAGTTTAAAAGCTACTAAGTCGTAGGCTACCCAGTGAGGTCATCTTACCTCTCATTTTTTTAACATGTGATTTTCCAAAAATAGAAATGTATCTACTGTTTTTCACAGACAAACCACTATGCATTTTTAGGGATAATTGTGATTAGCTGAAGCTATAGGATAGATGGATTTGATCCTGGAAACCTTTTGTAGATACAGTAGTTGGAATTTGGCAGTAATTGATGTCCCTGTAAAGGACAGTAAGAGTCAGGGACACAGAAGCCCTTGAGAAGGTTCTGCATTGGCTTTGTTAGAAGCAAAGATAGGCTGAACTTGATATATGCTATAGAACACCATACAGGAGGGTGAAA
Source organism: Motacilla alba alba (assembly GCF_015832195.1). Classification (NCBI taxonomy): domain Eukaryota; kingdom Metazoa; phylum Chordata; class Aves; order Passeriformes; family Motacillidae; genus Motacilla; species Motacilla alba. The sequence goes on along the minus strand of NC_052017.1, from coordinate 17,467,909 downwards.
ATAGTGGTTGCTGTTCCTGAATTTCCTTGTTAGCACAGGAGTGGCTGTTCTAGCCCACTTGTTGATGGCTTTTTAGGATGCTCTTCTCATAGCTGGTGCCTGACAATTGCATGCCACAACCTGGCAGTAGGACAGAGGTTTTTTTGGGGTGACTGTATTACATCAGCCCCTCCTGAGGTGGGTATGGATTATGTCTGCAGTCATGAAGATCCAGCTTATTATGAAATTACTTTTTTGGCCCTCTCTCCTCCTTTCTTTCCCCTCTTTGGAACATTCCTTGTAATAATTAATGAGGATACTGAACAAACTTTTCCCACAGGGTTTTTGTTGAAGTGGGATAGGCAAGTAACACTTTTTTTTTTTCTCAGCTACCTGTTTTATGATAGTTAACTCTAAAAGCGTATAAAATCACAAACTCCAGACAGTTTTTGACAAGAACTCCTGATAAAGTAATTCTGTGCATCTGCTGCCAGATAGTCTGGCTCCATAAGTATCACTGTCTCGTCATGGATTTTTAAAAATAAAGCTGAATGACCTCTTCATTTGAGTCTGTAACTGGCCTGCTTGGCAATGAGTTATAATGTAATAACCAAAGACCCTCAAATGTAGCTCCCAAGCAATTAAAAAACATAAATTTATGAGATTCCCAAGGAACAGCTTGTACCTCTGGGGGAGCTGCAAGGGGAAAAAGTAACTGTCTGAGGAAGAAAGAAACAGAGCTCAGAAAACACTCAAGAGTAAGAGAGTTGGGAAGCTAAGGTAAGTAAGAAAGGGAAGACACAAAGAGCTCCACCCAAAAAGAAAAATATGGTGGTTTTCCATGTCACTTCTTTTCCTTGTGGCACTTTGACTTTATTCTGTTATTTCTGATTATTAGTCAGAGAGGAATGAATCAATTTCTGCTTTAGATCAGGTGTGCTTGCTTACAATTTTTTCAACAGTGTATAGACTTAACATGCAATTCAGCACTGAAAATTGCCTAAAAATATCAGTAGGATTTGATGGGGTTTTTGTCTTTATAGTTTCTATTTTAATATGTGCCAAGGTTAAAGATATGTGAGGATTATGATTTTTCTTTTTTTAATTATTATTATTTATTCTGAACTCTGCAAATTCATTCAAGAGTCAAGCTAAGTTCATTCCTTTCCACTCAATAATGCAACTTTCTGAAGAAATTATGTCTTAATTAGCAATTATAGTGTATCTGAGCCTTATCGAGACATTGGCGATAGCTGTGTAGATCATCTGAGACTAATTCTTACAAAAGAATGAGTGTTGAAATGTGCATAGCAGTTCTGATAATTAATTTCCTTCCCTCCTTCTCCAGATCCCACTGTCACAGCTCTGGGGAGAGGGATGGAGCTCTGTGTGTGCCATGCTGACACAGCCAAGGGCCAGAGAACTTGTTGCATCAGGCCCCTGGCAGAAGATTCCTAAGTAAGAAAGTCACATCTTCAAAGCAGAATAGCACTTCAGATATGGGTTGAAACGGGACTGACTAAATGTCAGGGTTTTCTGTGTTCTCTTGGACTTCTTAGTGTTTTCTCTTCCTAAGAGAAAAAAAAAAATCACCTCTCCAAAGGAATGACTTTGTGTTTTGGTTTTTTTTTTTTTTCCTACTCGAAGTAATAATGGCATGCTTAATTTTAAGGCAATTCACTGGATAATAGGATTTCAGGTTTACTGCTTTTATCCTCCTGGAAAACCAGTGTGCACACATCCTAAATAGAATTAATGCTTTTTCAGGTATGTGTTTTGCTTCATATAAACTAATTCTCTCTCTTGAAAGGCAACGGAATTAAAATTGAAACTTGGGGAAATACTATTTACTGAACGTGTATTTACTAATAATATAGAGTTACACATCCTACATATCCCACACCATCTAGTGGAAACTTTTTGCATAAGCAGTGTGAGGTCAAGGGCCTGAAGGCATTGAGAGTTTTCAGAGTGAGAGAGGCTTTGAACTTTTTCCCTCAGCCACCACAGAAGAAGTGCCACATGGATTAATGATGAATTTTTACCCCAAGAGGGAACCTACTCAGAAATATTTGCCCTTATTGTTAAACAGATCTTTATTGAAGCCCTTGTGTACAGATGTAAACTGGAAAAGTAGGGGTTGGGAGAGGAGCCAGGCAAGAAGTCTTCAGAAACCTGTGAGTTTTGGGTGGGGACTGGCCATGCTGTATCTTCTGATATCACATGATAATTCTTACAAAATACTCAAACAGTTTTTATGGAAATATTTGGCTTTTCTGGGTACACCCAACTGGTGTGGCTGCCTTGGCTAGGAAGGGACAGCTCATGAGAAAGCTTTTTGGATGGGCTCTGATTCAAGCATAGAGCCTCTGGTCACCTCTGGCAGTGGTGACCTTGCACATCTGACTGCCACTTCTCTCTTAAATGACCACTTTGTCATCTTGGATGCAAAGCTGTACAGACAGTGGGACTTAGCTGCAATTGCAAAGGTACTAATGCTAGCTGATAGCTGTGTGGTGAAAAAGGGAGAAGCAGGGAAACTTGGACTGAGTTTAAAACTGGATCTTTTAATCTAGGAATTACTTTCTGATTTTTTTAAGCTTTCTTTGTTGTGCATTGAAATATGGATTATGGTTTATAATGTAACATCACCTGAGCTTTTTAACCTAAGAAATTCCTGTTACTGGTATTGTTCTTAATTTGTAATGCCTTTGGCTCTTCCTGACTTGTGGCTTACACTGGTAGCGTTTCATGTCATAGGTCATGTGTTTGGCACAGAGTGTTTGGAGCATATGCTGTGAGTTAAGTGTGTGTGTAGATGGATTTTGACATCCTCTTGTCTGGGCACATGTGCTGCTCAGGATGGAGTCAGCAGCTCAGGTAGTCTCTTCTGATGTTAGGGGGTGGTCATTTTGGTCTCCCTGCTGTGAAGCAGCTTTGTTGTTGAGTCTACACTTGCCTACCATGTGTATGAAGCTCATAGAAAGATGAACCTCCCTTTATATACCTCTATGTTCTTGCCTTTTTCCCAGTCGGGAAATTGAAGGCCTGTTTTTTTCTATGGCCAGCATGAAGGCGACCCAGGCAGCGAAAACCAAGAAAAGAAAACCATTAATTCAACAGTAAGCCAGTTAACTGTTTCCAATGAAATCTAATTTGAGGAGGGTTTTGTACTAACTTTGTGTTTAACAGGCTTGGTTTTAATAAATTTTGAGCTGAGAATGTGTCTGATGGGAAGGGATGCTGATTTGGGGGGTCTGCAGGTTAGAGCCTGCCAGAACATATTTGAAGGTGCAACTTTCTGGTATTGAGGGAGAAGACAGTGGCTTGCAGAAAGGGCAATCACAGGAAAGTAATTGCTAAAATGGAGATCTGTGTGAAATGGAGGTGGCTGCAAGAAGTGTGCTTTACTGGACATATCCAGGTATTTTCTGGTCTTTCCAAGTACTGTGCACTACTGGTAAAGAAATAATAGTCTTCTAGACTTAAAGAATGGTTTGAGTTAGAAGAGACCTTCAGGATTACCCAGTTCCAGCTTCCCTGGCATGGGCTAGGACACCTTCCAGTAGAACAGGTTGCTCAAAAGCTCCATCCAACCTGGCTGTGAACATTTCTAGGGACAGATTCACAATTTTTTTGGGCAACTTTTTCAGTGCCTCACCACCCTCACACTTCCTAATATCTATTTTAATCCTACCCTCTTTCAGTTTGAAGCCATTTCCCATTTTCTTATCATTGTATGTCCTATTTAGAAGTCCTTGTCCAGCTTTTTTGTAGACCCCTCTTTTGGTACTGGCAGGTTGCTCTAAGGTCTTCCTGAAGCCTCCTCTTCTCCAGGCAGAATGACCTCACCTCTCTCATCCTGTCTTCCCTGGGGATGGGCTTAAGCCCTCAGATCATCTTCCTGTCCTTCCTCTGGACTCACTGCAGCACCTCGAAATCTTTTTGATTCTGAGGCTCCTGTTAGTCTCACAAGAGTGGAGTAGGAGTGGTAAGGATGCCCACACACTCAAATATTACAGTAGTTTGTACCCATCCTCAAATCTGGATTTTGTTTTGAAGAAGAGTGCTTTCTGCTCTAAACAGCCTGAGCTAAGAATGGAAGAAGAAATACAAAAAACCCCCAAACTAAATCAATAGTTGCAGCTTGGTCATTCTCCAAATAACAATTGTTGTCTCTTCCTGTAGCAGTAGCAGAATTCATTTGTAGAAAACAATGCCAGCTGTAACACAGAGTCTGTGCTTAGACAATAGCCTGAAGATAAAAAAAGAATTTTAGTTTAGGAAGAAATATCATACAGACTGGCTGCAGCAGAAAATCCACATCTTTTTCTTTTTTTCTCCCAATTAAAGGTAAAGGGTTTTGAGTCCAGGAGAAAGATAGATAAATACATATATATGTACACAGTTTTTTATATATATGTGTACACATATATATATGTACACAAAAATACATATATATGTACAGAGTTGAAATATATATATATATATATATACACACATACAAATTGTATTTCCAAGAAAATTTTCTGGTTTGCCATGTATTTTGTGCACATAAATTTCTGAAGAAAAACTAGTGTTGAGAAAAATGTGCTAACCACAGGTTTCAAATGCAGAAGCTTGGTGGAATTGAAACTGCCTGCACTTTGAGTTCTGTACCTGAACATGTACTCTGATATGAAATTGTCACTCTCTGAAGAGGGAGGAATTTAGTGGGTGAGAACATGGGGAAGAGGAGTTTTTTCCATGTCCTTCCTTTCAGAAACATAGCTTACTTCCTGAGGGTTATTAGTTTCATACCTTACAAAAGAAGAATTATTTTCATCTCATGTTCTAAGTGTGCCCTATTTTTTTCCTCTGACAATGTTGACCAGAGACCTACAATTTAATATTTGTAGTGGCGAGGTAAGCTGTGTCCTGCTGTGTGCTACCTATTTCTTCTATCACAAAATAGAGATGAAGGTCTGTTTCTTTTTTGAAGAAGTTTATAGTGACACTATTTGGAACTTTTTTTCCTGACTTGCATCAAAATCTCAGCAACCTTTTTTTTCAGGAGATTTCATTTGGCCTGTTCCTGTCTCTCTCAAATCACCATGACATGAACCCAAATATAAATATTTTTACATTTACAACCATTTTGTGGAATTAATGAAAAATTATCCACCTCACACAGCCACCTGCTGTTCCCCACTGAGGATTAAATTCATCTCTGCTTTGTGTGCTCAAGTGTCTCAGGGTCTGTCATGAGCATCTGCAGGATGGAAGAGGTCTGTCAAAACACAGAGCAATTTGGTCTCAGAATGCTCAGAGCTTCCCCCTCCAATGTGTTCTGGGAATGGATTTGCCAAAGCAGAGTCCCCCAGACCACGGGCAGCCAGCTGCGCTTTGCTCTGGACTTTCAGTTGGGTGTCAGAAGGTTCTTGTTTAAAAGTCACATATCTTTTCCTTCTGAATACATATAATAAACTCCAGCTTAGTTTTTATTGGGCACCTCTTGATTTAAAATTACTCTATTTCTAAAATGGCCCCTGAATTGGAAACTGGGTGGGTGCTTTCATGTGGTGATGCAAATTCCTAGCAGAGGTCTGCCCGCTGCAGCCTGTGATTCTGCTGCCTGCTGTTGGATTCTGAAACATCCCAGTGGGGTTTCCCAGTGCCTTGGGGGCTGCTACTGAGCTAGGGTAATTTGAAAACTTCAATTTGGCTGTCTCCAAACTGGCAAAGCCTTGTGAAACCTGCATGTTTTAAAAGCCCCAAGTAGTGAGTTTTGTTGTAATGAGGACACTAAGGAAGAGTAGTTTTCTTCAACGTCTGCCTTTTTTTCATAAAAAATTGCATTTTAAAAGTCAGTGTTTAATGATGAAAGTGGGAGGAGTTTGAAGAAATCAGAAGCATGAAGTCCTTTTGAAGGTGAGTATCTGGATGACCCTGTTAGTAGCCACATTTTAGACTGATTTTCAAATTCAGTGTATGCTACCTTGAAGTGTATCATGCCTTTCTGCCACTTCAAGAAATGCACAAATAGTGAATCTGTATATTCTGATTTATAGGGAATGATTGCCTTGCATCTGTTACACAACCTTGGCATCTTGCTCATTCATCTATGGACAGAAAAGCAATTGACTTCTCATTTCTTGTATTTCACATTCTGTTATGGAGCAGAAAGAAGCTTGTGATGAACTGTTACAAAATCTTTTTTAATGCATATATAAAACCATTATGCTGAAAGTTTAGCCCAGTAAATGTTTCAAGGATGGTTAGGAACAAGTTGTGTCAGCATCAGTCAGTAGTTCTGTGACATACAGAAACGTTATTGACCTCAACAATTGGCATGGGAAACTTTTTCATCATTTTAACCTCCTGGGTGTAACTTTTTACCAGGTTCTGGAAGAGTTTGGAAGCTCATGAGTCTGTGCAGGAGCACTAGCGAGCAGAAAGTAACATGACTTCTCTGGATAGAGCTATCTATACATGCAGGAGTGGCTGTTCTTCAGCTTGCTCAGAATGGATCACTTGATGGATAACTCCAGCTTTGCAAAACAAATTCGTGCGAGGTCAAGATGGGTGAGAGTGATTTACTCAAAGCAGGAACTGAAGGTGATTTATGCTATCTGTTCCCTCCACATGGCAGCTTGGGTTGTACCTGGTGACTCCACTTTCTGTAATAAATGTGGGCTGTACTGGTATTCTCTTTTAGGATACTTTCTCCTAGTTTTGTCTTCGCTTGCTTTCTCTGCAGGAGAGGCACAGAAGAAAAGATTTCTAAGGGAATTAATTTGTTTCATGGATGGCTGAAATGAAATAACTTTTTGTGAAAGCTGTTCTCTTGTGCCTTCCTCTCACCCTGCCTTTGACACCTCTAACACATCTGCCTTGTTTATTTCTGAGCAAATGTAGATTTAATTTACATTGTGACTCTGGTTGTGTTCATTATCTCATTTTGGTGCCCAGTGGCCCAAGTGTGCCACCTCCTTGTCATGAACTGAATGTCTCAGCTGCAGGACCTCCTGTATTGATCTCAGTGAGGAAGATACGTTTTATATGAGTTGTCTGTTGAATAATTGAATTTTAAATAATTAATGTACAGGAAGAGTAGTGAGAAGGGCTGTGTACTGTTGTGATTAGGGCAGGCATAGAGAAACAGGGATTCTCTCTCCCTAGATTTGGGAAGGAAAATAATCTTGAGTTTCCTGCAGAGCCCTGGAGTGCTGAAGCCACTGAAAGCTATGGACAAGGATGGAGACAGGGCAGGTGTGACAGTGCTGCTGTGGCCTCCTGCTCACAGCTGCTTTGGGAGCAGCAGTCCAGTGGATGAACTTGACAATGCCTTCTGCACTGGACTCTGCAGGGAAGGTTGTGGAGCAAATCCCCATCTGGGAATTTCTCCAGTGCTCAGGAGAGAGCTCTGAGCAGCTGCACAGCTGGGAGGCTGACCTGGTGTTTCAGCTAAATGGCAGAGGGGCTTCACTTTTTTCTCTGCTTGCCAGTAATTATCTACCTATGGCTTTCACTGCTGTCCTGTGTTACTTGGTTGTTTTGGTGCTGGGAGTCCATGTCAGTGGCTGTCCTTTCCTTGTTGGGTACTTTCCAGAAATCACTTCAGCAGTTACAGTTTTTCTTTTTCTTCTTTCCATTAATTTAGTAGTTCAAGATAAAATAGAAATAAATTAATATAGTTCATCATGGTCTAGATCGTTGTTAGCACTTGAGAATATGTTGAAGGTAGACATTTAAATCCTTCTATCAACAGGAGAGAAATTGATTGAGCTTCTGCTGTGAAACCAGTAAATAACTGGGGAGAAAAATACCACAGTTCTCTAAACATAGTAATTAGGTCAAAGAATCCTCTTGAAATGCACTTAACTATCTATTACCTTATAAATAAAATTTAATGTTAAAAGCTTGAGAAGGAAATGTTTGACTCTTCTTCCAAGATCCCATTCAAATGGGTAAGACAACCTATTGTAGGTAAAAAATTAGTTTGGACAAATTTAATTTATTCTGTAATCTTATCAGAAGAAATACTACCTTTCTGGTACTATTAAGGCAAAAATTTGTGGATTTCTATCTCATAGTAATATTTTGCTCTCTTTTAAAATATTTTGGAAGCATTAGTGTTTTGTTTCTAGATCTGTGATTTCTTGATTGTATTATACAACTACATGTTTAATCAATTTTCATCTTAAATTAACTTAAATTAACTGTGTGTTTGAAAGAAGAAATTATTCTGCTACAAAGATAAAATTTAATAATTTAATTTTCAGAGTCAGACTGTTAACTCTTAAATGATATTAGCTGTGGCTGGTGTTATCATTAGTCAAGGGAAGTTGCCTGACTTAAGAAAACTAAAATGTCTAAATATGAAGCGCAGAAAGATCTGATTTGTCTTACCAGCTTATTAACTATTTGCCAATAATATTTGTTCATTATTATTTATTATTAACCAGGCTATTAATTAAATTAGTATTAATCAACTCATCTTCTATTAATTATGATACAGTGTCACTAAATTTATAGCAATAGTGGTATTTTCCCCACATTTTATCGCTGTTTATTAACTGAGATATGCTAGAAGTAGTCTTATGAGGGGAAGAAAAATGTAGCTGTCTGAGGCCAGAATCCATATTCAATTTTCCATTTTTAATTCTCATGTTTTTATTATTTATGTTTCTTCTAACCAGAACGGAGAATTTAAAAGTGATTCTCTATTGTACCTGGAAAACTAATTGTTAATTCTCACTTTGTGATTTTATTGGTCTCAGTAGGTATGAAAATGTGGCAAAGAGTAAGCTTTACCTTTGAAAATCAAATATGGTCAAGGAATTTCATTCATTACGACTGTATAAATCTGGAATTTATAGATTGAAATTACACTGATGTTCTTTCTGGCCAGATGGTATCTGGGATGTCAATTTGGTTTGTGACTGGAATCTTGCTTATTCTTCTGGTTTGACACGTTACATAATTATAGAAGCATCTTGTTCATCAGTTAGCCGACAAACACAGGAAACAGATCTCTCCAATGGGGGGTTGTCGGATGCTTGTTACAGAATTTGGAAAAGAACAGATATTATGGGTTATGCAGCATTTCTGTGTATCTTGACTTCCCAGCAGCACAGCATTGACACCCTGCAGTGTGAGTCTTCTGCTCAGCTCCAACTCGGAGCAGTTTTTCAGGACACCACCAACCTCTGCTTGCTGAGAAGGGGATCTCTGTGCCAGCCACCCAGAGGTGTGCCTGGGAGCTTCACACTGTGCCAGGACCCACTCAGAAAAATCAGAGCTAAGCTTTATCTAAGCAGGTGTTCCTGTGTGAGCCGGAGCAAGTGCCTCACATCAGGTTCCCATGGTGCAAAATGCCCTTGAGTCTATTTCTTCTGTTACCTTGATTGATCTCTGTTGGGATGGTCATCCAATGACATATTCAGGCTTCACATCAATAGAGTAAGTTGAAACATTTGATGGTTATGCCTTAAAAGCTTAAGGGCCTGAAAATATTATATCTGATGAGAGTGGGTGCCTAATCCCATTAATCTAACCAAAAACCAGACAGGAACACCTGTAAGTGCAGATGTCTTTCAAAGAAGCATTTCTATTTCTGCCAGAATTCTAACCTCAAATTATCTCTTGACTGTAATTTTCAATAATCGGACAGATTTTAATCTTAAATGGCCAGACTCTCTCGCAGGTACTAAAAGTCTGGCCAAAAGTTGTGGCTTACCCTATTATTTTGAAATAACTCCACAAATTCAATCAAGAGCAGAAGCAGGAGTCACTGTTTATTTTTCTAGTGCTCATGTACTATGTATCCCCAAGACTGAAGACGTAATCCCCAGTTCTATCAGTTTGTAAAGAAGACAAAAAAAAAGACAAAGTAACTCTGCTGAGCTGTTTGTACTACAAAAACCATTACAGTTCTCTTTCATACCCGGAGTACTTCTACAGAGCATTTTCAGGGAGGGGGATGAAAAAAAACTGTACAGCTCTTTTTGTGGTTGCAGATTTCTTCCCTTTACTGAAACAGTGAGACATGTAATGGCTGTCATTTTGAATAAGATGGTGGTGAATAGAAGTAAAAGAAATTGAAAAAATTGCTCCTGTAAACTTAAAGTATTTGTATAATTAATGTAATAAAAATTACTCAAGGGCATTTTGCATCATGTGGAGCCTGATGTGAGGCACTTGCTCCTTTTTTTTCCATTTCTGAAAGGTTTTACAATACTCTTGTAAAATTTCGTGGAGGTAATGTTTTAGAAAGATTAAACATATAATAAGGGAGAAGAGCCTTCCTAACAGTGATTTTGGAAGTGCTCAGGGAAAAATATGTTCTGTGAAAGGTGGTGTTATGAAATTAATTATAGAAATTTTTAGAAGATACAAGAGGCAATACAAAATTGCTGGTTTTCTACAAATGAAAGTGGGCAATAACTTTGTTAGTTGTGGAGAATACATGGTGGTGGAAAGATAATGCCAAATGAAAAAGAATAAAAGCACTTTCCCCCATTGATATTAAGCACCCAAATAACTAGGAAAACTCTTTATGATGCCCGAAGGACCCCTGTAGATAACATTTTAAACCTTGTTTAGCCCTGTCCCTGAAGACTTGTCGAGATAATGACACAGTTTAGGAAACTGCCTCAGGACATGCTCGGAAATTACAGGCATTCAGTTGTAAACTAAACCATTAAAAACGATTCTAACATGTCAAGTGGGAGAACATTTAGGCACCCTCAGCTTTGTTAAGTGTGTGTAGTGTAGGTTAGGGAAAAGAAGTGATGCTTTAACCAGCGGCAGGGAGGTGAAAGAGGAGATGCTAATTGGTTAGGACTCAAATGATTATGTATATAGACACACTTTTTTTTTTTCTATAGGAAATAGGCACAGCAGCCTCAGCATTATCGTGAAGTTTTCAACATAGCAGAACAGTTGTGTGAGTCTGTGATTTCTTTTAAGATATATTAAGATATTTTTGCTTTTCTTACAATATTTTACCTGCCAAAATTGTCAGACAATTGCACTGTTTACAGTATATTTTTGTGCAGAAGAAAACTCTTCACTTTTCTTTCTTTGAAGCAGAAACGTGGGGCAGGTATACACAAAAGGTCAGTTTTTATGTGCTTGTCAACCATTACAGCTGTTACTGCTCTGAAAAAAACAGAGTTGTTGTGTTTATGATTGACAGAACTCACATAAAATAGATGAAAGAAAGTTTAATACATATTACATATAGGAATATTTTCTAACAGGGATATAATTATGAATTGAAATCCAGAAGGGGCTGTGTGCATTTTTTGCTCTTCTGTTTTCGTGGCCAAGTTAAAAAAAGTGTGGGGCAGTACCACTCGTAGCTGTTTTGGAAGGTAGAGAAATGATATTTAATTTATGGAAGGAAGTGAACTTGAAAAGTATTTAGAAAAGCACCTAAAAGTAAACATTAACCTGCTTCCTGCATTTGAGTCTTGCTGCCTGTTTTGAGTTTCTAATAACTTTTGTTGATGAGATAGGCTTATCTATGTTTGTGTGTGTAATTTTTCTGTGTAACTATTATTTGGGTAAAATTTGCATAATATCCAGTTAACTTCATAAAATAACGAAACACAAAAAGAAAAAAAAAGCCCCAAAAAAGGAAAGCTACATTAATTCCAGTGATCCCTGAAGTCAAACTTTTGAATATTCAAACAAATTTTATGTTATGAGGAGCTGTCACTACTTCACAGCTATGGATGCCAAAGCAATTATGTTTGCAAACCTTGAGAGGAGTCTGGTTTTTTACCCTCTCACTTGGGAGCAGGGAAGCAATTTGGCTGAATATTTAGGTAATTAATGTTGAAATTAGCTCCAACTTCTGAATTTTAAGGAGTTTAGAAAACTATAATCACATATAAATGAACTTTCTGGCACTTTTTAAAGAATACCATTTTCTGAATCAGGCATTAACTTTAAAATGTGGGTGGAGGTAGGAGCAGGGCTCTAGCAGCCCTGTCCCTGCCAGAGCTGAGCGCTTTTGTGAGGCAGGAAGTGATGGAAGTTCTGCCCAAAATGTCTTGCTGAAAGCACTGAGGACCTTGCAGCTCAGGGACAAAGGGAGCAGCAGGGACTGGGGAGGAAAATTTGGGAGATGACATTTTTCTGACCTGTGTTTACACTGCTCCTTAGTCTGCCCTCCCTTTGGAAAGAAGCTGCTCTCTCCCAGGTGACTTCACCACTGCTGTCATGAGCTGTTTGAGTTAAAGTTTTGTACAAGGATCCCATCTGTTGGTCTGTCTTCTCCTTTATCCTCCAGAAAGGGGGATCAGCTGCCAGGGTGAACTCTTGTCTCATTAGAGCAGAGAGGTGGCAAGGCCTGACTGTGGGAAGGGATTTGTGTTCAGTTGTGCCAAACTACTTCTGGTGTTTTCGAGAAGGCATGTGAAGGCTTGTAATTGTTTATGTCTCCCAAAATCTAGAAGGAAACTTCACAACATGACAGAAGACATACATCTAAGGTCAAGGCTTTATTGTCATTGAATTTCAGAGCCCACCAGAGAGGCAGGGTGTCTAAGGAAGGGTTAAATTATCTGTGTAGGAAGAATTTTAGGCAAAGAAACAATATGTGAATTGCTACTTGTTCTAGCTTTACCAATAGTGATGTGCATGGTGATGTTGTGTGAGGTTGTCTTGGCCAATTCTCTGGTTATAAATTGCATTCTCAATTGTTTCAGTACAATGGTGAATTGGTGTCCAGGAAGAATCAAAGAATAAGTACTGTGACATTAAAAATGTATTTTATTTGATAGTTAGCTTCCAGTCAGTGGCAGCAAGGAGCTATTGCATCACTATAGGAGATAAAGATCTCACCTGAGTCACGGAATTTTCTGTATAGGAAGAAAGACACAACAGTCATCAAATCCAGCTCTGAAGTGAATGGCCCGCCAGGGAATAAACACATGACCTTGGTGTTATTAGCACCCTGCTCTGACCAGCTGAACTAATCTCAGGGAGAGTTATTACTCTCTAAATATTAGATTCTTTTTGTTTAAAAGATGCTCCCATCCTGTTAGGCTTTTAAGTTGGAAACACTTGAAGGCTCCATTCAACACCTGCTCACCTAACACGGGACCTATGAATGGTTCTATGGCAGGAGAAACCTTTGCTAAGCCTGCTGAGGAGTTTGCTGCCACTACAGGCTGCCTTGGGTGCTGTGTAGCAGGCAGGCTGTGAGTCAGTTAAGTAGGGATTGGTGGAAAAGAGCTTAATTCAAATATCATCTCTGATTTCCACTGAAACAGCAAGGCTGTAAGTGGGAGTAATTTGCACGTATAGGAGTTGGGGAGAGTAGAAGGAAGGACGTTTACTGAACTTGGGTGAATCCTCACACTCATTTTCCTCCTCTTTGAGTATCCCATGCCATAATTACCATCAGCTGAGGTGAGGAGATTAAGATAGTCACACACAGAAATGTAGGAGGTATACAGCCAACACAGTTAGAGTATCCCAGGAACAACTGTGGGGCAGCTCAGACTCCTGCAGCAAGACCTGTGCTGCTGGCAGGCAAAGCCTTGAGCTGTCTTAGGACATCCTCTGGTGTGCCCTAAACCACCAGAGGTCTGGGAATGTATTTGCTCCAAAACAGAAAGGGGGATTAGTCTTAAGTAAAGCATAATCTTTGTACACGGGTTTAAGTTGCCTTATAACATCCTGTAAACAAGAATTCCCATTTCCTTGTGTTGGCTTTTGAGATTGTAAGTTGTATTTTAATGTAATACTCCTGAAAGCTTGGTACGCTGGTAAGTAGTTTTATGTTTAAGGAATTAAATGTTGTTTGGGTTGAAGAGCTTACTATGAAATAAATGCTTTGTGGTGTGTGGCTATTTTGAAGTTTAAATATAGATGTTATTAAAATTAATTTTAAGTCTCTATTTCTAGTAGTAATTTCTCTTTTTATCATTTAGACAGATCTGAGTGACTGTCACATTTTCCCAGCGAAGAATAATCATATTGCTTTTAAGTGTACGTGGTCCCTGAGACAAGTGTGGGGGTTTTGTATTGTTTTGATACTTATTTCTTTTAATAGAACTTAACCAGTGCTGCGCCTGCCTTATTTGCTAGTGACTCTTTCAGTTCCAGAGCTCATGAAGTATGGCTATGAATTGTTTGCAGATATATGAAGATCCCTTCAAACTGATGAGCGAGGAGGGAACTAATGCCACAATATTTGTTATCATCAATGACACCAAGAAAGATCTTAATCTGATTGTTTGTACTAAAACAATCCTTGCAGCAACCACTGCCCATTCTATTTGCATCTTCTCTCATTGCTGGTTCCTAAGGTACCTCAAAGAGATTGTGATCCTCATATGCAAAACAGAGAAGATATTTCTGTTTCTCTACTCAACCTTGCAAATCTCTTAGCAGGAATCAGCGAAACATTCCAGCACAGAGAAACTATTCACAATTTTTGAGGGATGGAGGTTTATGCAGTTCAGGCTTACATTGTTTTAGCATACCATGCAACACTGGCGAAAGTGGAGAAAAAGGATCATTTATTTATTGTTCTGCTTTTTTCATTATCCCAGTACTAAAGTAAACCACAGGCTCTTGTGGCCCATGTGTTATTCGTCAGTGCTAGAGCTGTCCCAGGCAAGCTTTTTGTATGGATTCGAAATGATCTTCTAAGATGCCCAGGTGAGTTGTTTTCCCTTTTAATCTCATTAGAAGTGTTTGGTCTGAAAGTGGGACACACAAAATAAAATAAACTAAAGCAGGCATTGATACTAGACTTGGACTTTTTAGCATTAGAGGCTGATATTTTTGAGTTAGGAAAAGATGGAGTAAATTTCTGACAAATTTTTATTACAGGCTTTGAAAGAAGTACTTTAAAAATATATTAAACAATTGGTTCAGTTTCAGAGGAAGGTGTTGTTATACAGCAAATCTGAATAAAATTGTTATATGTTAATATTAAAATACAGAAAAAGTAGTCAGTATTAGTGAAGTAGACATATGTCAATATTGGCAAAATAGACATAGCATTGCATGTAAACTGGGATTTATTTATTCAGTATCCAATTATATTATACCTTTCTAGTGGGTTATGGAAGCACTTTGACTTCGATTTTTTTTCATATTCAAGAGAGTGAAAGTTTGACTTTTGTGGTTAAGTAGGCTCTGGTGATTAGAGGTTTGATTCCAATTTTTCCAGGCCCATATTACATAACCTTGGCAAAGTCATTTCATCATTATGTGATTTTTAGTTCCTCACTGAATTCTTAAGGATAGTAATGTAAAACCCGTAGCTGATACATTATTCTGTTCAGGTGTAGGTTTTTCCTCTAGACACCTGTATCTAAACATGAATTAATTATGGAAGAGAAAGTGAAAGTCCATTTTGGCAAACAGTACTTGCTGAAGAACAGCAGTCTGTATGTGTCTCATAATTTTATAAGGTGATATATAAAGTTAATAGTAACCTGGCTACCTTTGTGAGAAATTCTGTGGAAAGACTTTGTCTTCCTTTGTTTGATTAGAAGAATTTTTATTCATCTTTATAACTGATGATAGAAATTGATGATAGAATTTGCCAGTTTTGCATGCAGAATGTAGTCTATAATGATTTTTTATATTTTAGTTTTTTCCAAAATACCTGAGATCTGCTGGACTATGAGCTTATAAATACATAATTAATTTCCATCAAGAAATGAGCAGAATATTTGAAAAATATTTGGCTTTGCACAGTGACTGGGCAAACATTCCTCTGAAATCTAAGAGACTGTGATTGATGTGAAGCAACAAAGAGTAAAATATTGAATTCTGTTGCATCAAGAGGCATTAATACTTTATGTAAATTACTTCCTATTTTCCAAAGGCTTAATTTGCTTCCTATCTAGATAGAAGGAAGGCACAGAGATGTGCAATGCTGGCAGGGATAAATGGTGGATGATGCTTGCAGGACCTTGCTCTGCGTGGAACTGTATAGATGATGGGTTTTGCCAGTACTGGATTTCAGGCTGCTTCTGTTGCATACTGCATGGTTTACTGGTGAGCACAGTGGTTCTGGGTTAAAAACTGGACTCTATGGTCTTAGAGATATTTTCCAACCTTAATTATTCTATGAATCTATAATTTTATGAGGAGGGAACACAATAAGAAGTCACACACAAGGGGAGGGAGGGCTGTTAGGCTTGTCTGGTGGTGCCAACATGGTTTGCATAGGTTTTTGAATTATTTGAATGTTGTTAGTCTCCCTACACACAGCAGCATGCTTGGAAATAAATCGTTGATTTGCGAGGGGTCTGTGATTTATCTCTGGACACAGCAAACACTGGTCATCTCCATCACCCACCAGAGACCCGCTCTGCGAAGTGCAGTACAGAGGTCCCTGCAGTTGTCCTTTCTGAGGCTGGTGGTTTCTACTTCTCTGTATTTTTTGTTTATTTTATGTGAAAAAAGAGCAAGGATGAGGATTTCTGTCAGTGCTGCTGCAGCACAAGAGGTCATGATGGCATCCCGGCCTGGCGGATGAAAAGAGTTCTTAGGAGAAGGGTTTCCACATCTTGCTGAAAGCAGTAAGGTAGGAACTCAGTTTACCTCCTTAGTTTCTGGAGCTCAGTTAGTGATCCAAGAGAGAATATTATTGACCTAAAACGTTGTTTTCATAATTTTCTCATAGTAACTAAAATCCATGTATTAACTGAACGTGGTTATAAACAATTCACAAAGATCAAGAGATAGGAATTTTTTTGTAAGGAGTTGCATGTATGTATTGCATGTAAAGAATTTTTTCTCTCTCCATCTAAACTGTCTTTTCATTTTTCTGCTCTTAATTTAAGCTTAAATTTTCTTTTTTTAGTGGTTCCAATATGTATAATTCTAATGATTTTTTCCAGGAAAACTATTGTAGAACAGCCATACATTAACAGTGCATATTTACAGCCTACAGGAGGCTGAGTGCCTGGAGAGGATGGTTTCTTAGTTTTATATTCATGTCTTATTCACATCTGTCTAACAAAGACTCATGTGGTACATATATCTTCTGAACATATATACTGCTGAAAATTGTATGTAAGCATGTTGCCACAGCAGAAGGGCATGACAAGCCTTTAATTTCCTGGCATACCCTTCAAGGCACAAACCAGTTTGGTGGAGGGCTGGGCTACAATCACTGGAGGTTGCTACATCCCTGTGAGGCAAGAAGGAGTGTCTCTGTTTCCTCCCCTGATGTGCCTGTGCCTGCTCCATCCTGTTGCTGTTCTCTCCCTCCTTTGAATTCAAGCTGATAAGAGCTGTGGAGATCTCCTTGGGTTTCCCCTGGCCTACCAGTGAGGGCAATATTTGAAATGCTATGGTAAGTCTGTGGCTTGTTTGAGCATATTTATGGTTAAAGTTAGTGTTATTTTCTGAAATGCTGGTGGTGGTTGGTAGCAATCTGGGACAATTAGGAGCTCTTCTTGATAGACATGGGCAAAGGTGCTGGACTGAGGATGTTTATGCTTTAAATTGTTGATAGGCAGCAAAACTGTACAGAACTCTTCTTGTTTCCGGTAAGGCTCTTGGTGATAGCAATGTGCAAGGTGCAAAGTTCATATTGCCAGGGTAAGGTGCAGGTTTGTACTAGCTCCCACCAGTCTGAGAATAGAAGATTTCTACCAGCTTATTTAAAATACAGGAGGAGCTGTGTGGAGAAATCCATTTGGCTGTCCTTTTAAAATCAGAAGAGATGGAGAGATTTATGTGCAGCAGATGAGCTGCTGCTGTATTGTACAAGCCCCTGAATAATAATGTCTTTGTGGTGAGGAGGAACTGCAGTATTTCACTGGAGGTTTGCCCAGCTGGTGAAGAGGGCTTCAAACCAAGATTGCCAAGGGAGGGGAACAACAGTCTATCCCACTCCTACCAGTTTGATGCCAGTGCCAGAGGAGATGCCCAGAGCCTGGAGAGGGATCACAGAGATTGGTAGGAGAGCATCTGAAAAACAGGATAAAGGAATTGCTACCACTGCAGTCAGTAACTTGGCTTCATTAGGGGCCCATTAAATATCTGTGCAAACACACGTAGCATGGGGAATAAACAGGAGGAGTTGGGGATGTGTGCAGGCTGCAGGGCTGGGATCTGGTTGTCATCAGTGATCAGATGGTTCCCATGACTGGAGTGTTGGAATGGAAGGACTTGGGCTCTTTAGGAAGGACAGGCAGAGGATGAGGAATGAGTGTTGTTCCCTGTGATAGTGACCAGCTGGACTGCATGGAGCTCTATGTGGGGATGGATCAGCTGACTGAGAGCTCTGGGTCATGATTTAAGAGAGGGAAGGGAGAGGTGACATTACAGTGAGGGTCTGCTGCAGGCCACTTGACCAGTAGGACTGAGTGGATGAGGGTCCCTATAGACAGACAGGAGCATCCTCACATTCACAAGCTCTAGTCCTTCTGGGAGGCTTCAACCTCCCCAACAGCTGTTGGAGGGATAACATAGCAGGACATAAGCAATCCAGGAGGTTCCTGGAACGTGTTGTTGATAACTTCCTTATCCAAGTGATAGAGGAGCCAACAAGGAAAGATGCTATGTGTAACCTTGATCTCACCAACAAGGAGGGGCTGATGCAGAAAATGAAACTCAAAGGGCCTGGGTTGCAGTGGCCATAAAATGATGGAATTCAAGATCCTTGGGGCAGCAGGGAGGAGGCACAGCAAGCTCACTGCTCTGGACTTTAGGAAAGCAGGCTTTGGCCTCCTCAGGGTTCTGCTTGGTAAAATACTGTGGGATGAAGCCTTGGAGGGAAAAGGCACCCATGACAGCTGATTAATACTCCAGGATAACCTCCTCCAAGCTCAGGAGCAATGCATCCCAATAAAAAGAAAGTTATGCAAAGATGCCAGGGGGGCTGCATGGATGAACAAGATGCTCCTGGACAAACTCAAACAGAAAAAAGAAGCCTACTTCTAGAGAGTGGAAGCAAGGACAGGTAGCCTGAGAAGAATACAGAGAGATGTTCTTACCAGCCAGGCATTTGGTTAGAAAAGCTATAGCCCTGATGGAATTAAAGCTGATCAGGGATATAATGGGACATCAAGGGCAACAAGAAAAACTTCTATATATATGGTGGTGAAAGAAAGATAAGGGGAAGAGTAGATCCTCTCTAGAAAGAAATGGGAGACCTTGTTACCTGGGATTTGGAGAAGGCTGAGGTACTTAATGACATTTCTGCCTCAGTATTACCTGACAGGTACTCCACCCTCACTGCCTAAATTACACAAGGGAAAAATGTGTACTGGGAGAAGGAGGAACCTCCTGCTCTAGAAGCAGATCAGGCCAGAGACCACCTAAGGAACCTGAAGGTGCACAAGTCCATGAGATCTGATGAAATGTATCTGAGAGAAATGTTCTGAGATAACTGGCAGATGAAGCACCTAAGCCCTTTTCCATCATATTTGAGAAGTCCAGTTAAGTTCCCACTGACTGGAAAGGGGAAAACATAATGCCTATTTTAAGAAGGAATATAAGGAAGACCCAGTCCTGTCAGTTTCACCTCAGTGTCTGGCAAGATCATGGAGCAGATCCTCCTGGAAACTATGTTGAGGCACACAGAAAGTTGGAAATTGATTTCTGATAGCCAACATGTCTTCATTAAGGGCAAATAACTCCTGACCTAAATTTGGTGGCCTTCTATGATGAGGTAAAGGTGTTGGTGGATGAGGTAGGAGCAACTGACACCACCTACCTGGGCTTGTGCAAAGCATTTGACCCCGTCTCATAGGTTTCCTGGCTCAGGGTTTTGAGTGACAGAAGTTGGGTTGCTGCTCAGCCTGTAACACTGGTTTGGGATGGACTCTGCACTGCTCCTGGTGGGCGGTGAACATTTTTCAGTCTGTGGATGTTACTTTAGGCAGGACTTCTGTGTGGAGTGGTTCTGAATTTGGCTTATTGGATTCTAAAAAAATCGCATTTGAAGTCCTGAAAAGAAAAACAATAATAGGAGTTAGATGGAAAGAACCACCAGACTTCCCTCTGCAAATGTATAATCATAATATTTCCAGATAGTTTCAGTAATTTTGCCCCATTTGTATGCAGCAAGCTGGGAATGAACTAAGCAAAAGGTAGGCAGCATGCTTTGTATGTGTCCTAACTGGGCAGATGTTGGTAGGAGACAGAGAGTCGAAGGTTCTGATAGAACTGTCTGACAAACAGCCTGGCACACTCCTTGGCATTGCCACAGGAGTAGCTTTGGAGAAAGCGATGGTAAGAGTCTTTTCCATGCTGTTCTTTTTCTCCTGGAAAATGCCATTTGGTAAAAATCAAATTTCCTTGGTGGAAAAATAATATTTCAGTGGTGCTTTGGATTTTTTTTTTTTTTTTGTGGTTGGGGGGAGCAGTGAGGAGGGAAAGAGAAGCAGTGTCCTGTTACATGAAAAACACCAGTTGCAAGGTGATATGAGGTGGCATGAGGTTTCTAGATTTATACTGCCATTTTTATATTGTGTTTATGCTCCTTGAAGCTAAAATCACCTGAAAAAAAATTTGGTTTTATCATATATATCTTTATTTACCTGAAATCCCATTTAATTGTTTTATTTTTTGCCTCAGAAACACCCTCTTCTGTTAATCCTGATTTGGAATGTTGATTATTTAAAAGATAAATAAATGAGAAAAAATAAAGTGTAATTTTCTGCTGAGACAAATCTCAGTTCTAGAAAATGTTTCTTCATCTCTGTATTGTTGAAGTTTTGAAATAATTAAGTGGGTGCTTGCTATGTATCTCTAGTATTATCAGGCTAAGCGCAGACTACAATGTCATAACTTATATTCTAATTAGATAGTAATTATCCTTTTGTATTTGTTCTAATCCCCACCTGGGATGGGCATTGCAAAATGTCATATATAAGCCACACCCTTCTTGAATTTTTTCTTGTGAACATGTGCTAATTGATTAAACTCATTGATTTAAAAGTTTCTTGATCCTGCTGAAGACTTTAGAATTGTGCATTGCCTCTGTGTCAACTGTACATCATCAGCTATTGAAAGGATTTATACTCAGAAGGCTTATTTTGTAGGTACTGTACCTGTCCCAATACAGAATTATTTGGTGACCTTTAATGAGTCCAGATTAGTAATGCTGAGAAAGGTGCACCCTATTTGTGACAGCAGCCTGTGGTGTGTTGACCCTAGCTGGACCAGGTGCCACCAAATCTCTTCTATCACACTCCTCAGCTGGACAGAGGAGAGAAAATGCAATGAGACATCGAGACTTGAGATAAGGACAGGAAGAGATCACTCACTGATTACTATCACAGGCAAAACAGATCGGATCTAGAGAAATTAATTGATGTCTTTATCAATCAAAAGATCAGAGTAGGACAACAAGTAAGTAAGAAAATTAAATCTTAAAGAACCTCTTCCCCCACCTTTCCCTCCTTCCTAGGCCTAACTTTATTCCCAGTTCTCTGCCTCCCATCTCCTAGCAGTGCAGGGAGATGCAGAGTGGGGATTATGGTCAGTTTGTCACATGCTGATTCTGCTGCTGCTTCCTCCTCAGGAAGAGGAGTCCTTTGCCTGCTCCAGTATGTAGTCCCTCCCCCTGGAGCCAGTCCTTCCCAGACTTCTCCAATGTGAGTCCTTCCCATGGGCTACAGTTCTTTATGACCTGCTCCAGTGTGGATCTCACATGGGGTCTTTTCCATGGGGTGCAGTCCTTCAGGAACAGCCTGCTCCAACATGCATCTCCCACAGGTCCTGCCTGGAGCCTGCTCCAACTTGGGCTTTCTACATGCCCACAGCCTCCTTCAGACACTCAGCTGCTCCAGTCCTCCATAGGCTGCAGGGGCACAGCTGCCTCACCACGGTCCTCACCATGGAGCTGCAGGGGATTCTCTGCTCTGGTACCTGCAGCACCTCCTGCCCCTTGTTCTTCACTGACCGTAGTGTCTGCAGAGTTGTTGCTCTCATATATTCTCACCCCTTCTCCGGCTAAAGATTACTTCTGTCCAATAACTTCTTCTTTTCCTTCCTAAATATCTTATCCCAAAGGCTCTACCACCATAACTGATGGACTCAGCCTTGGGCAGTGGTGGGTCCATCCTGAAGCCAGCTGGCATTGGCCCTGTCAAGACATCGCAGAAGGTTCTGGCAGCTTCTCACAAAAGCCACGCCTGTAATCTCCCCACTACCCAAACCTTCCCTGGAAAACCAAAAACACAGGCCCAGACAGCCGTCAGTTGAGATAACACAACTCTTTTTTCAATTAATTGCCTTGTATGTAGAATTTTAGGGGGTTGGGGATTTTTTGTCTTTGGAAGGTTTCTTTGTACTGCTTTAGACCCTGGTGCAAGAGTGAGCCTTATGTCCGAATACTGCCATGTCAGGTGGGGGGCACTGATTGTGGATGGGAACTTGCTGAAACAGGTTGCTGTCTGGAGTGAAGAAAAATTGGTCCTTGGACCCTTAAATGTCCCTTTTATCCTGCTGCCTGTCATTTTCTTCTGAAGAACACTGTGAAACCCATAGCCAAGAAGTACAGCTCAGATGCAGAAGTACAAAGGACTGGAAAAGAGCTGTGGAAACATGAATGGCTGGTATTACAAAAAAGGCCAGACTTTTCTTTTTTTTTCATTTTCTTTTTTCCTGGGTCTGATAATTGCAAATTCTGCTTGGAACAGAACGTCCTGCTGAAGTGTGGAATTTGTCCAGTGTGGAATTAAGCACATGTGTTGCCTTGAGAACAGCACTTTAAAAACTGAAGGACTTTGCCAGTGCACCATATGGGAATTCTAAAACTTAGATGACTAAGGTCAAAACCTGTACATGCTAAGCACTTGACAGTATCATCTCTTGAAACTGAGGGTCTGCAACATCTTGGGGAAAGAGATCTGAAATTAGCTACCTGTCTTCAGAGTCAATGTAGCTCTCCCTAGAGTTTTCTTTTTTAAAACGAGAATTCTTAGAGTCATGCTGGTAATTCATTAATCTGAGGTAAAATGATTATGTTTCCATGTTAATGTGCAAGTAGAAATGAGTAGTGGTAGTCTTGCCAAATAAAACTGGGACAAAACCTATCAGACCACTGCGGATGTGTAGTCTCACTGATGGGTGGGCTGGAGTTACAGTCAGAAATTGCATTGCTGTCCATATCAGAATTTTTGCTAAAGAAGATTTTCTGAGTTGGAGTCTCTAAAAACTGGTCATGAGCTGTATTTGCACATAGATAAATCTGGATAAACAAGTTATTTGCAGCATATCCTTGATGCATTTGAAATGCTGTCTCTTAAAAATTACTGGGCATATCTAGTCATCCAGCTTTGCTGTTGTTGGCTTGTGCAACTAACATTTTTTGTGCATTTTTAGATTTTCCCTCTTCTCAACCAATTTTCATTTTCTATTGATATTCTTCTCCTTCGTGCCTACCTTTCTTCTCCATCATTGCTTCTTCCACTCTTATTTCCTCTCTGTTCTTCCCTTTCCATTAGCTCCATGGTGCTATCCAAACCACCAAAAATCTGATGTTGGTGTTGGGTTCATTTCAGGTCAATGACAAACTTGTCTCCTTGTGGTTGTCTCTCTCTTGAAAGCTTAGTAGCAGTGTAAAACCAGTCCTGGGTCTGGGCTGTCTGGAATGCTGTGCCTCTGAGCCACATCTGCAGTGTGGTGCAATGATGGGCTGTAGAGCAGGTGCTGCCTGTGCTGATGAAGGATCCTAATCCTGTGCGGGCTCCAGTCCACTGGTTTTGCTGTCATTCCCCCAGTATTTGGCATAAGATTTTCATGCTTTTACTGTTTTATCTAACTGTGTTAAAACACTCATAGATAACGTATTAGTGAACATCAGTAGATTTTTTTTTTCTCCTCTGAATATTTCCCATTTTCATTTGAAGTTGATGATTCACAAGCAGCTGAAGGGAGACCTTTGCCTATCCTTAGTTAATGCAATACACAGTGCTGGTGTTCTTGACTTCCTCTTGGCTGTTGCTGAATCCCACCTTCAGTCTGACCTGTGTGTATTTTTGACTTTGTGTTTATCTGTTAGTCTGTCATGACACTGCCACTTCTAGGCAGTAATTCGCTGAGCTTGAATAACCAACGTTTTGAACTTTTTGACCAGTATTATTAAATGGGGACAGAACTGGTCAAGGAGAAAAAAAAAAATCCCTGTTCTTGACAAACTGTGTAATGCTATTGAATAGGCTAAAATTAGCCCTGTCATTCTTCTTCTTGCTTTTAGGGATCTCAGGGTAATTATAAAGGGAAAAGCCAGCCAAGCTATAATTCAAATAAGCTTAGGTTTGAAGGCATTTTTTTCAATGATTTGCCTTTCCCTCTAAGTAAAACAGTGATTATAGAGATTAAGTTAGCGGTTGCTTTTTCTTGCAGAGAGCATCTCAGGTAAAAAATGAACCAGTGGTAAATTAAAGGCAGATATTCAGGCAGAATAAAATAATAATAAAAAAGTGGACCAGACAGCAAATGCAGCTGATGCTCAGGAGGGTTGGGTCTAGTCCCATTTCTGATGTTTTGGTTAGTTAAAAGCTGTGATTATGTTCCACATGAACTGCAACTTTGTATATGCATTTTGCATTTATTAACTATGTTACCAAGATGATACAGACAGAGACGGAACTGTTATGGAGGATTTGGAATGGAACGAGCATGCTAATGAGCCTATGCAAAAATGCATCTATTAGCCAGATGGTGAGTTACACAGGCATTAGTTTCTATTTACCATCTGTTTAATCCTCAGAAAGAGGCAGGAAAGAAGCTAGAAATGGTGTAGAGGAACAGCAAACAGTAACAGTGTAGTAACCTTCACAATATGTCCTGAATGTCACTTTTCTTGAATAGTTCAGTGAAATACCCCTTTCTTGTGTCTGGCAGTAGATACCAAATTACTGCAAATTCTCTAAGTTTCTCCAATGCTTCCTTCTCCACTGCATCCTCCTTTCCCAATATGCCCTCTAAAAAGAAGACAAATAGTTCCTCACCATGAGCAAAAAACTTCAAAAAAACTTGGTTCAAAGCAAGTTACAATTGAAAAAAAATGGTTTAAACTCTTATCAATGTGTATCATTGGGGAAAAAAAAAGGTCCTGAATGCAGAGAGAAGACCTTAAGATCAACTGCTTCAATGACCTCCTCAACAAAAAAGTGTCTTTAAGGCCAGTTTGCAGTCTTAAACGTCTCAATTTATGGAGTGACAAAGTCAGGAAAAATAATTGCCAGAAGTGCTGTTGAGAGAGGTCTCTATTTTAGTCCAAAACTGGAAAACTGAATTGATTAATAACTCAGTTAAAGATTTAATTCAGTGTAAGATTCAAAGGCATTTGGAACTTATTTTTCCTTGTTCACTAGAGGGTAGCAGAGAGAATAGTGAGAGCATTTCAGCACAGCCTGTGCTCATCAGCAATGAGTTCACTTGCAAGCTTCTGTATTAGACTAATCTCGTGCCCTTCAGGCTTCTTGGTAGAGGAGAAAGGGTACATTTGATGCTATAATGTAAACCAAAGTGTAAAACTTAAAAAGCATTCTTAATGTGATTTGATAAAATTAAAAATAGTTCTTGGTTTTAGCACTGTTATTAACTGTTTGGGTTTTTTTCAGATAGTAAACATAAGCATTTTCAAGATGCACATTTTTAAGGAATCATGTTTTTAGGAGCACTGTATTGTGCATAGGAGACACTGTCATATTTATGTAAGCAGATTATTTTAAAATAATGCCATGACCATAGAAGGTTTCTTTCCTTCTAGGCTGTGTTTGTGGACATTGCACTGAAATAAATGCCTGTGGTCCAAAACTTCCTTCTGCCACCACATTAAGTACCTGACAAAATGAGTCATTATACTGTATACCAGTAATGGAGACCTTGTGGCATGTCAGCTTCTAATGCATTAAAATTCAACAGATTTCAGTACGAGTTACCTGTACCCTTTCTGTGCTGCAGATGTCCAAAGGAGTATCAAGAGAAGAGTTTCAAAAGCTGTGTTGAAGAGCAGCCTTCTACTCTTATGGTACTAATAGACAAGCCAAAAATGTTTCCCTAAAAGCAACACCCCCCACCATCAATATTTATTGCTGTGTCTGCTCACTGGCATTTAAGATTTTAAAGCTATGCAGTTTTATGAGGTGTTGTTAAAGGTAATATTACCTGACTGAGGCTGAGGTTGTTACTATATTAAAATCACCCCTTTCCCCCCAAAATAATTCACACTGTAGGTTACCTTTATTTGCCTGTGATGTAGAAAATTGAATTTAAAAAAAAACTTGCTTAGAAATGTTTGCCCATCGCTGTTTCATATAGTCACTTGGGCACGAGGTAATAAAAAGGGGCCTCCCATTAAGTAGTGGGACTATATGCAACAACACAGTGGGACTGTTTGAAATAGTACTCATTTCCCAAATAGCACTTCAGGTAGGAAGAAAACACCCTTTTGTAATCGCTCTGCATTGTTCTTGTAAAAGAAAAGTGTGGACTGAAAAATTTGTGTTGCTATCCTCCCCTCCCCCTTCCTGTCCCCATACACATGCAAAGATGTGCCCACAGCCCCTCACAACCTTTGAAGCTTTTGTGTGTGCCTTTGTGCCAGCCCTGCAATGCAAAAAGAGAGGTGGGGGGACTTCTTTGCTGTTACCCAACTTCATGTTCCACCCATCAAGTGATTCCTGTAGGGCAAATAAATATTTAGGAAATCTTTGAATGACTCATCCCTTTGCATTAAAACCTTTTTCAATTTCTACCTCGCTTCTGGTCTGAATTCCTCAAAGAGACTGAAATCCACAGACGGGATTCATAAATGTGCTCTTTATTAAATATGGCAAACAAAAAGAAGACATGCTGGTATAGAGAACCATCCTCATTTTGCTGATTCAGATGTTTCATGATTAAACATTATAAACCAAAACTGAAATATAAACTCACTTTGTATGCTATATAAGAAATTTAATATGGGCCTTTTCATCAAATTGAATTGCCACATCAGTCTTCAAAGACTCTGGGGGCTTTGGAAGCTTCGTGTTGCAGCATAGCATACAGATGTCCTGCCTAGGGTTGAAGCTTTATTGTGTTTAACTTGTGTGATGGATCATGTCTGTGCTCTGTTCTTTTTATCTCTGTTATAGAAAACCTTTTGGACTTTGATTCATAGTTGGGAGTGTAAATAATGCAATTGGTTTTGATATGCTCCAGTGAGAGGGAGCCATAGGACAAGAAAAAGCCAGATAATATCTCATCTTCCTGAAATCTAGATTGGAATTAGCTACAAAACAAGTTATATTTGCCATTTTCAATTAGTTTCTCATGACATTTTAATTAATTCTTTTAAGACAAGCTTAAAGAACAAATTTCTACAAAATTATGACACTAATTTTTGAAGATGTAATACTAGATATTTACTGCAAAGCTGCTCAGGAAACTGAGATTTGCATAACAGTTTTGAGACTGCCACTCCACTGCAGTAGTAATTAGTGCAATCTTAAGCAACTTCTTGCTACCAGGATCCTGTTAGTGTCTATGTAATGTGTGTTTGTAAAAATCCCCTCTACACCATGCCCCAAAACAACATTAGCACCAGTCTCTCCCAGTCTAGAACTTCTATATCTCAACCTCTTTGATGTTTGGGGCTGTAGGATTTGGGGTATCTGTGTGAAGTTCTGCCTCCTGCCTCTGTTTTTGTGTTCTTTTTTTTTTCCTGTCCCATCAACCTGTGTTTTTTGCACAGAATTTGCTAAAATAAAAGCCCCAAGCTTCTGTGTTTTGAGTCCTGTCATCTGAGTTCCTAAACCCTTCAATTAGGCTGAAGCATTCTCCATTTCTTTGACTTCTCAAGAAGTTTTTCCTCACAGAAATATGTTTTTATTGTTCTAGGGACAACTCTACAGCAGGAAAGACTGAGGAATACTTTGCCAGTGTTGTGCATGGCAGGATAGTGTCATTCACCTCGATGGTGTTGGAACCACCCCTGGACACTGACACTTGAAACTGCACTTCTCCAGTGCTTTGGGGTCTTGCTTTCCCTAGTGTTATCTGTCTGGTGAGTCTGACAGGTTATACCCAGATGTTTCCAGTTAATGCTGTCTCAGGATGAGGGACAAAAGGGTCTCACCTTCCTAACCAAAGGAGAGATCATGGACATACATGGACCAGCCTACTCCATACATTAAATAGAATTTGTGCAGTATCAAAGGACTTAATGGTGATGAATGTAATGATTTCTCATTATCCCAGTTTATTTATCTCATCTGTTTTTTCATTCTGTTATCTTCTTTTTGTTGGCCAATGTGCAAATGCTTTTTTGGAGGTAAGTTTGTCTATTTATGTTTATAAAACCCCAATAATTTTGCTGTTACTATCAAATACTAAGTAATAGTAGCGTGAGTCAATGTACAATGAACACACAAACCAAGATCTAATTTTATGGATTTTCTTACACTGTGTTTGTGAGCTCCCAGAGTGTTTAAGTGCATTCAGGCCACTTCAGTTCCTTTGCTTGATGTAATTAAACCAGACTGTTGAATTATTTTAACAAACCAATCTTGATGGCCTCTCATTAATGAACAACTTGTTAAATTGACAAATTTCTGCAAGCATGGACTTATTATTCAAGAAACTAGTGAAAATAATAATTTGGAAGGCAAAAAGCCATCTACAAATGTATGGTTTAGATAAGGATAGCCTAGACTATGGAAAAGTTTCAGTAAAGACTGAAATATTTTGAAAGTAGGACAGTCACGCAAAATCATGCAGGGGTATAAATGGCAAGTGTGCACATATGCACAGTATTTCCATGAACCACTCAACTAATTTTTGTTCTGTGTCAAACTTGTCATCACTGTTATTTCCACCTTCCAGTTCTTGATGCTGCAAATGTGTGTTAACCAGCTATGGTTTGCTTGGTCTTTAGAAAAATCTTTCCCTTCCCTCTCTGTGTTGGTGATGCAAACAAGACACCTCTCCCAATACTGATGACATTTGCTAAATATTTTGGTGCCTGCTCCTGTGATTATCCTCTGTACACAGCCATGCACTTCAGAGGAGGAGGATGGTGGGGGGTAGAGACAGAGTTAATCCTGTCATAAGGATGTCTGTCCTTTGCTGCTGACGGTGCCAGTGTGAGGCATTAGCTGCATAATGGTGTCCTTCTCTCCCTCAGTCTTTTTGTTCCTTTTTAAAATTGCCTTCTGTAAGCTTCCTCCATGGCAAGGCACAATTGGTTACATTGGTTAGTAAGGAAGAGGAAAAGAGAATTGTAATTGAACAAACCTCTTTATCTTTCTTAGCCTTATCCACTGAAAACTAAAGCAAGTTATTTTTAGGTGATTTATATATTTGTGCTGCATGGGTAGTATCTTGTGTAAATTAGGTTTAATACACACAGGTGTGTATGTGGCCATGTGTGTACAGCCTTGTGCCTCAAGTGTGTCCCTGTTTGAGCTTGCTGCAAGTCCCCTTTATTTCCACAACTTGTCACTGTGCAGCTGAGTAAAAGCATTAAGAATTGTTCAAAGCCCTGCACTTTAAAATAGTCCTATTGTATTGCTTTAGGTGGATGTAGATATCCCCTAAATATAGGCATGCTAGGGAAACTAGGACAGTGTACTCTGTGTGTGCTTCCATGTAGCATCTAGAAACTGAGTTTGCATACTTAATTGATGTCAATAGTATAACTGGTTATTTAAATTCTTGATCTTTGAACATTTTTATAATAAAAGCTGCATATATTGTGATCTATGAGTGTCTTTATCATTTGCTAGTAAGAACCTTTTGTGTCTCTACTCCGCTTCTGGTTTTGGTTAAGAAGAAATGTGGGTTTTAAATCTCCTAAGCGGGTGATTTCATATAGTCTATATAAATGAGAGTTATGAAAGCACAGTGTGTTTAGCAAGGGAAGGCCCATGCTGACCTTGCCTCCCTGAGGACAAGGAGCATTTTGGATGCCATTCCATAATCTTTCATTTTTATTGGATATTTGGAATATCTTCATTGAGAAGTTACTGGCCTTTGTTACAGATTTTAAGTGTATGACCTATGAGGTATGGAGGCAGCATGGACTGTCTGCAGGGTGCCTGGAGGTTTTAGTAATTTAAAGTGTTTAATATACCCTAGCTGTCAGGAATGTCCAGGGAAGGGAGTGCAGGGGAAGTCACTTTTACCAGTAGTGCTTTCTATACAGCACTGGAAGATCTTATTCAATGGGGATGGGACAATATTTTGACCATTTCAGTTTTTTGAATCTCCCTTGTACTTTTGCATGGAGGAAGTTTATTTGGCACATTGTAAGCACTGATTTTCTCAGAAAGAAAAACAAGGCAGCATCAAATGAAGCTGCACAACAGACTCCAATCCCTGGGGTTGGAAAGGAAAGTCCTCTTTATATCTATAGGGAAGGGGGTTATTTAGGTGCAGCCTCGCCTGCTTTGTCTGTGTTGGGCATGCAGAGCTGTGGGATTAGCAGATGCAGTTTAAGTGGCCTCACGTTGGAAGTGGCACAATAGTTGGCTGGTGCATAACTTGTGTCTGTTGACCTGGTGGCTGCTGCCTCTGAGCTAATGCCCAGACAGAGGAGTCAGCAGTCACTTTCACTGTGTCTGCATTGTAAGAACAGTCAGGGGAATAAAGCAAATGCCCAGTGGAGATTAAATCTATACACACTTAGTGCAAAGTCCTAATGGTGGTGATAGAAACAGAAGGGGGAACAAGGTTTGGCAGTTACTCATCCTCTTTCACTGAGGAAAAAGATGAAATGCAGTCTCAGGAAATTTGCATCTCAGTGGATGGTCTCTCATTCTCATATGAATCCAGTTAATTAATAGGTGATGTGGGCAGAGACAGCTTGCTGGTGCACCTTCTGCCTGCCAAAGCCCTGACATGTAAGTACACAATATGCAGAGCTTCCACATCAGCTCTGAATTTCAGCAGTAATTTGTTTTCACTATCTCAAGGTAGAGCTCAATATCTTAATGATTTTATTTTTTTTCTGATTGTTTCTGAATTGGTCCTCATTTATCATAATGATTTGTCTAATCTCCAGTAAGTTTTTGAGTAGCTGTGTAGGTTGAAGAAGCCTCAAGAGAAGTAAGGCAGTTAACTTCATTGAAACTTTGTGGAGTTTGAGCACATGAGTTATTTATGCTCTTTTGAAAGTATAATTGGTAGGAATACTTGTTATTTTTCTGCTTTCAAAAGCGTAAAGTAGCACTGGTAAGTTTTATGTATTTTTGTATGTGTGTGTACAAGATCCGTATTGCCTGCACCTCTTGGGGCCTGTTTGTGCTGCTGCTTTGACTGATGCAACAAAGAAACTGCTTAATAATGTTAATTCAGTGTTTGGATCTGAATTTTTTCTTTTTTTTTGTTTCCAAACAAGAATGAGCTCCTTCCTGTGCTTCCTTGTAGTCCTCTTGTAGCATTACAGGCTCCTTTGTTCTCTTCTGCTCTCGCTGGGGAGCTACCCCAGTTTCAGCAGCAAGGCAAATACTTGCCAAGCCACCTCCTCTTGAGCTGAGCTCCACAACTACAGACCAACTTTGAGCAGGAGATTAGGGAGCTGCTGTATGACAGCAGGCAAAGGCAGAGCAAGCAGCAGAGGCAGAAGTGAACTTATTAAGACTGTGTTTAAAAAACTACTATTTGAATATGACAATAGATAGGATAAATCCAGAGGAAAAAAACAGTTGGTTTTTTTTCCTAATTATTTGCACTGATTTTGGCTTTAGCAGATTTTCTTCATCTTTCAGAGGTTATCTGGTGAAAATATTGTTGACTTTTATGAGTAAGTATAATGAGGCTAGGGAAAAAGCAGTAGTGATATCTGATATCTTAAACATGCATTATTTTTCAGCTTTTTTTGTTTTAACAGTGGATCCTCTCCTCTCACATTAACTTTCTTGCTGCTATTTCAGTGCTTCAGAGGCACCTGTAGTCATTGCTGTCAGCAGCAGCAGCCAAGAGAGCAATGACTCCTGCCTGCCTGGGGATGCCGCAGGGCCTTTGATCACAGTCTGAGGGCATAAGGAAAACATTGAGGAAAAGTGTCTAAGTAACCACTTAAAAGAGGATGCTGGCAATAAGGGAGATTTTAGAGGAAGCGGAATAGTGTCTCTTCAGAAAAAGTGTGAAGCTCAGCCAACTCTGAGTCCTTCTGTTTAACCTGGGTGCAATGAAATTCTCATCTGCAGGTTTTCCTTCTGCTTACAAGGATGAGGTTAGAAAGCAAACACTGGGTAAATGTACATGTAGGGGTTTTTTGAGGGAGAAATAGAAAGGGATCCAACCCATGCTGTTTTTCCTTCCATGGCGCTTTCTTTGTTCAGAAATTCAAGGGACCAATAAAATACTATAGACATTCAGTGCCATTGTGCTCTGTGCCTTCAGGCTAGGCTTTATATGTTTTCACATTTTTGTTCTCAGGAGCTTGCCTTTCTTATTGAAAAAAAAAATTTTGATAATTATTTACATGCACTTTTGTATCCAATTGAAAAGGTTAAAACTTGCATATAAATAAAGTGATAGTGTTTTACTTTTTTTCCCCATAATTTGTGCTTGGCTTATGGGAGGCAAATATTTGTATTTGACACATATAAAGTAAAAGAAGCAGTCAGAAAAATTCAGGTAATGATGGACAGAAATTATTTCACCTCTTGAAGAGAAAAGCCTTGATTAGTTGATATCTCAGAATAAAACTTTTAAGAACTCACAAGATTTAAAGTTAAAGCAAAGTGCTTTGTGCTTCTCTGGAAGTGTTTGACCAGATTAAGTAATCTCATGTGATGACTTCTTGGATAGCTGGGGCTATCTCTGTCTGTGTCTCCAAC
Organism: Motacilla alba alba; assembly: GCF_015832195.1. NCBI lineage: Eukaryota > Metazoa > Chordata > Aves > Passeriformes > Motacillidae > Motacilla > Motacilla alba. The sequence goes on along the minus strand of NC_052017.1, from coordinate 17,435,165 downwards.
CCTACAAAGGGTTATATTATTTATATATTTTTTAAAATAAAATTAATATCACTGCAACAGAACTCAGTAAAAATTACTGATGCAATTTTAAAATATATGTCTACACAGTATATAGAGAAATATACTCTAAAAAGATTAATGGTCTTTCTCTAGTTACTTTTGAAGTATTCTCAAATTTCAGGAAGTACTTCATGACTGGATTGGTATCTGGTTCACATTATTAATGACTTACTCAGAATATAGGTATCAGCCATTCCTGTTTACATGTTTCTGATTTGGTTTAGTGAAAAATGTCCCTTAAAAAAGGCAGGGGGAGGGGCTGGTGAGAACAGCAGTGTCGCTTCAGTTGTGTGCATCAGTTGTAGCAGCTTCTTCTAGTCTCTGCCAACAGGCCCCCTCCACATCAGCTGCTGTCATCTCAACTCTAGGAAAAGGAAAAATGGATTAAATGGATGAAAAAGGATGGCATGAGCTTTCATCCTTACCATAAATCTAATGTAAAAATGCTCCCTAGCAATGGCATAGCCTTTTCAGTTGCACTTCTGAAATATTCTGAATGGGTCACCAATTGTCTGTATTTTGGCATGGTTCAAGTTTGTAGTTTGGCTCAGTCATTCTTTCACTGGTAGTAATAATATTCCTGATAGTAAAGGCAGTAAAATTTCTCAGGTAAGCCTGATTTAGCAAGTGCTTAAGAACATAAATTTTAGTTTCTTCCAACACTTTTGTTTAAAGCTAAAGGACCATTTTTAAACAACTCACTGAATTGGGATTTTGGATGTTTTACTTTCCAACTGTTTGGTAATCTCATATATCAAATTTTATCTATTTCTATGACTCACAAAGACACGAAATTATTCTGTTATTTTCTGAGAGAAGGACAGTACTCTGAAAATATATTAGACAATGCAAATATAATACAAAAAAAAAATCTGTTTTATTGTGTTTTATCTGATGCTAACCTGCCAGCAAGCTAAGCATGTAGCAAAAATTAAGTCATATGAAGTGTTCTCTTACGTGAAATAAATGCATATATAAGTTAAAAACATTTTAAAAATTGTGTGTCAGGATCTAAGTGTTTGAAACCTCTCCAAATTTGAATTCTCAAGACCTCTCTGAATTAAGTTCTCATAATGAATCCCTGGGGATGGTGAGTATCTTATTATTAATGATTTTTAGGGATTTTGGCACATTTTTTGCCCTGTGATAAAGCTCCTTGGTGCCTGGCATCTCAGGACAGGGGAGTTGCAACTGATTCCTTGGAAGATGCCCCAGCATTATCTGTGTTGATAACAGGATTCACTGTGCTATCACAAGAAAGACGAATTTTTTATACTTAAAAGTTTGAATTGTAACAAAAAAACTGCATTTGAGAACATTGGGAGGTGAGTGCCAGTTACTGAATAAAATTACACCTTGCATCTGCATGTTCAAATATCCTACACATTTCAATTTTCTGAGTGAAATTGCCTGGGCCAGACTCTGAGTCTGACAGGTGACATAAATGGAGCTGAACCCTTTTTTTGAGCATATTTTGAGGACTGTTAATTTCTATTTCTCTGTCTTTTAGCATAGAGCTGTGGCTCACTAAAGTGCATAAATGGTATTTTGCATTGTTCTCTCAGTGTACCTTAATTACTGTAATTTTGTGCCTGCATTCTCCAGTACTGGGGTTCTTATTTGTTGTGTTTTAATCATGGATTTGTTATAGGGATACAAATATTTTTAATTTATTAAGCTTCAAATTTGAAAATCATTTGTAAATAAATGTAAAGAGACATGAAAGATTGCAGTATAAAATTAATAAAACAGAAGCAAAATATATTAACATTCTGCAGTGGGCTTATGCCTTATCAATGCAATTCCTAAGGGTCAGTGAACCTGCAGCGACTCTTCACTTGCATTAAGTGTAGAAAGTCTACCAGCAAAGTCAAGGAGATGAAGCCAGAACACATTTTATTCTGTATCAATATGTTTTAGTGAAAGCCTGGTTTTAGTTGTAATTTGGATAAAACTTATCTTTCCTTTTCCACGGTTTGCTTTGAATAGACTGCAGATAACGTAACTCAATCCGTGCCACTGCATGGGGAAATTTCTTCCTGGACTTTTTTTTTTGTCCTTCAGCCATCATTTCCAATTCATGCAAATTTAACAGGATTATTCATTTACGAATTTGTGGGTTGAGGAGTTTTTAAGATATTTTATAAAACAAATACTAAGAGAAATTGAAAGCAAGGTCGCTTTCTTCTTGGGTACTTACACACCTAAGCATGTGAAAAATGAAGAATTTTGGAAGTGTTTTCTTGTCTTTCTTGCTCATCTAGGTAGTGTTTTTTTGATTGTTTAAGAATAATATCTATTCTATATCTATCCATTGACATTGACTCATATTCAGCACAAAAACTGAAATGCAAGTATGACGGCAAGGACTGTTATTTTGGTATGAGTGCCTTGCCTCATTAGTCCTGTTACAGGTTAGGTCTACTAGTACAACTAAGGGTTTTGGGTTTTTTTAGGGGGTTTTTCCGTTTTTTGGGGTTGTTTTTTTTTTAGTTTGGAATTTTTTTTTGGTGGGGTGATAGGGATATGGAAATTTAAAGAATTTTACTTCCCTCTTTTCACTGCAATTGGTAATTATATATCTCAGTCTTAGTAGAAATTGAAAAACCTTTGTTTAATTATCTAATTGTATGCTTTTATGCTGAAAACTCAGTCCAAAATCTGCATTGAAAAAAACCACAACCCAATGTTTTATGTTTATGGGATTCCTAATTAATATTCTTAGAGACCTAGAAAAGAACAAGCAGTCAGTTTCTGTGGCTAAAGTAGTTCAGAGACTCTCAGCTTTATTCCATGTTTAATAATAAATATCAAAAAAGTTGATTCCCCCTCAAGAGCATTATGATATAACATACATTAATTTTGAGTGAGCAGGAATAAGTAACACTAACATCTGTTCTTGATGTTAAAAAAACTGAAGCTTAAGGTATGGGTGGTGCAGCTGTTGTCACTTGGCTCTCCTGGGACTACGTGAGCAGCCTTTGGGATGGCTTCAAGCCTTTTGTTTTGGTGTCTCATCTAGGCAGTGCTCCACTGAAATTTTAGATGGCTTTTCCAGGAGGATGATCCTGCCCCATCCAGCCCAGCACAACCACTTGCATTGCTGGGGCAGCTTTTGGAGACCTGCATCTCTGGAGACATGGAATGGAAGATTCTGCCTGCTTGCCTCAGGTGTTTGCCTTGGTATGTCAGTTGTGTAAGGAGCATGAATACCTCAGAGGAGAGACCCAGACGTGGGTGTCAGCCTGCCCATCTTATGTGAGCATCTCAGCTGAGGGAGAGAGAGGGTGTAAGCAATATCCACTCTTTGAGTTGGAGTCACCCTGCAGCCAAGAATTCAACAGTCACAGAACAAATAAAGGTGGAGCCTGGCTTGAAGGTGGGGATTGAAGGGTTTATCTGCCCAGTCCCTGTTTCCAAGACACTTCTTCCTTTAAAAAAGGTGCTTATCCAGTAGTTGAAAGTGTAAAAGGCATACATGTGCTTCCACCATTTCTGCCGCTACTGCAGTGTTGGCTACATCTTGGTTTTCAGTGTTTTTAACAGACCTAAGCTGTTTGCTGGAGCCTACATGTCTTAGAGCACAGCTGATCAGCAGATGCCCGTCTACTATAAGCAGGTATGTGGGTAATTAAGGTTAATGCACGGGGAACTTTGCCTGGAAACATTAAGTAAGAAGTCACCTATTGGGTTTTAGTACCTAGGAGATTAGGTAGTTCTGAATAATGAATGTATTAGCCTGTTATACAGCTTGAGTGGTTTTAAATTTCACCTTCATATTTTATTTTTTGGCACTTTCTTTCTGCTATGTCTGAGCTCTCAGGAGAGCTCTTGGCACGGGATGACTTTGTGACTTTCCCTGTCTCATCAGCAAATTGTTGGTCATCACTCACTTATTGAAAGCTGAGATAACTGAGTGCTTCAACTGGTTCTATCTAGAGATTTTTTAAAATAGGATCACAGAATCAAAAATGACCTGAGATAATTGAGTCCAACTTACGACTGAACAGCACCATGTCAGCTAGACCATGGCATTAAGTGCCACCTCCAGTCTTTCCTTAAACTCCAGACTTCCATTAAACATTTCCTTTGTTAAGTCACTGGCTTAATCTACTAAATCCCATGTGATGGTGCCAGCAACTCTCCCCTTTCAGGCCGCTGTCCCCTTCCCATTGCTAAAGGAGGTAACTTGCCTCTGTTTTTTAATACCTTAGTTAAGGAAAATAAAAATTGTAAATATCCAGTAGCATTATTGCCACTTTGAAACTCACTTGATATGTGCAGTAAAGCCCAAATGAATAGATGGATTTCCTCACACTGGCCTTCCAGGTAAAATTTATGGTGTAAACACTATTGGATTTTAGAGAAAACCAGGTTTGTCCTGTGCAATCTTATGAGTGAGTATCCAGAGTGTGAAATGATGTAAAAGTTGGGACTTAGGTGTTATCCTATCCTCCTTTGGATATTGTTGGACTAGGGATCAGACATGTTTGTCAGAAGAACCTTCCAAGGATGATGTAAGTAGGATAGATTACTGGTAGAAGAGGGTACAAAGGAATTGTGTTTAACAAATATTGTAGTATTTATAAATATTAAAAAAAAGTAAACTAGAGTATAAAAAAGTCTACTCCACAAAATATATACCAGAGTTTAGTAAACAAGACTATTAGGTTAGTATTCTAAATTTCTCTCCTGATGCTTTCAAAGATAGCATCTGTTGGGTCAATCTTTGGACAGACTCTTGTGGAACTAAAGATTGCTCATTAAGAATAAACCTCCTGGTTCTGCATTTCAGAAAGTCAAAGAATTAAGTTATTTGTTTTATGACAGGGATATTTTTAATGTCACAAACCAGGAGCTCCTAGCTTTGTTGAAGGCTACAAAAGAGGCACCAGCAGTATCAAAGCGTCCTAATAGTGGATGGAGATATGGTTGCTGTCCCAGCAGGACAGCAATAGCATGGGATCATCCTGCTTTGCTGGTCCTGATGAAGACTTTTTTCTTTGGCTACCCTAAATTATATCCACCATTATTTATTCTTCAGATCTATTAGATTATTTAAATTCAAATTATGAAGGGAATTCCTCAGCAAATAATGTCCTCCAGTTCAGAACTACATTGAAAATAATAAAAAGCCTATGTAAAAACAGCCTTAGAAAAAAATACCAGCTGTATGGGAATAGAGAATCAGTTAAATTTATTTCCCCAAACACAGTATACTTTGTGGATATTTCTTCCAAGTACAACAAACTTGAAAGGAAGAGAAACTTCATTCATAGGAATGTAGGTCAGTCAGCAGTACAAACTTCTTTTTTTTTTCCTCCTCAAAGGCCCCATATTTGACAGTCTATATACAATAAATAAGTAATGATTGCATGTGGACAAAACAAACTAAACAAGTTATGAAAATTGGAGGAAAGCCATCTAGATCATGTAGATCCAGTTAGTGCTTCTGATCCACTTTGAGGTGGCCTCCAGAGCATCTGCTGCAAAAAAATTACTGGTCAGCACACCTACAGCATCTTCTCTCACCTCCCAGGCCTGCAAAAAGCCATCTCCCATGGCCCAGCTGCGTTTGGCCTTGGCTCTGGGCAGGAGCATTTCCCCCCAGAGTCAGCTGCTGAGGTGAGAGCCAGGGATAGCCGTCTGCCAGGGCTGGGAGATAGGGCTGGTGTGCTCATCTCTGATTCCCCCCTTGTGCCTCTGTCTCTGGGAAGTAACAAGTTTATCTTAATGAACAAAACGAGGGAAGTCAGACTATTGGAAGGTGGCAGTGGTGTGGCCCAAGAAATAGGAGAAGATGTGCTGCTGCACATTTCTAGATGAGGTGTTTCCATAGTGAGGGAGTGAAGAGGGCTAGAAAGATGAAGGCTGCAATAATTGTGGAGCCAGGTATGAATGCAGTGTGCATGAAAAAGGACTGTTAGGTTGTGTTAGTACCATAATACAGCTGGCTAAACTATTTAGTGCTTCTTAGAAAGTGTTTCTTTTTGCCACATTGTGCTTTTTCATGTTATCCATGATAGGTAACTCCACTCCATTAAATCTAATTCAAGTGAGCTCTTCCAAAGCTTACTTTGCTGTTTATGAAAAATGTTACACCCAAAAGGACAACGTCTCCAAAAGGACATATTTTTCCTTGTAAAAATACCCTTCTCTTGTCCTGTTTGCATGTCAATGCATTCAATTCCACTGATTTATAACAATGAATAGATATTACTGCTCTGTGAAGTGTGCTTTGAAAAAGGCACCACATAAACGGACACATATATTTATTTATTTATTTTTATTTATATACACACACATGCACACATACTGTACTGTAAACTTGAACTTACTCCACAGTAACTTCTGTACTTGATTCTGTTCTCAATCCAGCTGGACAAAAGCTACTATTAATGGTTCTGTGTAGCATGCTATGCCTTTTCTGACAGATACATACCTGATGAACTAAGGTACACATCTAGAACTGTTCTGCTTCCTTGTAGCAGGTCGTGGCAATGTGTGTGAGCTGGTGGACAGCAAGAAAATGAGAAAATGTATTAAACTCTATGGATCTGTAGAGTGACATCTATGTCCTTGCTACCCCATCTTTTACACAACTACCTATTTCTTCTGATGTATCATGACAATGTAAAAGGCAGGTTTTTAGACTAGAAAGATGTTAATGTGTTGGTGAGAGCTTTGGTGATTAAATTCTAAATTATTTTTACCCAGTAGTTACCCAATTGCAGGTGTGTCATGGCTGAGTTGTTCCCTGCTCCTTTGTTCTTTCTTTTTTACCCTGGAAATGATGTATAAATGTAAAAAACCTCTCTTGTGCTATGGCCCTGGTCTGCATTCAAATGTCTAGTAGTGGATCTGTTCCACTCAAAGTGAGAGATGTAAGTTTCCAAATCAGAATAAGATGATGAAGAAAAGAAAGATCTTTATTTATTTACATTTCAGTAAAGCTTCTGAAAAACCCCTAGATACATTTGTAAATGCAGGTTTGTGATGCCCAGGTGTTATTTTTTGCAATGTCTAACATAGAAGGAAACATCTATTATAAATTCACTTTTTTTATCATGTACAACTATAATCACAGATTACAATCTATGATTGTAAGTATGATACAACCCTTTAAAATTTATGACATTAATTATAACAGCTCTAGTCTCAGCCAATCTGAAATGTTTGGTGCAAGTTGGATCAGACTAAAGAAATGAAAGAAATGGGTGAGTTCTTCTTTCGAGCGCTGAATGTATGTGAAACAATTGCTGTGTTCCCTTGCATGCCAGGCAAGCCTCACAAGTTCTTGCAGACCATAAGTAAATGGATGTGTGGCTGAGATGGTGTCTTGAGGCTAAATGCTCATGAAATAATAAATCTGAATAAGTAACAAAGCAGCCTGTCAAATACAGGGCACATTGTTAGATGTTGATGCTTGAAGGCTGGGAGGGATGGGTTGCCCGAGGAATGATAAAAATTATGATGTTTACAAGACATATTAAGTTGTGTAAAATGACTACATATTTCAAAGCAGGAAATTGTACTAATGCAACTTTAGGGTTATACTGTTAAAAATCATAAAAATTCAAGGAATATTGAGGTTAAGTGTCCTATGGCAAAATTGGTTCAGGTTCCCTGTGTGCCCGTTTTATAGTCCTGTGTTGCATGTAGTAGTACAAACACCAGCCTAACCTACCCTGCAGCAGGCAACGTGCAAGAGGCAAAGCAGAGGTGTAAAATTACCCAAGAGCTCAGCAGAGATAAGGCTGTTTTAGCAACCTTCTTTTATGTTTTTTGGCATAGAAATAAAACCATAAATGTTCTGCAACTACATTAGCTTGGCTTTAACTTGTCTAATATCCTATCATGCCTGCTCTAAAGCAAAAGATAGCAGATGCTTCTTTCAGGAGGAAGAAAATATTTTTTTCTGATTAACAAGGGGTTGTCTCTGGACAGTGCTGAACCACTGCTGTTCCACAGCTACTGGTGGTACTGTTCTGCCCATTCCATTGGAGGGGTTCCACTCCAGATCCATCTGATGATCAGATCAATCCCTTGGCATGTGCCACTACTATGGGGTAGTTCCTAATTTTAGGGTTCTAAACTTGTATCGTTTTGCAATTGCCTCCCTTTTTGTGGTGACAGAGGTTGAAGAAGAACTTGTGTCTGCCTCTGGCTTTGCTTTCCAGACTGGGAAGAGCAGTGCAGGCTGAGCCCCGGGCTTCCCTCGCAGCTTGCCAGCCTTGTGGCATGGCTGCATTCAACTTCTACCACTGAAGCTTTCATGGAGCAGAAGCCAGGCTTTAACTGAGTCATATATTCAAGCTCTTCCAAACTGGAGGAGAATCTGTTCTGGTCTTTGAAGTGTCTGGAAAAGTCACTCTCCTACTGACTCTGTGTAGAATTCTCTACCATATCTTATACTTCAATCTCCCTCTGTCTCTTGTGTACACCTACCAGCTGCTGTGCCTTCATTTATTTTGTGCCCCAAAGCCACCGTTTCTCCCTCTGAAATGTTTCTGTCCATTTGTTATTTATTTGGAACTCATTTGACCATTTAAATCAGATATTCAAGTCCTATTAGGACCTCTAGAAAACTTTATTTGTGTTTCTGTGTTTTGAATGATGGATTAAAGAGCCTCTGGGAAACCTGTGTTTCATGGATGAGGTGCAGGTTGTAGGTGATATGTGAGTAATTTTCTTTGTACTTTCCATGTCAACAAACACCTCCAGCTTCTATGAAGCTTCCCTCAAAATTCATTGTATTGCCAAAACATCTATCTCTCTTGAGCTGTAGAAACTGTATTTGAACTATGTATTAAGAAACAAAGCCAGGTTGGTTCTAATTCTTGGAACAGGTGTTGGTGGTTGTTTGCTCTGCTGAGAGGTGGAGGTATTTTTGCTTCTATCTGAAGTTTTTCAGAAGTAGTCTATAAATGTTTCATTTTCTACTCAGGTGTTCTACCTCTAACATAAATCAGGAGTGTCTGTAAATGTAAGTGTTCGGGGTGGGGGTGTGAGGATTGCTTTTGGCAAGAAGAGGAATGAGGGTCACATGCCAGGAAGATGTCTGCTGAGATAAAACATTGGGTGGGTAGGTATGTTAAAACCTGTTTGCATCTCTGATTAAAGAATAGTTGTTTTGGACCAGACAGCTCTAAGTAAATGCTCTTGGATGATGAGACAGACAATCCTGCACAGACCCCTTTTTTTTTCTCCCTGCAAGGTTACTTTGATTCTGGGTTATGACCACAACCAGCAACACAGACAAGGATAACAGCATGGGGGCAAGTGGATAGCAGCAAAAGATAATTGGATGGCTTCTTTCTTGGGACAAACAGGTTGTATCTTTATTTAGTTTTGATGATTACTTTTACCTGCATGGTGCAAAATTGTAGATACACTAATTCAGGTACCTGGGTAAAACTGAAGGTTTAATTTTCATCTAGGGGAGCAAAAAGAAGGTAATGTTGAATTTCTCTAGAGACTCAATTTTTGGAAAATTACAATATTATGCAATGAGAAGCAATTTTTTCTACACTATGCTCATTTTCTGAATATGTGCACAGGTCTATAGCAGGCCATGGAATTAAGTACTAATTTAATCAGTCACTCTTTGTGGCCTGTGGCTAAGATTTAGTTTAATATGACAAACTTCAGACTTCGATTTCATCCAAGGCATCTTCAACTGAAATGGAGCATTCAGTGAATATGAAGAAAAGAAATATGGGTGCTCATCTTCATCTCATTGTTTAATAGATTACTCTGGAATGTTGATAGATGACTTTTCACTGGGTTCTGTTTGGAAAGAGACAAAGTGCTGTGGTTGATGGCAGAAAGTTCTGCAGACTGTCATACCTTTCTGTTACATGTCTTTATTCAGGGTTTTATGCCTGATTGCTTAGGAGATAAATCTTGTCTCACATCAAAAGATATATTTCCCCACTTAAGACAGTTCTGGCCTTCAATATCAAAACTTCTCCTCTTATACAAAGATTTATTTAGTGCAATTTTTTTCCTTGGTCTTTGTGTTGTGAATCTGGGTTCTGCTTGACCTCTTATGTAACAGAATCTCATTAAAAGATTTGGAACTTGCTCTGATTCCTTATTCCTTGACACAATGCACAGTTGGGTTTTTTTTTGCCACAGTGTTTTGCCAGAATTAGTGAGGATTATTGACCTATTGCCTGTGATTGATGTGGAGAAACACTTCTGTGGAGTTTTTCTCCCTGTTGTGATTTCAGCCAAAAGTGGAGTTTGTACCTGAGGAACTGAGAGTGATGAGAGCTCCCTGATCTACTCAAAGGTCGCAGTTTCCCTCCCGTTTGTGGTCCTGCTGACACTGGGATGGTAGGAAAGCAGTAGCTTTTCAATGAGTAGCACGTTACTCTTTATCCAGTGAACTCACTGACTAGTCTCTCTCACTTGATGCTCTTGAGAAAAGCATCAAGTGACTCTAATTATATAGCAGGAGGTGATAACCTCTTTCTTGTTATGCTTGATTTCACAGAGCTCTGGAGCATGCTGCTGTTTAGTGCCACACAATGACCAGAGGTGCTCTGAAGGTCTGGTGAGAAGTAGCTGGTAGTTGTGGGATTGTCTTTCCTAAGAAGAAAGTACTGCTCAGCCTTGAAGGAATTCCTGCGTTCAGAGTTAGGCCTTATGAGATGACAAGCTGCAGGGGAAGCTCATTAATAAACTTGATGGGATGAAACGTGAGTGCAAGGTTTCTGGAAGCTCTCTCTCTCTCTCTCTGCAGTTGTCTTCCTAGCTAACATTTGGAACAAACACAACATGGAGGTGTCATCAGTATTGGCCACCCACCCCACTTCCCTGCCCCGAGAGTCCAGAAAGATGAATAATCACAATAGGAGTCACCTCAAATTGGTATCCAGATGTTCTGGGTGCAAATGGCAGATGCAGCTGTTGAAATGCAGGGAAGCCTGCAGGGGGGAAGCCAGATATCAGAATAGCTGATGATGAGACAATCATCTGCCGTTTATGTCTAAGTTTTGCTATCTAATAGGGGAATGCAGAGGAGGGTGGTTTATCTTTAATGTCACTTCATGAACACAGTGATTAAAGTGCTTACACTGGAAGTGAGATTTTGTTAAAATGTTTTCTTTTCCAGAGAGAAATTCAACCCTGCTCTAAATTAAGTGTTTTAGGAATTAAGTGATTGAGGTGCTGAGAAATCAGTGGAAGAGTCTTTCTATGTCATTCTCTGTTGCCAGGACTGCTTCTATATTTTAAATTTAAATAATTATCAGAGAACAAGTCCATTCCTTTATCTCGTGTCAGGTTCTCACTCCAGCCTATATAATCCAGACAAGACACGACGTGAGAGGTTTTTAAAATAAGCTAGAAATGCTCGTGTACACTATCCATCCAGACATTAATGCTGTTCGTATTCCTATTGTATTGGTGGTTCTGACACATATGAGTGTTTCTCACAGCTGTGCTGCTCCATTTCATTTTGTCTGAGAAATAATGAAGGTGAGCATGAGAGTGATGCTGTCCTTAGTGGGCAGGTTTGGAACCCCTGGAAATGATGAGTTGTCCTTGGGGCTAGTTTGATTGCTTGCAGGCACAGGGCCTCCCAGCCTGGGCAGCGCCTCCAGGATTTATCTCTAAAAGCCGGATGAGCTCGGTTAGGAGAAGCACTAAGTTTTGCGGGACCTTGCAGATGAGTATAAAAGGATTTTGATATTTTATGTGCCTAGGTTAGCAGATGGCAGATGCACTGCAGTACATATTAATGTAGAATAAATAATGAATCTTAGAGAAAAGAATAAGAGGAAACATCTGCTGAATTGAAACAGGATGTATCATATTGACCGAGAGAAGAAGAGCAAGTTACCATGGAGAAATTCTCAAAATGGGCAATACAAAGAGCAAAAAACACTGTTACTGTAAATTTTTTTAATCTTTTTTTTTTTTGTTAGAACAGGCTGTGTTTTTTAGGAGTGTATGATTGCTGTGCAGGAATATATATTTGTTCGTTGGTTTGAAGAACTTCTCCCCACTTGAACACTGAGATGTAGGGCACTTAGAGGCCATGGCCATTGCCCACCAAGGGTGCATTTTTCTGAGAAATGTGCCAGTAATTCAACAGAGAGTGAAGCAATGCTTCCCATCTGCATTAATGTACCAAAATTGTGGTGGTGCAGAGTCTTAAGAAACACAAAGTTTCATTTTTAGGTGCAGGATCTAGTTGCTCATTCTGTTGAATTCTGGTGTCTGAACCCAGAATTGAGCTAATTTGTGGCAATGCTGCCTCAAAGTAACTGGCGAAGGGTTTACTATAAGCAACCAAATTTTTTGAGCTTTTGGTTTGGTGAAAATTACTTTCTAGGCAAACAATTTTTTGGTTCATTCCAGCATTGTTGTTGTGTATGTGTTAGTGAATTAAATTATTTCTTGGTCTTTCCATTTATAGAATGTGAAATAAGGTGGCATTGATATTGTTGACAGGTTCAATCTTTCTCCTTCCTAGTACAGAATTTAAATATCAGTGCTATAACTGACCCTATGTAAGATAGGTAAAAAAGGGTCAATTCCCATATTGAAAATCATATGAACTAATAGTAGAAATACTGGTAAAACCTTTTGAGTTTTACTTTGCCTTGGCTTTGTTTTATGAATGGTAAATCAAAGAGCTTTTATGTAATATTACTCAGTATTAAGTGTGCACATTAGCCAGGAGAAGATCCATATAAAATCATAAATGTTGCACAACTTTATGTTGCTATACAAATTATAGTGGTCGTGTAATATTTAAAGAATGTTATTCTGCTTACTTTCTATTTTAATATTTGTCAGAAAAACACAGTCAATACATTTATCCCTTGTATCCAGATACTGTGCTTATTCATATTTTCAGAATAAATGATCCTGCAATCAGTGAGACTGTGATATACTTAATATGTATGTTATAAAAATAGACTGACCGAGACTCTGAGATTCCTATCTAGGTTTTCCCATAACCAAAAAGAAAAAAATGAATAATGTGACCTTTACATTAGAATACCATTAATTATTGCACTTCAAATACTTGGATGCTGATGAACAAGTACCAGAGGGTGGAAAGGAGATTTCCTGGACTATGAGGTACAATGTCTTGTGGTGCAAGAGAGCAGCAACCCTGTGGAAGGGTCTGCACAGATTTCACTTTGTGATACCATGCCCTGATGACAAGATCAAGTACCTACAAAACTGAGTGGTGTTAAGATGACCTCGATAAGTCAAATGAAAATGTGAAGTAGTCTGGAGAACTAAAGGTGCCAAATTCTTCTTAAGACAGAGCTGCTGTCAGCAGCAGCCTTTAAAAGTGCTTGGCTTAGTGGTTCTTTCCTGTCTGGGACTTAAAATAAAATCAGGAGTTTTTCTTCAAAGAAATAAAAAATATCTCAACACCCCTACAATAGTAAGAGAAATTTGTATCTCTCTAGTTTGCTACCCTGGGACAGGACAATGAGCATACATAGTTGTTCTGTGTATTTGTTCTTATCTCTTTTTACCTGTGTTTTTTTCCTACTATCAGGTTTATTTCTGCCTTGTTCACTTCTGCTGAGACAGAAGGTGGGTGCTGCAATACCCATCTCTCTTCTTTCTTGAAAGCTTAATGTGAATTAATTTCTTAATTTGGTCCCCTAATGAAAGAAGTAACTCTAGCTGCAAAGCTATTCACTCTTATCTCAGTAATTTTATGGGCCACATGCAATTGTTGTGTCTAATTCAACACATTTCAAAAATAGGAACATGGCACAAAAAAAGAAAAAAGGAAGATGATTAAAAAAAATTTAAAAATCTAAAACAAATGAAAATTACTGGAAAACTTGTTGAATTGGCATGTCGTGTTTGCTTGTGTGTAAAGTGTCACTTAAATAAAGACCTGCAAGCAGATCTGGGATGTAATTCATAATAAACATAGATAAGCATTTGAGTTAACATTCCAGGAAAGCAGGCACTTTATGATGTTGGGATGAGAAAAAATTACTAGAACTGGAGAAACCTAATGATTAGATAAAGCCAAACTATGTAGATAGGAATATTGAGAGTTAAAAATAGTAAGCTTCTGTGTATTATGAATATTATCATGATTAATAAATATTCTGACAGAAATACTAGAAGGCAGTAAAGATTCTGCTGAGAGTTATGAAGTTTTCCTTGGAGAACAGGATTTAAAACTCTTTGCAGTATCTTAAAAGGGGTCACTATAGAACCAAAAAATTAGTTTCTACCAAATGCTATTCTGTTTTGAACTGTTAATATTTGTGAATTATTGGCAGCTGTGATCTAACAATTATGCCATCTTTCCTTATTTGCATTTCCTGTCCAATGTAAAATCTCAGCAGTTATTGTATAACATTTTGCCCTCTTCAGTGCTTTATATTTTTCCATATTTATCCAAGTCCATGAGAAAAATATTTAAATTGGCTTTACAGAATATTTCCGTAAAACAAAAATATTTGCTAATTGAACGTAGAGAAGAGTGACCAAGACAAGACAGTTGTGTAAAAATATCCCTCCCAATGTGCAAAACATGCACATTACGTTTTTTAAACATGATTTTACTCGGTTAATTCTGTTTGAGATGTGGCTGTAAATAAGTTAGTCAAAGACTGAGTTGCCTTTGACAAGATCTGTGTGTATGTGTACAAAGTGTACTTTATAAATGTATGTGTGCATAGCAGCAAATGAGAGAAATAGCACAAGAGAGATATATGTGTGTTTATATGGTTTTGGCAACATAAGTTGCGAGGTTTAGGCCACTGGTCTCATTTTCCACATTCCAGATCTCAGAAGGGCTTCAAAGAGCTGCTAATTATAAACCAAGCCAAACCTCTGCTTGCTTTGCTAGGTATTTGAGAAATGTCTACGCACTCCTTTTCCAGTGGAGAACCCCTGTGAGTCCCAGTGCCTGAGCTGACACAGCAGCTCGGCAGCAGAGCCAGGAATGGGGTTTGGGGCTGCCCCAGCCTCTGGTGCCTGGGGCTGGGCTCCCATGCTGGGCATGGGCTGCCAGCACAGCCCTGCCCAGGCAGCAGCTGCACTGCAGCCAGGATTATTTCTTCTGGCAGCAGCTGTTTGCTCCCAGTCACTGTCTTTTTCCAGGATTCTCCCTTGCCCCATCATCTGTAGTAAATGCAAAAATTTCATTTATGCAGTGGGAGGGAGGCCATGACTGCTTTAATAAGTTGTGCTGTCCCTGCCACTGAAAAAAAAAACCCAGGCTGAATTAAATAAATTATATCAAAGTATTTCCATATAGACATTTTTATCATGATTTAGAGGCTCCAAACCATTTGTTAAAATGCAGACAGTCCAATTGAATCTGCATAAGGAGCTGGAGAGTTGCTATCAGAACACATCCCTCAGTTATAAGGTACCTACCTTATTTTATTGATACTTTGCTTGAGTCTACTGGATTAATGTTTGTTTTAAGTTAGAAAAGCTAAATATTTGGCTATGGGTGAAAAAGATGTAGTGTTTTTTATTCTCCTAGTGCTTTCATTTCCAGATGAACTTAAATAAGCTTATGCTGGTAGGTTTTATCTTATACTGTGAAGCTCTGTGTCTCACAAGACCAGCTTGTTATTACACAAATTTTTACTGATTTTGCCCCCAGGAATTTGAAAAGGGGAGAAAATTGGAGAAACATTAGGTAGAACCAGGAAGAATATTTTTTTAGTGGCTGAAAAACATTACACATAAGTGATTTTATTATTTTTATGTGCAACATTGACATCTTGCCTATTCAACCATTGAAAGACATATTAAATGAAAACTCAGTAAATGTGTGCAAAAACATTTTCAGTTATAGGGTACTCATACCAATCACATATTTAAAAAGTAGGTGTTTTAATGGCTCAAACTTTGGGCAGGGGCTAAGGATCTGTTTTCATACAGCTACTGACCTGTAAATCTTGACAGTTCCATTCTCCTGATCCTTTTCCCATAATTTACAGTCAAATACAGAGGATAACATCTCTGGAGCAAATAGTCAATCTTCAGCATTCAGAGCATGTCCAATATAAAACCCACCCTAGTCTTGGCTGGAACTTCACCACCATGTGAAAACACACATTGTTACTAACCCTATAGCAGGTCCTGAAGCTGGTTTCAGGTTCAAGAGGGGAAATGCCTGGGTAAAACTTGCTCTAGGAATTTAGAGAATTGTTGTAGCAAAGCTATAAAGTCTGCACTGCCTGGCAGTACAATCACTCACATGTCAAATAGCTAATTAATGTTCTTCTTTATTGCATTCTGTGCCCATATCTAGTAACAACCCATACCACAGCCCAGGGATTTTAATGATGTTACAATAGAAGTGTCCTTGACTGTTTTATTCAGGGGTCCCTTCTAGGAGCTTGCCAGGGCTGGTAGAGCCTCCTGCTGCTTCAGTGCAAGGCCACAAGAGCTCTTTAGGAATGGAGAAACAGCTGGCTTGGGAATTTCCCTTCTTCCTTTGCTTGTTTCCTACCTTTGTTTTCCTAGCACTGAGCATAAACCAAACCCTACTGCCCTAGTCTGCCTTGTGCTGGAGCCTGGGTGTGATTAACCCGGGAGCCAGGCACTGCTTGTAGAGAGTGGTAAGTGACAGTTCCACCTTCCAGAGCTCGTGATCAAAAAATATTCAATGCCTATTTAGGATATTGGTGTCTTCAGTCTGGTGCCTGAAATTTCTCAGTATAAAACAAAATTAAATGAAAGAGTATTGAGCATTGCTTTGCTATGAAGCCAGCAGACTCTGTGCTATTGCCTATGGTGATGCCTAGACAGGCATTATACAGTCAAGTGCATGCAACCTGTACTCCAGATTTTAATGGTGCTGCAGTAAAGGAAGTCCATCATTTAAAAGATGCTTAAGATATATTTGGAGAGGATAAACTGTGGTTTACTGTGTTGTGAGTCAAATGAGAAATGGTCCTCAAATTAGCCAGGCCATGTTTGGAGCTTTTAAATCTGCATGGATAATCAAAATGTTGGATTCTTATTGCAATAACAAGCTAATAGTCCAGCACTTTTGATCTTTGGTGTTTTGATTTTGCCTTCTCTGCAGAGCAGCAGCCCATGCACCTGTAGGCACCCAGCTCAGCAGGGCTGTAATTTTCATTGACTCCAAGATACTATTGAATTTTCATTGACTCCAAGATACTATTGAATTGTTTTGAAAGGCCAAATATTTACTCTGATAACTACTTCTTCCACTATATTAGTTTTGGAGGTGTTTGAAAGCATCTTCATTTCTGACTGCAGAAGATGGTGGATCATAGTTATTTCCCTGTGTTACCTATTTAATTTCAGAATTCCCAGTAGGTTTCTGTCCTGCAGGATTTTAGGATATTTATTCCTTCAGTTGCCCTCTAATATTCCTCTTTGACATTGCTGGAAATGTTTTGGGTTCATTTCCATCAGGATTTGAGGTAACACACATTTGGTGTTCTTTTCAGTGCCGCTGATAGAAACACTCACCTGGTCGAGGTTAGAAACTTATTTTTAGAGACACGGGCCTGACCTAAAGGCAAAATATAGAAATCAGTGGAGCTCAAAATTGACTTTGCTGCTTTTGTGAGTTGTCTGCATGTGCCACAATCCCTGTGTTACACTGCTCTGCAGTAGGCCAGAGCATCAGGTCTGACTGGTGGGCTCATCACTTGCGGGGACAGGACGGTGTCACCGGGGAGCAGCACCCAAGGACAGCATGAGAGACAATCTGCTCGAGAGCGCGGAGCCCACCCCTTGAATCTGTGAGTTGGCTTCTTGCCTGTCTGATAACTGAGGCCAGGATGGGCTGACCTTTGGAGGCACGTGGACTGCCTTCAGGTTTTGGGGGTGCCCAGTTTGCCTGCTGGCACCTCCCCAGCTCCAGCAGCTTCTGTTCCCAGGGAGAGGTGGTGGGACAGACTGACGTGAGCCCTGAGCTGCCCGCTGCTGATGCAAGCTTTCAGCAGCACAGCACTCTCTGGCCTGAAGGAGATTACACTTCTGGCAGAAACAGGATATTTAAGATTAATTCAGAACTCAAATGATTATTAGTAGTGTTGCAGTGAGATAGTGTTTGTGGGGAAAAGTGGTACTTTTCAAAGTTATCACACCACTAAATGGAGGAGGAATCACTGGCTTTACTGAGCAGCTCCTAGACTTCAGGCTTTTTTTTCTTTTTTTTTTCTTTTTTTTTTAAGATTGGTTGTGACCATCCTAAGTAGGTCAGTGTATATTTCAAAGGTTTCACAAAATGCTAGAGCTCTTAAAGCCTGATTAGGAGAGGTTATTAAATGCTTGCTTTTGGTATTTGCTCCTTTGTTCAGTGCATCGGGTTTTAGTTCATGTCCTTTGTATCTTAATATTGCTTTGTTGCTTGAGGAACAGACTGCAAATTATTTTTGCTAATTTTTTTAAAGTCTAAATGTCTTGGAATTTTTTTTTTTGCTTTGGTATTTTTGATGCAATGGCTTTTACTACTTTGCAACATTATATGTAGAGTGAAGCTTTCTTGTTTTTTGTAATTTCTGCTTCATAATACTTTAATACTTTTTAAAATGTCCATTAAGTATAAAGATTTTGCTTTACTTACTCCCTATATTGGACTGCTGAGACTCATATAATCTTTTCCTTTCCCATTCATGAGTTCTGTTTTGCTTTTAGGGCATAGTTTATCTTTGGAGGAATGTTTTTCATGTCATGATAGACTTCTTTGCTCTCTTCCTCATACTGGCTTTTGGAGAAGGAGAACTAGAGAGACCTATTAGACTGCTTTTGGGTTTGAGGGTTGGTTTTATTTTTGTTGACTTGCTGTGCTTTTAATCATGCCTTTCTTATATGATATCTTCATGAAGTGGCCTGGCACAAGCACATATTTTTGTGTTTTATCGCTCAAGCTTTCTTTTAGCTAATTTCTGTGTTCTTATGTAATTCCTCTCTTTAACAAGTGAAATGAGGATGGACTCTGTGCATGGAGCCAGGCATTTTCTTCAGTATTGTGTTGAACAGCAACTACTGCAGGTGGAGAGGAAGACCTGGGCTTGTGAAGGGAAGAGGGAATGCATTGTTCAGAGGGAAGGGGGATCAGAGGGAGAAACAAGTGGCAGTAGAAAATACCAGGTTCAGATTACTTTGAAAAATACAGGATAATTTAGTCCCTGCGGAAAAGCATAGAGAGACAGAAAGAAGAAAACCAAAGGGAATGAAAAGACGTTGATAAAGGCACTATATCCATTAGAAAGTGGATGGACACGATGGACACTATATGGGAGCAATAGGAATAATATTCAGCCGTCCTTATCAATACCAAACTGCTCATAAGATTTTGATGCAAAGAGTAGGGCTCCCCCATGGAGGTAGTCCCTAATCTAAGCTTTACATAACATGCCTGCATACAACCTAATTCATATTTGTCATGAATGGAGATGCAAAAACTATTTGGTAGTAGAACCCTTAGTAAAGAGTTACTTATGCTTGAATTTGCATCCCTGGGTGAAATGCTGGTCTGACTTTAGAGTTGAAGGAACTCAGAGTCCTCTGGTGGTCTGAAAGTCTGTATAAGAAAAAAAAAAAGAGTAACATATATACTTTCATAATATTTATACAGCTGTAAGACTTTTACTTTACTTAAAAATTTCAGCAACTGCATGTTATCCAGAAATATTTCCATCAGCTTTTTGAACAACGAACTTAAGATCATGTGAATCCTAGCCCAAAGCCCATGCACATAACACATGTTGCATTGTGAGTTGATAGATCTGAACACCCGTTCCTTATTATTACCTTTATTTTTTCTTTCTGAAGAATATTTTCTTTGCTGCCTTAAAACTGATATGATAAGCAGATCAATTACATCAATCTGTGTTCCTGAAAGATAGGACAGACATATATTGTAGCTGCAGATGTTATGAAAATTTGACAAAAAATGTCTCATAACTTCTGTAGTGTTCAAGGTCATAGAAAATAAAAATCTCACATACAGCAGGAACTTGGTTTTAACCTGTGAGTCATAAAATAGGAGCTGTAAAACTAGTCTGTGAAATATAGTAGAAGAATATTAGTTGTTTTCAACTGACAATTCATTTTGTAGGTACTGAAGTAGACACAACTCTGTATCACCAGTCATTCCTTTGGAGAGAGAAAGTGTATGGTCAGCATAGTCTAATGTCTTTCTATGTGGAAAGGTTTTTATTCCATTAGTAGAATAGCTTGTTGAAATAATAAAATATGTACTCTTCACCTCTTATTTTCATTTCCTGATGTATGATACCTTGAACTGCTGTTGAGTAAAATTTGCAGCAAATGTTCTTCCTTGTTCTCATTTGATATAGTTCACACTCCATTAACATCCTGATAGAGAGAAGGAAACGTCCTTCTCTACTGCCTAACTTTTTATTTTCTTGTACCTCTGAGATGACTTTGGGATACCATACTGCAACTGCAGAACATCGCACAGATTTTAGATAATGTCAGTGCAGTGGGATGAATTCTGCTGTGGCACTCAGACTCGAAATAAATTTAATAGTCATATTCTGAATTGTTTAATTTTTTTCATAGATTTCAGCTGAATTTATCCTATTGTGCACAAATCTACTGAAGCAGTCACACTGTGAATGCCACTCTTGTTCTGGCAAATTCTTGATTAAACATATTTGCAGTCCCTTATTTAAAGAAAATTATTTCACATTGGAAAAAAAATCATTTGTTCATGACATTGGAGTAGAAAGGTGTTTTTTTTGTAAGAACAGAGTTTACTTTTTCTATTTCACGTTGATTAATGTAGTTAAACATGATTTATTTTTCAGATGAAGCATTCCTTTTTCATGTGTCTGTAGTCATTCCTTCATCACAGATTATATAAAAGTGGTGCTTGTATTTGAAAAATTTTCTCTTATACAGGTAGGACAAAACTAGACTCTGTAAGTCATCTGATGGAGGGGAGATACTGAATACAAGATTACTTTGAATACAAACAATTGTTAAAGAGGTAAAGATCTAATGACAGATACCAAAGGACCTGTCTGGATGGAAAAGATAAGGTGGCATAGATCACCTTAATGAGTGTTTCAGCTGAAATTCAGAATTCAAGTGCCTAAAATTGGCACCAAGAAATGCTGAATGCTTTTCATTCTTTTTAACTGAAATGAAAATAGAACTTACTTTGTCATCTGACAGGGTTGTGTTTATCAATCTGAATACATGGCCTGTCAGACACAATAAGTATTTGCAGATTCCTTTGAGGTCACTGGGAGTCGAGGGATAAGCAACCTTTTAAATCTACCCTGAGTGTCTGTGACAGAGTCCATGAGCCTTGGGGCAGGTGGCACAAGGAAAGGGTTAATTAAACAATCCTCTACGGAGGGGCCGGCAGCTTATTCTTATCTGAGGATCTGCAGGGGTATTGGGCTGGATCTGTGAGTGTCTGTGACTCTCTCCAGTCTCTGTCAAGTGAAACAGAGGAAGGGGATTAAAATGAGGCTAGAAGAAGCCTGGCTATTAATGGGAAGACTGAGATCAAGCAAACTCAAGGACAGTGGTGCCCACATTTGGAAATCTTATTTAACTTATTTAACTTAGTCCTTCACTTGGCATCGCTCGGTTACAATAAGAAGGGGCTTGGTATCTGCAGAAAAGTGTTCCACAGCATCACACTGGCCATCAGATTATACTTTACTGCTTTGATTCCTTTGTGATTTGTGTACTCTAAGACCAGCTGCATGTGCTCAGAGGAGCTGGTGCTGTTCTGACCTACTACCCTTGTCCTGTTTTTTTAACTGACTTTGTCACAGAGGCTGCAGACCAGAACCAAATTTTCTCCTTATCACCAGTTTGATTCCAAAGCAACATGTAAAAAGTGTTTTTTATCTGCAGAACAAACCACAGAAAAAGGCAAACCCCTTGGTGATGTACCTGTGCTATTACAATGTTTGAGTGTGAGTAATGTAAGCAGGTTTTGCCCCACGGTGTGACTTCTGTAATACCTCAGCAATAAACAGTATTTGTAAAAACTGCTGGTTTCCAAGAAGATTAAGAGAGGGGAAAAAAGGAGGCTGAAAGTTATATTTTGCTTTGTTAATAAATGTTTTCATTTCAACTTTTCTAAAAACAATCCTTTCTAGGATTTGTGTTTTGGATTCCTAATGTCATTTACAACAAGCAACTCTTAATTTGATTTGTGAGTCCTTAAAATCAGATACCAGTATTTTTGGTAGACAAAACATGAGGTATTTTTTTGCCTGTGATTTAAGCTGGATTTGAAGTTGGTATATTTAAAGACTGATCTGAGTCAACCCTAGTGGGAATAAATCAGAAGGTTTTCATGTGGGCTCTGTGTCAGATGGTGCTCAACATCTCCTAGCTGTGTAAATCAGAAGCCTTAGAAGTCTCAGCTCATGCTAGCAGCATGAGACTGCCTCAGCACCTCATGGGGCACTGTAGCCTTTGACTAACTGTTTTCTTGGCACCTTTCTAATCTGCCCAGCATGAAGCACTGCGTAGGGAGGAGAATTCCTGCATCTTTTTGATGGTGTTTTGGTTCCTCTTTGGTTGGTTCAGAAAACCAAGATTTTGCAAATTTTTGGTGTCTTGACTTGTCTGAGTGTTTCATCCTAATTTCTTAGAAAACAGCCAAATTTACTGCTGAAGTATGGCAGCCCCTCACTCAGGTGACAGGGAGGCAGAGATCTGTCACTGTACGCAGCATGCCTGAGCGTGGTGGAGGAGCGTGTCCCAAGCTGTGAGCCACGAACACACAACTCTCAGGGTGACCACTCACAACATACTCTGTAAGTCCTTGAAAGGCTGTGGAGATTGGAAGAAAGCCTTTATTTGACTTCAGGGTTGTGACTGAGCCATTAGATGAGATTTGGATTTCATCTTGGACTACAGGTAAGCTGCAATTTTTTTTTAATACACAGCCATTGTGTGAAACTTCTGAAGAAGATAATGGGTCATCCAGACACCTTTAACTGATTTAGGGCTTCTTTGTCATTATCTTAGATTTCTGTGCACTTCATAGGATTTCATAAGAAATAGCAGATGACGTCCTGATTTTTTAAAAGAAACCTTGTGAAACATCAGGAGATGTGGGAGACCACCAATTTGTGCTGATTGCATCAAGTAAAACCTCAGTACTTGTTATGGCAAATTTCAGTCCATATATACAGTACTGCACTTGCTTTCATGTGTCTGGAAATTTTACTTTTTCACATGTACCCATGAGGGAAAAGAAGTTATCTGTGCTCTTTGACAGCCTACTATAGTTTTAACATGTGCAGCTAACTTACAGTTCATGTTTTCTTCATGATTTAAAATGTTTCATATTCTGCTTCCTTGCTCTCCTTTGTGTTTTGCTTGTCTGCTGTAGGAAAAATTCTTCCAGTTTTATCTGGTGTGATCTTTTAGGAAGCTTCAGTCTCTTAGTAAACAAAAAGCTTTGAATTCAATTTGGATGAAAACTATTTTTATTCTGATTTTTGTATAATGCATGCATTGCATTTTGACTTGTGGAATTTTGGAAATATGACAAATATGATATTGTCTAGAAATTATAGGCCTCAAGCAAGCAGCTTCAAAGTGAACAGAACTCAAAACTCTAAGTTTTGAGTCCATGCTAATGAAATAATCCTGGGAAGATATTCATCTCCATGAGAGCCTTTACTTCTTCTATCCTTCAGAACACCTCAAAAAGTTTGCTGTTCTTGCTGTACCAGCTTAAGTAACTTTCACTTGCTTGCAAATCCTTGCCTGGAAGTTGACAAGCCCTTACTTGCTGCTGTTTGACTGTATTTTCAGGAGTGACACTGTGTCATGACTCACCCATTCTGCCCCAGACCCCCATGTGAGCAGTGTCATCAGGTTTCATCAGAGCACAGAGTCAAAATAGGACTAGTTTGGCTCACACTGAACATCACCTCTTTCCCCAACCTTCCCATATGGTATTTATTGTGCAAAAGGTTTTAATGGCCATCTATGTAAGATGTTGCTGAGCAGCCACGTGGATTATGTCAAGCCTCTAGGAAAATGACAATTTTTCATAAGATTAATAATGCTGAAAAAGGAAGTGTGAGCTTTGTGATTGAAGGCAGCTGTTTAGTGGGGGAACGTAATCCTGGGCACAGCTCACAGGGGCTGAGCCTTGCTCTGCTTTGTCAGCATGGCCTCTCTGCCAGCTCACTGTGGAACAGCAGCAATGTTCTTGCCAAGCTGTGGTGCTAAGCTTGCAGAGTGTTTCTATTATCAGTGTTATCCTCATGACCTGGTGAAAGAGGAGAGGGTGCATGTGGAGTAACAAGAAGTGGGTATCCCACAGGCACATATGTTTTGTGCAGCATTCTGCAGAGAACGCCACAAGCCATATCCAAATTCTGTTTCACTGTATTTTTGTGCAATTGTGCATGTTTCATAGGAATAAATGAGTGACAGCGTTCCGAATAATATTTTTCTGTTACCTTTTTTAATATCTTACATATAGTTTTGCATGATTTTCAATTTACTGCAGAATTTAACAGTCTGGAAGAAAACTGGTGTCTTTATAGAATAGAGTGGACTCTTTTCAGTTGGGAGGGACCTACAATGATCATCCAGTTTCAACTGCCTGACCAATTCAGGGCTCACCAAAAGTTAAAACATTGTCCAAATGCCTCCTAAACGCCTCCTAAACTGACAGGCTTGGGCCATCTAATGTTTCGTGGTTTGCTTTGAAGGTCAGTCAGGTGTGAGGTCTGGATCTGACTTGGAGGAAGGAGAAAAGCAGATCTTGCTTTTAAGCAGTCAGCAATTACCCTGTGAAGTATGGGTAATGTAAAACTTGACACTTACAAAGGCAACAGCATACTTATATATTGATTTTTTTTTTTTTTTGTTCAAATGTTGCCCTCTGAGTGAGAGGACTATAATGCTCCTCCTTCCTGCCCTAATCAGCCTTGGATCTTGCATGCAGTTTTTAAGTCACATCTGGTTGTTGTGGCTGATTCCAAGGTAGGAAAATTGACAATGTATACCATGCTTGCAGTTTAATTTGAGAAATAAGTAAATAACTTCCATTTGTTCTTGATTATTTACCTTTTTCATTTGTTTGTTTCTTTTGTTTGTTGGTTTGTTTTTTGCTTAAAGTTTAAAATTTTTAACTTTATTATATGGTAATCATATTCAGCACATTTTCACTTATGTCATATATATACACCTATAAAAATGTGTGCTTTGAAACTTTCTTATACTACATAGTTCAACACAACATTTGTAAAACTTGCACAGTCTAACCATTGAACACACAGGGGTTCAAAGCACTTGTGCTTCCATGCTGCTGGCAAAAATAAGAAAAGCTCTTGAATAAATTCTATAGAGAACTACTGTTTTAAGAAAGATTCTCCTGTGGTACTATGAAAAAAATATTCCACATAGTACAGAAGCTGTAGCTAAGTGAACATGTTTGAGTTCGATTTTAACCTTTTCAAAAATCTACACATTTTATGAGTTCTGGGTGACAGCTATTTCCTTCTCAATAACAATTTTTGTCTCACATTCAAAAACAAGTGCATAAAAAAAAAGAAAGTTTGAACAGTCCAAATCACCCCCTCAGCTTAAAAACCTGCCCCATCCACTAAAAAGCTGAAGCCACAAACACACAAAACTTTGTCACCCAGTATCTAAACCCAAGATAAGCTGTGTAGTAGGAGACTAATAGTAAAGGTCTCATTTAAAAAATCTTGAAAATACCCTAATATACAATGGAAAATCTGATTTTAGAAAAAATATAAATACTGTCATGTAAAATCAGTTTAACTACAGTTTTTTTCTATATGTGGTTCAGAAGATATTGAAGTTCTTTTTTTAAACTGTGATTCACTAAATTAGACTATGCATAAGACTCTCATCTAACACCATTTTATCAGGCGCTGGACCAAAGAAGGAAAGCAGCAATCTCAAATCAATGTACACCAAAATAGACACCAAATGGACACCAAATAGTTTGTTCTCTTAATGAGAGGATTTATGCTTTTTCCTTAGTGCATAAAATTCATTTCCTCTTTGTGTGTTTACATGTTTAAATTTACATTCTAGCCTTGAAAAACCTCTGAAAACCCTGTGTAAAGAGGGTTTTTTCTGGGCAGTGCTCAGTTGCTCATCCTCTCTCTACATCTCTCCTACAGCTTTCATGCTGATTATTGTACTTGCTCCATTAAATGCTTATTTCTTGGGTCACCTTTTCTTGAAATGAAAAAAATCAAAATCATAACTTTTTCATTTGGACATTTGACTCCATCAATCATGGAGTCAAATGTCCAGATGAAAAAGTGGTTTGTCTGTATGCAGGGTCAGCAGCGTCCTCGATCCCATGGACAGGGACACAGCCAAGAGGTTGAGAGGAGGAATCACGGCCCCCTGCTCAGCACTCATTAAACCTCACCTGGACATTGCCCAGCTCGGTGCCCTCCAGCACAGGCACACACCATAAACCAGAGGGCCCCGAAGGCACTGGGGGCTGGAGCTGCTGCCCTGGGGGAAAGCTGCAGGAGCGGGGGTGGCTCACATGGGCTCAGAGGCACCTTGGGGCACCTTGCAGCCCTTCAAGTCACAGTGATGAGACCACTGCTGCTTGTGTGTGGTGAGGGGCTGGAGACAACAGACAGAAAACAGAACGAGAGAGATTCAGAGTGGGTATCACAAAAATCATTCCCATCCGAGCAGGTTGAAGCAGCAGTACAGGGTGCCCTGGGGGGTTGTGCACACTTCATCCGTGGAGGCTTTCAAAGCCTGAGTGGCTCGGTCTGACCTTGCATCTGCCCCAGGGTCAGCAGGAGGTTTTCCTAGGGGAAAGTTTCCCACAACTTCTGTCTTGGTGCTCTGCTCTTTGGTGGGGATTCAAGTTAATTTCTTCTCCTCTGTGCCTTTAGCATCCCAGTTCCTTGCGAGGTCTCCTGCACCACTACTACCCTGGCCTCAAAGCCTTTTGCAGCTGCTGTGGTGAGATGCAAGCTGCATTTTTGCAGTGCAGGCATTCCTGAATAATCTCCACATATCTTCCACAATTCACTGTCCCTTTCTTTAAGAGCCCAAGTCCAAGTTACATGCTATCTTAAAAGTTGCTTCAAAGCTTTAAAGTGTATATAGAGTGAACTTAAATGCAGAGAGATGAGACATTTTCTTATCTTTTCCTGATGTGCTGTTGTGATATAGCAATGACATAACTGGCTAAACACAAGTAACTTCCACAAAACAAAGAATATCTCTGGCATCTAGTATGGTCCTGCCAACACTGCTACCATCAAAGATTTCTATTGCTTTTTTACTGAGCTTGAAGTTAATGAAAATTTAATGAGTTGTAATTAAGGACTGAAGGAATTGAAGATGCTTTATCAAAGTTTCCAAATTCTGCTTGGTGAATAACAGTAATTGACAAATGCAAACATATTGATTTATCCTTTATCCTAATTGCTATTCTGTAAATGGAATGGGCATTTCTGCCCCAAATTAATAAAAGACTTTGTTGAGGGTTTAATTAACTGTTTCTTAAATTCTTCATTCATCTAAAATTGACCTTCTGTGACGATTATGCTCCTTTAAAAAATTCCTTTTATGTAACATAATCTATAGAGGTACACACAGGCTTGGCAACCTACTATTAGCTTGCAAAAGGGAAGATTTATGGCTGGAAAACACCAGCTGCACCTGTTGTTTTTGCTGAACAAATCACCCTGAAGTACACCATCACTCCAGCCTGCCACTACATCATTTGTATTGCTAGGAAAGTGATTTTTTTTCTGCATCAGTAGTATATATTTTTCAGAAATGAGTCAAACCACACAGTTTCCCAAAGTCTAACCAGTATGTTTATGATTTCACTAGAGTCTTATGAATCATTGGTAAAATAACACACTTTGATTAATGAATAATATTAGCTATAAAAAAATTGGCTTAGATAAGAACTCAGGGTGTGGTGGTTTTAACCTCTCACAGAGTAAATCTGAGATTTGTGATTTGCAGGTTGCATGTCTCCATTAGCACCCTGTTGAAATTTGATTTTGTGTTCTTCATAGTAACCAAAATAAAAAGATTAGCCAATTATAAACTTTCTGGAAATAATGAGAATTATATCTGGAATCAGAGCTGTGGTCAAAGAGGCTCCAGGGGATCACATTTGTGTGTCACCTGAGCATAGATTTAAGTGGATTTTGTGTTGACATCCTCGGCCCTGAGGTTTGCTCAGGGCTGTGCTCCAGAGTGAAAGGAGGGATGAAGGGATCCCTTCCCTAATGCTCTGTCAAGCATTTGGAAAGGGGACTCAAAGCTGCTCCACAAAGACAATCCTCAGGGCAGCTCCTTGCACTAATGAGAGTGGGTAGATGGACACATCTCTTGCGTTCCACAGCCCATTTCTGTAACAACTTATCATCATATAGCCTCACCTACTTGAAAATATGCCTAATGTAGTAGAACTGTGATAGCTGGCAGAATTTCCCCCTTTTTTTTATCCTAATCTCTTTCCTCTTCTCTCACCCAAATTGCCTCTTGGTCTCCACCAGGTTCCCTCACCCTCACATGTCCAGTGCACCTGGTGGATGGTGTTAGGCTGCAAACTGCAAGGCTTCCTTTTTGACAGGCTTTGTATTTAGGACAGTAAAACTTGATGCTCTATTGAATAAATAGGAGATAACCACCAAATGGAAATAACCACCACAAGGAGATAACCACCAAAGAAGCAACTCTAACTGCAGAGTCTGGTGGCTGAGCTAGAGGTGGAACCAAGGCTGATGCAGACCATAACAGCTGCTGTAAAGTAAGTCATAGTTCACTTAAAAATTATAGGATTAAATCCTGAACGTGGACCAGACTCTTGTTCTATGGTTAGGTTCCACCAAATTAAAATTACCTGTGAAATTACTTTTGAGTGTAGAACTCTAAATACGTGGCTTTAATAACTAGAATGAAATCTTTGTCTGTTAAGGGATGTGTGACTGTGATCTTACTAGCTGCAAAATGAAATAGAAGTAGTCCCTGCTAGTGGAAGAAGATGGCTAATTTCTTTGTGCTGTAGAAAACTGTGGAGAGCTTGGAAGGAAAAGTTTAGACTGAAAATGTCCAAAACATTGTTAATCAAAGAAATATTTTACCTCTTTTTTTCTGTTTTCATGTAATCATGCTCTTCAGAAATATTAAGGTGTGTGTCATACTTGGCAGGTGACTGGTAATGGGATTATTGTACTCAGTGGAAGACATTGCTTTATGTGAAGTATACATTAAGATCTTGTTTTTAGACCTGAAATGTGTCACTTGCTTAAAGCTACCTTTATGGTCACTGCCTCCATTTTCACCATGTTTCATGGCTGCTAGCATCACAGAGTTTTTTGTTTAAAGGAGAAGCCAGTAGTTTTCTTTAGGTTTATACATTATCTGGGAGTTATTTGAATTCCCAACTGCAAAACTTCATTTTGTCATGGGAGTAAATAATTTACAAACTTGTCTTTAAAGTCCAGCAAAGATTTAAAAGATCCGTTTAATTCTAATGTTAAATATGGAAGTTGTTCACATCCTATTTTTCCCCTTCAAGGAGTCTTTATTGAGGTAAGAAACCTGATTTTTTTTTGATCCAAGTTATTCCAGTCTTTCCCTCTACAGACCCTTTCATTGAAAGGCATTTTAAGGACTATTAAAATGAGGGACATCATGAAGGCTTGCTCTCAGAATTTGTAACATTAATTTTTAATAGCTTCTGAATTATTCTGTTTATTTTATGGTTCATATAATAACATGGTAGATGTAGTGGTTACATTTCAGTGGAAGGAATTCAGGTCAGACTGGCTGAAATCTCCCTGATAGCAGACTGGTGCCCATTAAAAGCACTGGAGGTCTTAGCAGAGGGGAATTACTGTTCTTCTTTTTCTTTTCACCTATTTTATTTCTGTCTCTCTTTGCATGTGTTTTTCAGTACCTGCCTGCCTGTTCTTTATGCAGCAATCCTTATAACATCAATCTTATTTTAATGCTTTGGGATCAAACAGGAACATATTGAAGTCAAAGTTTTACTTTATTTGATTAATGCATTAGTACAAATGAAACAACTTTGAGCTAAGACTCTATGTTTTTTACATCTTTTAGTCATTACAGCAAACCAATATAGCATCAAGAACAGTCAGATCAGAGAACATTTCTTGGTAGATCACAGTAAATAATGGGAAATCCTTGGGAAAGAGAATATACATTCAAAACATCATTTTGCCAATTTCCTTTATGGTTCTAGACAGAACTGCTGGTCATGCAGTGTCCTCTTTATTTTAACTTGTGCTAACCTACTTTAAAATGGCCATTGACCTTTTTTAAAAGAAGATTATATATTTATATATTGTACTTGATATGGTCATCAGTTTAGTTTTCCATTCAGAAAATAGGTTGGGGTTCTTAATAACGTACTTCATAGGCTCTTATTTTTATTGATAGGGTTATTAGCTCTTTTCAAGATTTTTCTTGGTTGGAAAGACTAATATTTCCAATTTCTTTGCTTCATTGCCATCTGCTATTGTCTTCTATTTGATCACTGTATTAGATCTTCCCTTTGTGTTCCTGATGAACAATGTCTGATGATGGAGGTTGGAAGATCCATCAGGGTACCTGGATACCACCCCAAATATCTGCCAGAAATAAAGGAAGCAGCAGTTGCTGCATTCCTAAAGCATGCTATGTGCTGCAATCTCCTCGCTCTAAAGTACTAGTAATGGGGACCATTTGTTGTCATTTATGTAAATAAGGTAATAAATCATCAAATATGGTCCAGCAAAGCAGGACATCAAGTAATCTGCATAAAATCTCCAGATTTCAGAACATTTAGTCTCTACAAGTATGGGCACATTGTAACCAAGGAATATCTTTCCAGATGGCTTGAGCAGGTGAGGATGCAATGGCTGTGCTTTTCAGATGAGTAGTGGTAAACTCAGACTACCTGAACTATTACCTATAGCTATAGAAACATAATAAATGAACTTGCAGGTTTTTTATTGTTGTTTAACAAAAATGTTCATCTCTCCAGAGCTGCTCAGACAGCAAGAGACCAAGCAGCTGACTGTTTATAGGCAGTTCACTCAAACCCATGCAGCCAGCATTATATGGCACTTGTCATCTTGCTGTAAGGACAGTGTAAGTGACAGAAAGGATCGAATTCAGCACCAGTCACTTGAGATTTTGACACAGGAAAGAACCTTGTGCATCATTTATGTTGCACCGTGTAAGTAAATTGTGCAAAAATTAAAGCTTCCTGTATTCTGATGATGCACACTTAAACAGGACTTAGAAGATAAAGTATTTTTTTCCTTTGCTGTGATGGCCAAAACCACACAAAAATCACAGACAGCTGATCGGATTAGCTTCTTGAAATATTCATTTATGGATGTCTGAAAAATACCATGTCTCACAAGTAGAAAAATACATTTTATATTCTGCAGTTCACTAAATCATCACTTCCAGGGCTGCTCCTGAGAAAAGGACACTGGAGTGGTGGAACACTCTCTGTGCATGTCTGCAGTTTAGATGGTGCTGACTAATTATTTTGCTTTCAAAAAAGCCCCCAAGTAAATGTTATTGTAATACCTGACTATAAAGGGTGCTATATCTACTTGCTTTCCATAGGCCTTTGAAGATTTTTCTTTACATCCAAGGTCTGTTCTGGAAAAAGACTGTGGTAGTCCAGCCAAAAGTGCCAGATCTACAGCTGCCCTACAGAGATATTCCTTCTCACCACCATCTTCAAAGGATGACCATTGTCTTCCCACTCTTCTCTTCTCTTTGTAGTTTGCTCCTCCTAATGAGAGCAACCACTGCAGCACCCATACCCAGGTGCTATTGATGGATGAGGAACAGTTAAAATACTTCACATGGGATATGAGTGAATTGCCCTCATGCCTGAAGATTGTCCTCCTTTCCTTCATTTTGTGCTTACTTTTCTTACCTATTTTCCCCCCCTGTGTGGATGATGCAGAACTTTATGATGAAAGTGGAGTATTGAAACAATGAAAAGGACTTATCTGTGCCTTGACCATATGCACAGGAGTCTGTCAGTTAAGGATTGTGTTTCTGTCCCCTGGCTCATCCAATCTGCTCTTGCTCCCTACCTATTTCCTCTTCTCTTCATTCCAAGATTTCATTCAAACCATCATAAGGGATTGATTTTCTGTAAGGCATAATTTATCTTTTGTAAAGCTTTAAGCTCTCTGTGTTGTATTTTTGATGTGTTAGAGCTCTCCTAAAGGTTATTCTTTTATCCAGAGGTGGTCATTTGAAAATGATGCTTTAAAAAGCTAGAGAAGGTTGCAGTTATGCTAAAACAAATTAGCACCTAACATTTGAAACTAACGTTTTCTTCAGAGTAAAATATCAGTGTAGTGTTACAAATTGTTTCTCTCCCTCCTCAATTTATAGTGGCAATAAAGACTAAGCCAGTGATAGTTTCACTTACATAATTTCAGAAGAGATTTTAAAAGTTGGACACTTTTCTCTTTTATCATAAAACTACTAATGCTGTAAATTTGGCAAAAGATAATTTTGTGCACATTTTAAAATGATTTAAGAATCTCATGTGAAATAACTGCAGATGTAGAAAGCAGTATTCACATGTTACTTAATAATGAAAGAATAATAGTGATGATCTTCTGTGATTTATAGCTAATGGGTATTCCTTTAAGAACATATTGAGCCTAAGTTCTTATTTGATTTGATTAAAAGATCAGAACAAACGAAAAAGCTTTGAACCAAGACTGTAGAGATTTTAGCATTTTTAGTTATTACAGCCAAGCAGTATTGCACCAAGAACAGCCAAATCACAGCACAGTTTGCTCAAGTTTAGCAGCAATTTAAATATGGCATAAATATTCAAATTTTGTATTCTTTTGTGAGTGGCTGATATATAGAAAAAGGTAACATTCTGCAAAAAAAAAGTATTTGTTATGAGTTGCATGGGCAGTTGTTTGTTCACAGTTGTTTGTTGTGTCTGGAATTAGTGATTAACTCATCAGGATGAAGCACCCCAGCCTGCCATCAGAGTTGGCATCAATTGGAAATCTTAGCAACAATCTTGGCAAACATTTCAAACATGAAAAGCTGTGTTTTTACACACTTGCCCCGTTGCTTTGTTCTTCAGATGGTGTACCCTTTGGTAAATGCAGTTACCTGTGTCTGAGTGTGCTTGGGCTCCTACAACCCTTCAGGCAGGGAAGGAAACCAAGAGCAATTGTCAAAAGGCATCCTGAGGACAACACCAGGTGAGGGACAGTAGTGGTGTGCCTGTACTGCTTTAGAAAAACCATAACCTTGATATAGTTCAGTCTTTACAAACACTTCAATAGTAGGCCACAGACCTGTGTACTCAGGCAAACCAGGACTTTGAAGCCCTTGGAACAAAAGCAAAATATAAGATGCAGAAGTGATAAAATAATAAAGAAAATTACCTTTGCCCTTACTGATGGTATTTCTGGGTTTGTGGCAGAATAAGGTATTTAGATTCTACAGCTGTAAATACTTTTATCTTTAGGCAAGTTTTTGCTTGGTTTAATGGTTTAATTTTCTAAATTTTGAATAAAAGGAAATATAGTAGACCTGATGGGTTTTTTTCTGAGTTAGGTTGTTTTTTTTCTTTAGGACTTGGAACTGAGATTAAAATTTTATGGCTGAGTAGTAAATCTCTGGAACAGAATTTCCTGATATAAATGACAACTTAGCTTTAATTATAGAATCTTCTAGGCAGCTATTATATTAGAGAAAGATCCTTAACAGACTTTCCTTTTTAAGACCATATTCGAGAGTAACAGGACTTGCCATAAATAGAGCTTGCTTTCTGTTGGAGGAGTTCACTTGTCTTTGAGTGAATGACTAGGTTCCTTTTGCGTGGTTTATTTTCCAGCAAGAATGTCTTCAGATCTGTCGGAAATGTTTTAAAACGGGTCTCAATATATTGAATGTGAAACATCTTCTGTACTATGCAACTATTTCAGAAATCATATATGGAGAAATAAAGCACCGGTACATAGTTCTAAGAAAGCTTTAACATCTGCAAAATTAACTTGTCACTAATTTTGCATGCTTCAGTTACTGGAAAATGTAGCTCTCTGAAGCACCAAGTTGTTTTTTTTTTATTATTATTACATTACATACCTATCAGTGACTTGCATCTGAAATCGTTTTCATCACTGATCTTGTTCTTTTGGTGCCTATACATTTATTCCTCATTTCATGCTGAAAATGTTATGCCATCTGGTTACTTGCGTAATTTTGTAAAGAGAAGACTTCATTAATTTGCAGTTTTAACTTCTGCACCTGCAACTTCCATTTACTGATGTAGCAGTTGTTGCCTGTCAGTAGTTTAGAAAGAGTCTGCTGAAGCTGAAATATTTCTGCATACATGCCTTTCTGTCTTTAGATACTTGCAGGCCAAAGTCTGGGGGAGGATTTGGTAGGCTGAGAAAACACCACATCCTGAACTGTACAGCATCAACTTCCAATTTTTCCTGGTTCACATGCAAGGGATCCTCTCCTCTCCCCAGCTCTTTATGTGCAAATGTAAACTAGAATTCCATGGTTGCCCAAAAAAGGAAATTTCAAGCTTTGCAAATGCTTTGTTTGGATTAATAACATCTATAGTCACGTTTCTTTTATCCCAGAGGGCACAAACATTTCTGAAGTTTATAGCAGTATCATAACCTATCTAATATGCTATGGTAAAAATGCCTTCTGTTTGCTAACTCTTAACAAATTCTTGTTGTCATATTTCAGCAGCAATTTATTTTCTAGGCCAGAAAGAGGAGAGGTTGGTTTTAAAGCTATAAGGACAATGTTTGAAACAGTGTATGGTTCTCTAAAAATACTACTTGTTTACTTATATATGTGATTATTCAAAAGCAAAGACTGCACTGTTGGTCCCTTAATATTAATTTCTGCTGTGTGAGGTTGTGGCACAGTTTATTCATTGACCCAAAGCACTAGAAAACTTCCTACAGCACTTTACAAAAACCTGACAAACTGAACTGCTTTTGCTGAATGGTAAGTTACATCAATATGATGTCTCTACCTAGCTGAAGTTGTCTGTCTGAAATCTAAGGGAAAAGGGCTGGGTTTATTTTGAACTTTTTGTTTGGGGGTTTTGTTTTGGGTGTTTTTGTTTGTTTATTTTCGGTTTTGTGGGTTTGTTTTGGGTTTTTTTAGTTCAAAAGAGTAGCTTAGGGTTTCAAAAAGCCTGAGAGCTGATGAAAGACTTGCTCCCTGGGGAACTTCAATAAGAGCCTGTGGTGAAGAAGGAGGGATTGGCAGGAAGGGACCTGCCCCACAGCTGGGAGGAGCCCAGGCCTCCAGGGCAGCTGGGCAGGGGAGGGGGGACCTGTGCAGGTGGGTGATGGGGAGCTGGCAGCAGCCCTGGCTGCGCTCTCCTGCTGTTCCAGCCCCGAGTGCGCTGATTTACTGTGTCTCCATCCAGCCTGAAACACAGTCAGCTAAGCAGCCTCAGCTTATATTCTGAAATGGTTTATTTCAGGGTTTGGGGGGATTTTGAGGTGGAGTTTTTTTTGGTGTTTTGGTTTTTTGGGGAATTTTTTTTTAGGGTTTGATGCTGATAGCTGGAATCACCAGCTTCACGTTTCAGAGCCCTTAAAACAAACAAAGAGGGCATTTTTTGGGGAACATCATGCCATAGACTGCAGGAAGCTAAAAGGGATGAATGACCAGAAAGGAAGCAAATCCTCCCAGAAGTGGCAGTCAGGCATGGGATAGTTTAATTGCTGGAACTTTGGAGAAAAGTTGTACATCTACTATTGGACAGATGAAAAGATATTTAAGCTTCTAGATTATAAATAGCCTCTGAAAAGTTTGATAATAGAGAATGACAAACCTCTGAGGGGGGTGGGAAGGCACTTCTGGAGATTGCCTCGTCCAACCCCCAGCTCAGGCAGACTCTGCTACAGCAGGCAGGTCAGGGCCGTGCCTGGTTGGGTGCTGCTTATCTCCAAAGATGGAGACTTCATGCCCTCCCTGTTCAACTTGTGCCAGTGTCTGACCACCTTCACTCTATAAAAAAGCCTTAAATTCTTTTCTTCCCCCTGTGTTTCAGTTTGTGGTCATTGTCTCTGGTCCTGCTGCTGGGCCCCACTGAGAACAGCCCAGCTCCCTCCCCGTTTATGCCCACATCAGATGCTCATGCACATGGATAAAATGCCTCCTCCAGGCTGAGCAGGCACAGCTCTCCCAGCCTCTCCTCGCATGACACAGTGCCATCAGACACCGAGATATTACTGAAAATGGCCATCTTTGACTGGAGTGTTCCAGGAATTTCCCATGTTTGAGGAACGTGTTTGACTCGCCCCATTTCTGCAGGGCTATGTTTCTGCTGTGAGAAAAAGAGCTTTCTTGTCAAAACCAGGATGTCACTGCTTTCTTTCAGTGCAGAAGTGTCACCTTAGTATCCAAATGGACAACTTAGGGCCTCTCCTAGCAAAAGCTGATGGATGGAGCTCCCTTTCCTCATCTTTCTTGCTATGTCACTAGAGAGAGCCTTAGGAAAATCTTGAATTCACATTGTCTTTGCTTTGCTCAGAAATTATTTTAAGTTACAGGAAACATGACCATCTAATTAGATTCTCCTTCACAGATGAGGTCATTCTTTCCACCAGCAACCTGGGATAAGGATGCTTAGTTTGGGTGAATGTGTAATGTACAACAATCTCAGCTGGATTTTGCTTTAGCAGCAGTGATTTAAAAACTGAAATACTATTTTTGTTGTCACTCAGGACTGGATTTTATTTCACAATTGTTCTGTGTTTTTCAGAATTGTAGTGTCTGTGTTTCAGAATGTAGTGTCAGAGGCATTATTGTCACAGCTTAAAAATGCTTCTTAAGCATACAGCTTTTGTGTCTGCTTGCACAATGAGAAATCACAATGGAAGATATTAAAAATTACAATTGGTCAAACAGTCCAAGATCTTGAGAGAGAATGATAGTACTTCTTAGGTTCAGTACGACTGAGCTGTCACATACATCCTGGGTTTCACATTTTCTC
This sequence comes from Motacilla alba alba, assembly GCF_015832195.1. NCBI lineage: Eukaryota > Metazoa > Chordata > Aves > Passeriformes > Motacillidae > Motacilla > Motacilla alba. Next base: position 17,398,102 of record NC_052017.1, on the reverse strand, counting down.
TTCCATCTTCACTCATTCTTTAGCCCAGTTACATGATTAACTCTCCATTCATCATCCTATTTTACCCCTGTTTCTGTTCTTCATTGTCTTCTGCATGACCTGCTGTGCCTCAGCACTGCTAATGAGCCCAGTTACTCTCATGCCCCTCAGGTCTCTCCTTGTGAGTAGAAATCTTCCCACTCAGAGTTCCTTCTGTGTTGATAATATAATATGCAAATAATATCATGGCAAGGCTTGCTGTATTGCACTTAATCTGGCCCCTTCTTGATGGGGCAACAAAGCAATAGGCACTGTGCTTTATAGAGAAGGCATAAACAAGTACCTATTTAATGTAGGATCTTGGAAAAAAATTAGAAATAACTTGCAAGAATATTTTACTGCATTGCACAATTGCCATCTCAGAAAATGAGGAATGGCTGTAATAATTAAGTCACGTTTTGCTTATTAAGCATTTCTCCTAAATATCTATTAGCAGTTTAGCTTGTGTAATATTGATTTGCTTATGTTTGTTCTAGTTTTGAAATAAAATGGACCCTCATATTCTCTTAGAGATGCAGCATACTGGTTGCCTGGGATATTGAGAAATACATTTTAAAATACCACATGAAGATTTTACTGTAACTGTAGCTGTGATGTTTTCTTTTGTTTGCACTGTGTTGTTTTTCTTTAGAAGTTGTTTCCAAAATTATGGTGAATGGAATTTTCTTTTCATGTGACCAAATGCTCTTTGTCTTGGCAGCATTCACAAGCACAGAGCTGGCAGAGAAAGTTAGGCAGGATTTGCCTGGGCATTTTCAAAGACAAGCACCCAGGAACAGAAATTTGAAATAATGTAGCCTGAGGTCAGGAATTTTTTCTTTAGAGATTCAGTAAAGAATATGATTATCTGTAGTGTGTAAGAAGCCAGGGGTTTTCTAGATCTACATGTACCATCGAAATAGGAAAGTATAATGGGCAATATTCTGTGCAGTGTTGCTTCCTAAACAATGCCAGTTAATAATAAGGGTTTTGGGCCATTTTTTCAAAGAGAGATGATATTTACTGTCAATCCTTCCTTTCTTTTGGTGAGTTAGATAAAACAGTGCTAGGAGAATATGCATCATTTAATCCAATTTGAGCTTGCACCGTGCTTAAGTCAAAGACAAATGTGTTCTTGACATCAGGCATTTACCATACAGCACTGAAGCAGTGTGGTTTTGGCGCACTGCGAGGAAATCTGCTGAAACAAGAAAGTGTTTGTTTGAGAGAGAGGGTTGGGAGAGGAGTGCAGGAGGGTCTCACATGCAGAGGTAACCCCGTGCTGGGTGGTTTTTCACGCTGTACCTGCGTAGGTGGAGCATTCCCCTCGTGCCAGGGCACTCCTCAGTGCACGCCGGGAGCTCGAGACAGACCCTGGAAGAGTTTCTGCTCCCCACAGCGTGGCTGGGGCTCAGCACTGGGACAGAGTCATCTGTTTTACCCCAGCACACATTTGCATTCCACAGGTCTGGGAAACTGCGTGACCACCCAACGCTTGGTGTTTAAAACTGATCAGGCTGGCAGCACAGCACTTCACATCCAGCTGCGCTGCACACACAGACTCCCCAGCCTCTGTGCTGGAAAGTGAGCTGCGAAGGATTTTTTTAGAAATTGCTTTTGGAGCAGGTACATTCCTGCACAGGCAGGATGTCCAAACCCTCTCGCTTGGCTCGACCTGTGTCGGCTAATACAGCTCCTAAATCGCCTTTGTCTAGGAAAGAAGATTTTAACAGCCGATCACGAAAAATTAGGCTAGGTGAAAAGATTTTGAGAGCTGGCAGCGAAGGAAACCTTGTTAAACAGCATCAGCAAGAGCAGGTGGAAATCACAGAAAGGCTTGTGCCACGGAGGGCTCCTTTCCTGAAAGGTAACTGGTAATTTCATGCTGCAAAAAAAGAAATAATCAAATGCATTTGCAATCATTGTGCTTTTAATGAACCCCAAGCATCAATTATTGTGTGATAGGGGGTATATGTTTGTATGTGTGTGTGTGTTGTTTCCAAACAACAGATTCTTGTACATAAAGCATTTGTTTTGAAAATAAAAGGGCTCAAAACATTTTTGTTGCTCAGTTTTGGCTGGGTGCTGTGTACAAGCTAAAAATGTTGAGCTGTCAAAATGGTAAATCAAAATCTTTTACAGTCTAAATGTGCCATTGTATTGTGAAGTGTTATTTGAAATAATGGTTTGAAGTGTGAGAAATGTGAGAAAGATTAAATAGGGAAAAATAGAGGGAAAATAGACATCAGTGCAGGCACAGAATCTTTAAACCCTGCAAGTAAAACTCTTCTTTGTGGGTCCTAACAAGGCAGCTGCAACTATTTCTTGTATAAAAACTCAACAGATCAAGTGTATTTGGAAAGGCTTATGTGCTTTCAGAATGCAAACAAATGTGGAGGATAATATAAGATTACAATCTACTTTCACTGATCTGTTGAGCAATGGGCTGCAGGAGCACTGCCTCTTTTTAACTTAGTTTTTGTGACAGTACTCCTTAGAACTGCATTTAAAAGTACCCATTTAATCTGCATGGTGTAAAATGAGGGTAAATTGCCATTCAATCAGGAAATAAAAGTAGTACTATTCTAATTGTACTCTTCATAGAGTTTATATTTAAATATGAACAAGAAGTAGAATCCATTCAGTACAGAATAAAAATTGTTGCCCTTCCATCATAAATCCATAGAAAGAGAAGTGTACATTATAGACCTTTGTAACTTGAAACGATACTTTCATTTCACACACATGTCATCCAAGGTCACAGTTTCTATTCCCACCTGAATAAGGTTTAAAAGATTTTTTTTTTCCCTGCAGTATGACTTTTATTATTTCACAAAGAAGGGAAAAGTGATGACACCAAGTCTTACTCAGGGAGACGGATGATCTGTTTTTTCTACAAAGGAAACTGTGTTTGAAGCACTTTATTAATGGCAGAAGAGAGCAAATAGAAAAGCTGGAGGTGGGAGGGCTTAAATTACTGGTCTCACTCACAGAACCTCTTGCTTATTTAGCGCTGTAATGTGGAAACTCAGTTTTGATCTTGAGATGTATTGCAAAAAAGTAAAACCTTTAGTCCAAAAAAACCAGATGTACAATTCTTTATGCCCTGTTAACCAATATTTATTGATTTTATAGTAAATTGTTTCCCAGTCAAGTTTTTAAAATTTGAAAACTTTCATAGAAAATCCTGTAGCAGTATGTTTTCCACCACATTGAAGTTTTTTAAACAGCAGTTTATTCCCTTTGTGTTTTCTCATTTATTTGGTGCATTGAGAAAAGAAAATCGTGGGATTTACAGAACAAAAAGTGTATCCTTTTAATGGGATGTGATTTTTATGGTACTCTCTTTTCCTTTATCACTTTACTCACTTTATCAAAATATTGTTGGGCTATTAAATGCTTTACAACTTCAAGCAAGGGTTGCACTCATTGCTTAGAGTTTTAGGTGAAATTTCTATAAAGGGAAATTAAGTTTATATCAGTAGTGCTGCAACATGGCATGTGCTTTTAGTATTTATAGCTTACACTTACTGTCTTCTTGAGCATGAATTAAGCCCCGTTAAGTACTGGCTTTCTGCACTGGGATGGTTGTTTTAAATATCTTACTGTGAGTTGTTTTGAATATGTTACTGTGAGTTGTTTTTTGTAAGAGATGTTGAAGAACAAATATTGATACTTCTGAAGAGAGCATACTATAAGGGTGATGGAAATGCACAGTGTGGTTTTTTTTTCTCTAGAAATGGGACTGTCTGGATGACTCCCAATAAAGTCCAAACACTGGCCAAAGTGATTTGAAAGATGTTTTGTGAGAAGCAGGTACAGACCTGGTGGTGGAGGGACAGCAGATATGGCAGAAGCCAGAAGAAACATAGAAGCCACCAGGCAGGGCTCTGGGGCAAGGGTGAGTAATACAGGAGAGCATGAGCAGCAGCCAAGGGTGTTTATGTGGTCTTGAAGTGGTGAAGAGAAAAAGTGGAAGAGGTGGCAGAGGGCAGGTATAGGCTGAATGAGATGGCTAAAGTAGGAAGCATAGTGAGAGGAGGCAGAAAACTCCTGTGCGAAGGAGACTGGAGCCTGGAGGAGAAAAATAATGGTGAAGGAGGAATGGCTTTTAGGCGTATCAAAGGGGCTGGAATGGAGAAGTGGGAGCAGGAGGCTGTGTTATGTGGGGAGTGGGGTCCTAAACAACCTGACATGGAAGAGAAATTCGACCAAATTTCATTCTTTATGTGTGATGTCAGTGAAACCCCATGGTTGTGTGTATGTGCTATGCCTTAAAATCCTGGTCTGTGCACAGGAGATCAAGCTGGGTTGTCTGGATTCATTTCTACTGTTGAATTTTACATGGGCAACACAAGGTTATTTCTGGTATCTTTGAAAGTTTTCAATTGATACCAAAGAGAGAACACAAATGAGTGGTGCTGACAGACAGCAATCCAGCAAAGCTCAGTGCATAACAGATAGCAAATATAAAATTGGGGCTATAATTTTAATGGGACTGTAAAGCACGATGACTCATTTTAATTACATTATATGTTGGGCGAGGGTTTCTACAGAATTCTTGCCCTGCATTGTGCAAGATGAGTTGTACTTAACTGAGAAGTTGGGTTCTATTAGCAGGGGGGCAGCTTGAGGCAGAGACAAAAGTAGTCCTTGTAGGTAAAGCCATTAAAGGTCAGAGTGGATCCCTCTGCCACTGAGGGCTGTGGGGCAGAGACAGACATACTGCTTCAACTGTCCCAAGGGAATGCTGGCTGCGTGGATTTGTGTTTTGGTTTAGTTGCTGGATGTGCAAATCTGAGACCATGGGTTCTCTGATTTGCAGAGCTGAAACCACATAACAGTAACTGAAGTCGGTGTCAGCTGCAGTTTTGTTGTGTGAAATACTGTCTAATGCAAAGGACTCAAGAAGGTCATTTTCTTACTCTTACCTGTTACTCTTCATCTGAATTTAATGGACAACTTAGACCATAATTTCTCTGGATGCCAGGTTATCTTGCTAAAAGAGATAGGAAGTGTTATTTATAATGAGGAATACTTAGACCCAGGCTACAAAATTTGTTGCTTGGCCTTCAGACCAAGAGCAGGAAACGGGGTTGCAGAGACAGTCTGAGTTTTGGCATTTCCCACCTGGTGAGGGACTTTCTTTGCAAACTGAACATCATTTAAGGATTTGCTGGTTTAAATAAAAATGGAAATAGGTAAACCTTTCTCTTCTAATTTTCACTTTCATGACTGAATCAATTAAAATAGGATTTTTTTCACCTCTGGGATGTGTTACTGATTTGAGAACTTTATGAATTTCTGCTACCCATACTTTCCTCCAAGAAAAGCAGAGAATATACTAATGTTTGTCTTTTCAATTTCCTTCCTCTGTGCCCTTTTATTGAGTTTTGATATTTGCCTTATTACTTGGCTTCACATTGCTTCACTTTGCTTTATTTTTCACTCTATTTTTCTCCATTACAGTTTCCTCCCTGGTTTTTCCTCTGCCCTTTACTTTGCAGTTCATGATGATTGGAATGCAAGGCCAATACTTTTAGACTAAACCTTTTGTTATCTCATATTCAGCTGGATCCAAAGCTAGACAAAACCTGTTTGCTCCATCCCTAGTCATTAGAAGGGGGCCAAAGGACTTTGGGGATATAGTGGGATTCATAACTATGGTCTCTTCATGTGAAGCAAGTAATAATAGCACCATAGAAAGTGGAATTAATTACGTTTTCCCTATTTGGTTTTTATGACAAACTCCAGTGACCATATAACCCCTATGTGTATTACTAATTACCTCCAAGAACATTATGGTTTTTAAATAGATCTAGAATAAAGGCCAAAGTTTGGAAATTATTCTGTCTGACATTTGAGTAATATCTATGGAATGTTTAAGGCCAAGAACTTTATTTGTCAGGAACTTCTATTTCACAGCATTTCCTGACAGGGATGTACCTACAAATACAGAACACATGTAAGACTAGGGGTTTGCTATCCAAGGAAGTTCATTATTAAAAGAATAGCAGAGCAAAGAATGTTAGTATTTAGCCTACAGTATTTTTGTTTCCTCTGCAACTGTTTTAGATTCATGAGGGCAGAGAAGACAGATCTTGTATATACAGTCCTTGCATATAAAAATGCTCATTATCTCATAAAATTAATGCTAGCTTTCTTCTTTACTACCAATACATTTGTTTTTTCAAATTGGAGTGCAGGTTTTTTACTGTGATCTAGAAAAGAAAAAATCAGAAATTTTTCTGTCTTTTAGAGTAGTCTGAAAAACTGTAGTGAAACTAGGGTTGGTATCAGATGTGCAACGTAATGCAGTTAATGGTTCAAAATTTTGACCTTGAGACAGCTTTGATAACATATAGGGACCATATTATTTCATTTTAGTGTATTAGTATTAGAAATAGAGAAATAACATGGGCCATTAGATTACAAAATAAATCTAGATTAAAAAAAATCAAGCTGGAAAAGAGCATTATTAAGATAACTCTTGGAATTTATAGTTGCAATGTAGAAACAGAGGCCAGGCATGAAACAGTAGACATTCTTTCAATTGCCTATATGAACATTTATTTCTATAGCTGCTGGAGGATGACTTCACCTGGAGGATGAATAGGGCAGCTGAACATGCCTCCTTCCAGTTAAGATTATGCAGTATATAAAGTGGAGTTATGGTTATTGAAAACTGAATGTCTGGACATTTGTTTAGGTAAAGAATAATTGGCCTACCTCTGTTCTTATTTGCTGTGAGATCATGACTCAGACCCAAGCATAAAGTATACTTTAGCTATTTTTTAAGCATGATTTCCTCCAAAAATTGGTCATGTAAAAAATACCTGGCAGGCTTTCTTTCTTTCATTGGCAACCATTTTACCCACTATCTGAATTTGTACAATTATGATGGAGAGGCAAGGGTCTCAAAAATACTGCATTTCCATGATATGCTGTGTACACTGAGCTCTGTGGGATGCACTGTTCTCTACCTGTCAAATAGTACATGTCTATATTTTTCTATAATACTGTGGAAAATTGCTGGCTGGGTGGAGAAGGAAGACCTGATTGATATTGTGTTCAGGGAAGAGCTGCAGTGTGTGCTCAGCTCTTCTTGCACATCAGAGAGTTCACATGTGGGTGACACCTCATAAAAGCCATACCCAAGGGACAAGATTGGGTTGGAGCTCACAGCTCCCATAATTCACTAGAAGAGAAAATTCAGATTATGGATGAGATTGCATGAATTCTGTTGGTAATGTTTTGAAATAAAATGTATACAGCAGCCTAAGTATAATTCAGTTTACCAAGTCAGTAGTCAATCCCAAATAAAAAATAGTAAAAGAAAAATCTGCTTTGGAAACCAAGTTACAGTAGTTGCCTCACTTACAGAACTATTTTTCAATTGCAGAAAGTAAATCCACTTTAAAAGTTCTTCCTCTGGGACCTGGCAGGAAAAGGAGGAGAGCTCTATACATCCTCTTGGGAAACTCAGGATCTTCTGTTTGTTTTGCTATAAGGGCATGAGGGATGAGCAAAAACTTTACCAATGCTCTTCACAACTATTAAAAAGCTTAAACCATATAGATGATATGAATTTTGGAGAGGTTACAATTTTGGGGGAAATGAAGTAATTATTTTAATAATTTTTGAGCATTCATTTTTTCTTAAATTATATCTTCCTGCAATCTGTCAGAGGTTTTGAAGTTTAGATTAAATTAAGGGAATTAATAGATGGCACAGACAGTAGGTATTTAAATGTTCCTCACCGGATTCTTGCTCCATAAAGCAACATATCAATATCACTTTCACATTTTTAGGATGTAGGATATATTTTATACAGAGTATATAACTTTTCATGTATATACAAAATCTGTGACAGTGTAACAATGTCACCTAAGTGACATGACTTAATTGGAACCATAGTATTTCAGTACTAGAGATTTCAGTAGGTGTCAGTCAAACAGTACCACGCAAATCTGAACTAATTTAGCAAAATTTGAATGAGAAGGCTCAGAAATATTAGTCCTACTGTCAGAATCCCCTCAAGCCTGACTATTTATGTGAAACTGTTTTTTTTCTATCCAGAAATGACCCTATTAATACAGGATGTATAATTTTTGAATGTTTCCTTTTATCAAAACAAGAGCTAGTGTTTTGAATTGAAAGCATAACTTTCAGATTTATCCATTTATTTAATGTTGTGGATGTTCTAGTAGGTTAAAAAGTTACTTGTGAGTTCTGAGTTAGTTTATTTGTATGATGTCAAGACAGGACTTTTTCTACAGTTGAGAGGTTTTTGACTGAAAATGGAAAGAACCTCACTGAAATACAGTGAAAAGAAATAGCAATGTCATGTATTTAACATGTGCTTTATAAGCTTGTGTCTGTTTTCTTTTTGGTGGATGGACTCTAGTGTCTTTCTAGGCTGAAATTCAACTCCTATCTCTATCTGTTGTTATTCTTGTCTGCTAATTAAGTGATGGATAGAACTTCCTTTAATTTTCAGGTTAGCTCACATCATCCTCTGAAATGGGATTTTCAAAGCTGGACATGGTGCTCCATCGCTGAGTGCAGTGGAAGAATTATGTTACAATTATTGTGGATAAATGTTTATAAATCCTAGTGCAAGTACAGTTCTTTTGCACAATGGCATGGTAATGTTTTAAGCTTCTGATTAACTCCTAAAGCCATTTTTGCTGTTAATCATCTTTTGACTTTAGGCATTGAGGGTTTCTCCCTGACCCAGAAAGACAATCATCCTAGCTGATCTTAATTCCTGAATCCTTTCTAGTATTATAAGTGAAGACACAACATCAGCTCTTTCCAAATCTTCTGGTATTTCATCCATCCTGAGTGAATTCAGGTAAATATTAAGAATGCAGAAATATTCATCTGTTAGTTCTTGTAGTGCCCTAGGATGAGATCTCTAAGATCCCAGCACACTGTCTGGTTTTATTCCTTTCCTTTTTAGATTTTCTTGCTGGTATTAATTATGGAAGACACATGGTCACAGGTGACCCTCTTCTTGAAGTCTGATATGAGAAAGGCATTCAAAATTCTGCTTTGCCCACACCATTTGTTAAAAACTGTCTTTTCCCATTGAGTAATGGATCCATCTTTTCTTTGCCTTTCCTCTGACTACTAAGGCATTTATACAATAAGTAGTCACCCAGGCCTGCTGTTCATTTTAAGGGAAGGGAAAACATTCAGGGCCCAGTCATGAACCAGATATTCTGCTTAAAAAAAAAAAAAGGCAAGGCTGCAAACACATGAAAAATCAAAACATCTGGAATGCACAACTAGCTGGCTGAACATATCCAGGGTATTAGTATCCAGACATTTAGGAACAGGCAAAGTTGTACTATTACTGGGAAATAAGTTTTATGCTGGCCATCTCTTGCTGACATAGGCTGAGGTTGTGTCCTGCCCTATACAAAATTTATCTTGAGCCTCATGCTTTGAGTTTATGAACATACTAAGACCCTTACTGCAGCTTCAGCATGTGAGCAACTTCCCTTGCAGTGAAAGCTTTGGAGACCTCTCGCTCAGCCTGCTATCTTCCAATACACGGATTCATCTGCAGCATCTAGATGTGGCACAGACAGACTTCATTAATTGTTTGAAATGGAACTTTCTAAGCACCTCTTGTTAGAAGTTAAGGGAAAAGAGGTTTAGGCAGAGAAGGTGTAAGTGCAGCCCTGCTGTGTGAGGTGCAGGCACTGCCTGGCTAACATGCAAGCTTCACAGACTATGAAGCTGTGCTGCTGTGCTGCCTGGCTGCATCTTGGCTATCACCTGGAAGGTGCATCACCTTCTTTTGAGGCTGCAGATGTATCTTTTGCCAATGATGTTCTGCCTGTCTGAAGATGGTCCCTCTCTCCCCATACCCCTATGGCTGCCAGAGCCAGGAGATTGGGACCCCTTTCTCTCTCATGTATCAATTTCATTAGGGCAGAGGATAAATACTAAGCATATAACTAGTGAGGGTGATCAAATAGCACCTGGAGGCATTAAAATTAATCCAGCAGTTTGAGACCAACATCTAGCTTCCCTTAAACACATTTTATGCTGACATGGAAGTTATTATTTTGTGGCACAGATTTCTCAATGAAGCCTTGAGTGCATGATAAATGACCTCATTCACATGCTGGACATTCCAGGCAATGTTAAAATCATGCACTCAATTCATGCACTAGCCATGCAAACTCACATTACTCTTGGCTGTTTTCCAGCCTGCACATCTCACTGTGCAGTTTGCTTTTCCTACTGATCCTGCGCACACTGTTTGTCATCTGAGGCTCATCCACTGCCTTTCTGTGTTTGCCATTGTTATATAGTGTATGCACTTATAGGATTCAATTATCTCTGTGCTGAATTACCTCTTATATTACCATAAGTGAAGTATCACTTTGAATGCTGTCTTGACCTCTTGGAACTGAGCTCTTCCTTTGCAGGGCTCTGTAGCTCACAGTCCTGCGTTCTGCAATGGTTTGCATGCTCCTTGGCTGGGCAAGAGCCTTGGTGTGGGGCAAAGCTGCAGCTTTTAGGCAAATCAGACTCCTAACATGGAAAGCTATCTCTACACAACCTCAGAAGTCCTTCCAGATCAAGCAAACAGTTAAAATTGTACTGGCTTTAATGATGGCTTAAATAGGTTCTGGCACCAGAGCATCCTTTGTAATGCTTGTGCAAGTGCACATGGGTACCCCTACATGAGTCCTCTGCCTGCAGCTGCCAGGGGACTTTCTGGGAGGCACAGTGGTGGTAGTTATTGCTGAGTAAATATCAGACTGGAATTACCTGCTCAGGAGATAGTTTCAAGTAGGAAAAAAGTGTCACTAGGACTTACTTGCTGATGACAAAGCATTGGTTTATAGTACCTTGTTTGGTTGGGGTTTGTTTTTAATATCATCAAACTGATGTGTATCACTGCATGTAAAGTAAATAGAGGTGCAAACAACACCTGTGCCAAGTAATTTAATTCTGCATTTTTAAAGGTGTTAAGAGGCAGATCAACCATACAGTATTTCTCCATGAAAGATACTTTTGTTTGGATGCCACTATGTCCTAATATTAAAAAAGCATAGCAAAGAGGAGCTTAACTTCTATAATATTTTCTTTGTTTGTTTTCCACATTCTTACAAACTAGTCTTTGCTAGAAAATTATGATGGAGTTGTAGAGACTCATTGTAAGTAACCCACTGCACTGCTTGTGTTTCACAACTGGTGAAATTAAGAGAATAGTGATACGCAGCATCAGGGCAGCTGCTGCTTGTTAGCTGGGTCGTTTGTAGCAGACAAAACAATTCCTTCCTGCTTGACTGGCAAGTTATTTTAATGGAGTGTAAATTAAAGATTTCAGTGGTGTTCCTAGTTGCATGAAATCCCCTTGAGTACCTTACTGACATGACCTCCTCTAACATTAATGCTGATGTTGTTGCTTGTTCTGGGGGTGTTAGGAGTTGCTGTCTCATCCTGGATGCCATGGAGCTGCTCCCTGAAATCATCTAGGAGCTTCACTTAGCAATATCGTCCTGTTTCAAGGACTGAATACCAGTGGCAATAGCCTTGATCTCTCCTTTTACTCATGTTCTAAATCTAAACTACACATCCAGAGATAAAAATGGTGGCCTGTAGTCATCTTCTGTATTTAGTAATTCCTGTTCAGCCTTGAATGAAAACTGTAATTTTTCAAGTCAAAAATGGACTGCCTTTTAATTTCTTTTTTAGTCAGCTAATCACTGAAAATTCAGAAAATCATGTTTTGTCAAAGGAAGGAAATTTCCACCAGTGCAAAGCCAAAATTTTTAGGAGAAAAATGTGTGAGGCTCCAGGCTGCTTCTCTGGTGCATGGTAGAGAGCATTGCTCCATCTCAGCTGACCCCTAAAGATACACACATGTGAACTACTGTACCAGTTTAATGATTTCTGTATTTTCCTCTCAATAGTAACACAGGAGTTAAATTTTCAATGACAAGATACAGCTAAAAGCACTGATTTTTCTTTAGTCTCAGTTCTGTCCGTAAGCACAAGCCTTATTCCAGATGACATGATAGAGATTTTTCCAAGCCCTCTGTGAAAATATTGGTAGAAAATAGCAGGTGCAGCCTTAATTTTCGCTCTTCACCACTGCATGTTTAAGCTCACAGTCCTAACACCAGTTGGTTTTTATCTTCCTCAAAAAGTTCTGTAATGCTTATCAGTACATTGGCATTCATGACAGCTGGAGCTGTTCTGTGCTGCTCAGTGGCATGCAACAGCTCATATCTTTCTATCCCATAGAACATATATCTATTTATTTCATGTAATAATTCTGATAAAATGTCACCTCTCAAGCAGAAGTCTTGTCATGTTACATGCTTGGAAGCCAAATCCAATAGTTGCTGACCATTTTAAAATCATGCTGATAGGATGTGTGGCCAGTGAGCCCAGGCATTCAGTAGTTTGTCAGACACTGCTCTGGAGAGATATGAGAGGAAGTTTACCCAAGTGTCCTTATCTCTCCAGAAGGCACATTGTATTCTGCAGCAGTAAGGAAATGCAGCCAGCTGATGGTACCAGATATTCTTGCATCATTAAAAAAGCTAACATATGAGATGAAAATCCTGTAGATTGTGACAGAACTACTTCTAAAGAGAGTTTCTTAACCTTCTAAAAATATTTCAAGTAAATTTGTTTATGATTTTCATCTGTAGGTTTGCTTAGAGGACATTAAGAGCAGGTAATGGTCTACTTACAGTTTGAAAAAAAATTCCATGCCTGTGTAGCTGCCATGAAGCTGTGATGAAGTGGCCACTGCCTGATCTGTGGGCAGTGTCAGTGTGGAATGGCAATCTGCTCATTGCCAGGACTGAGCATCCCTGATCAAAAGATTTGTTTAAAAAATATGTGTTTTGGTAAGTGGAAATACAGACACACCCTATGCCTATGGAGGGAACAGCCAGGACTTCCTTATCTCAGTCATGCCACGGGTGCTTTTGGGGCAAGGGTTGCTTGGTGGATTAAAAGTGCTGTAAAGGAAGGAGATGAGGTGTGTGTTAGGACCTTCTTTGGAAGCTGAATTCAGAACAAGTCAGAATTGGTGGCAAAATCTGTGTCTTCTTTTCACCATGATGATACATGGTTAAAATACTTGAAGCCCTTGGAAAGGAGTCTGAATTTTTTTAATGAAAGGTAATATACATGCAGACAACATTACTGGTATTTTCAGTGGAAAAACTGAATGAACATCTGATAGCACTTGTGTTGAAGATGATAAAAATACTGTACAAGATCTCTTTTAAATTACCATAAAATTACTTGTGCAGAAATTGATATAAATACCTTTCTAGTCCTCAGTGATTTTCAAAAGAATACATTCAGTAACTTCAAAACAAGTTCCAAGTACTTCAGCATTAATTTTGTGATTAGATGTTTCCAAGGATTGAAAGAAATACGTGTGAGCTCTGAGCTTTTCTGTTTTACTTTCTTAGTTCACTGAAACAGGACTTACATAGACTTGAGGTAAAGAAAGCAAGCACCCTTACCACTTATTATGTTATGTGATCTTTGCACAGGCAAGCCTTGTAAAATCAGCAGCATTTTTAAGACCCTTAATAGCTACACAGGATATTGATACACTTTTTCAGAAGGGAAGTGCTATGAAACTGTCAGAGCTCTTCTGAATTTCCAACAGAGCAAAAAACCCCAAAGAACCAAAGAAAATAGTGGGTCTGGATGATGCAATCAGCATGAATTGCACCCTGTCTACATTGGTACTAAACATTGTCCTAAATAGTTTTAATTATCACATGATTTTGCTAAACCAAAGTGATATGTATGGAGTAGTCATAGTCCATGTTCAAAGATATGTGGATTTCAGTTTTTTTGATGTGTCTTGATATGTGAGACAACCAGCTGTAAGGAGGAGAAGAAGAGTCACTTGCCCTAGTAGATCTCATCTATTCACTCAGTATACAGGCTACAGAGTGCTTAGGCTTTGTTTGATAGCAAACAAGATTTATGGCTTCTCCTAGCCTCAAGAAAATTCTTGCACAGTAGGAGTAATGCAATTCCTTATTTATCTGTCTGGTTTTGCTCTCACCTTCATCTGTCTATAGGAGCTGGGGCGCCCTTCATCTGTCATCAGCAGGCAGCCTGAGCACTCTGTTGCTGTGTGTGATTAGCCCTGTTGCAGCCCTCTGGACAGGTTAGGAGCTGGAGAGCACATTTCCTTAGCCAGGTACCCTCTGATGGCTGCAGCCTCCCGTTTCACCAGCCAAGGGTGCGAGGACATGTCTCTGTCTGTGTCCTGTGGGCAGCAGGGAGGGAGTTCTGTCTGCAGCCTGTCCAACTTGCCACTGTCTCCTCTGAGGACCTGATGAGCTGCAAGGCTGAGCTGTGATGAGGGCACTGATGCTTTATTGGATGTGGCTGCTGAGCAGGTGTCTACGTAATGATAGTAAATAACATTGACCAGCAACATATCAGTGTGCTCAAAGTGTCACAATAATATAACACACTGGCTTGGTGGGTATTTACTGTCTCTAACATCAGGTTTTAAAATTTGTAGCTAGGATTAATTTAAAATTAATCTAATAGTATGCTTGTATCTTACAAAATACTTCATCTTAATATAGTAATGTAAACATTACCTCTAAAAGGTTCTATCTTCCACCTTCTTTCCAGTCCATTTGACTCCAAAGAAAGCCTTTTTAACTGTTTCTGCAGTTTATAAAGAAATGTGTCCACTTATTAAATCCAGGCGTGCCATTTGTTAAAGGAATTGCATCCTGTGAGACATCCTGGAGAATGTTCCTTTCATCTTTTAAAAACTGCTTCAGCTAAATAAAATGGGTATTCAGTCTCCCTGAGTTCACTTTAGTGAATGCTGTAATACTGACTTTAAAATGAATGGATATCTGGAAGGAGCATGTTCCTCCCTGCTAAGCTGAAGTTCTGGTATTTTCAGTATGGTACATGATGCCTTATAAATGTTGTATCTGGACAATTGAGCATAATGCATCTGAAGACAACTCTTCTGGTTTCATGAAAGTCTTCTCATTATAAATTATTGGGGAAACAAGAGATAGGAGAAAGCTTTGGGATCATACTGCTAATTCCATCTGGTAACGTCTAGACTGCATTGAAGGCGTAGTTTGAGATCTGGGTTACTTTATGACAGTACTGATAGATGACTGTAATTGGACTCAGAGACACTAAAATGAGAGAGATGTAAAGAGGTTAAGAATTTTTGGCTTGGCTGTGAATCTGTCTGATGTTATTGTTAATGCATTAAAATAGTATGTACTGTATATTAATAGACCATTGCTTTAAAATTATTCCGTGTTCTCTCTGTTGTCAGCATTTTAGGTGCATTAAATTACAAAAGCAAATTTAAAAAAAACTGCTGTGAGCACAGGCATCCAAGTGAGTTCCTGCATGTCAGATGGATGTCCAAAAATTAAAGCACACGTTGAGTTTGGATTGTGATCATTATTGATTACTTGCAGAGACCAGATGGAGACACAAAAGGGGATCTGGAGAGTAAAATGTTTGCTGCTTGTAAGGGCATGAGATACCTGAACCTGAAAAGAAGAGGAGGAGAGGAGAGAAGAAGGAGAGGAATGGGAAAAGTTCTTACAAATGCTATTTTGAGTGAAGAGTGACTGTGATACTCCTGTTGGAGGGGATCAACAAGGACCATAAAAAGATGGAGAATAACACAGGTGAGAGCTGAGATCATCTCTGATGGATTTGTTCAGTAGATTATCCCTAGAGGAGATTTGAAAGCAAGAGAGTTTTAGGCAGCTTCATTATTATATGTCAGAAACAAAATAAGGTCATTGTCAGTGGGTGGACAATTTGCAGCTCCCTCATTTTGTGGGATTGATGAGAATAATTTTAAATTTATGAAAAGGGACACAGAAGAAAGTGCAAGAGAAACCCACGTGATGCCTATACAAGCCTTGAAGGCACAGAGAAATTAAAACTGGACAAATGAGACTACAAAAGTGGATAAAGGAACAATACTATGAGGTGATAGCCAGCAAGGAAAAGCTAGTTCCATTGTTAGAAAAATCTTGACATGAAGATTTAGTTATGGAAGATCTGGCTAGGAGTCGGGTGAGGTCAGTGTGAATTGTGGAATTGTTGTTGCATCAATGTAAGGATCCAGGCAGGTGCAGAGAAGCTATCTATGCTAAAGGGAAATGAGGTGTTACCCAAAAAAATGCCAAAAAATTGCCAAAAAATGGCAATGTGTCCAGGAAGGCTTGTGTTGGCAAGTAGAATCAGTTGGGTATCTGCACACGTTAAGGGCATAAAGCTTTGAGAAAAGGAAGATGGGATGAAAAGAGAACCTCCATAAATTAAAAAAAAAAAAAAAAAAAAAAAACTGGAAGAAAAACTGAGAGAACAGCTTTACTGAGATACTGTCACAGTAACCCAGATGTGGATGGGAATAAAGACAGGGAGAGAATGACTCAGAAACCAACATAGGTCTGTGAGGTTTGCAGTGGACAAATATTTGAGAGGTTGCCGGCAGCAGTTAATCTGGAGCAGTTCCAGTTTATCTGGAATAAAAAGTGCAAGGACTACTATATAAGGCAGGCATGAATGTCGTCCTTAGTCCAAGGTTCAAAAAAACCTGCTAGAAATAATAAAAATATATAATTGAGATACATTGTAAAACAGTTCCCAATGTTTCATTGTATAATCATCCTAAAAATAGTATTAAGCATAAGCAAGGAGTCTGAAATAATGGAAAGAGGATTGGCCTATACAGAGAACTGTACCAAAAAAGTCAGAAAACATGAGAATGAATTGTAAATGTCTAAGAAGCTACCTAACAAAGACGTAACTATTTTTCTAAAAATAAAAATTGCAAAAAGTAAAGAAGAATGGAAATGCTGTCAGTGGAAAAAACCTAGAATTTTGTCATGAATGGTGAATTAGATGGATGGGGTTTAGATGTAATAGGTGGCACTCCTCATATTATAATGAGTCTATAGAACCCAGGACAAATGCAGGTCATCAAATAGGAAAGATTATGCAGAGATGGAAATTCTTACCTCCAGGGGGAAGCAAAACTTAAATTATGTAATTGTTTCAATCAGAAGAGACCATATCATCCACATCCAAGAACTTGCATAATTCCAATTCCAAAAGCAAGTACTTTTAATAAATATATCACATCAGTTGGTATTACCTGGGGAAATAAATGAAAAATAGTACTTAAATTGAAAAAAGAAATTACTCCATTAGAGAGCATTAGTGTTATCTCTCAATAGTATGTAAAATCTTCTACAAAAAAGGGGAAGATTTTAAGGAAAGAATAAGCAAATGATACAAAACATGGTAAGTAAGTTAAGATACAATGTAGGATCTCCACAAGGAGGTCATGCCTGACTAAGCTGATGCCTTTATTAAAAAAAACAGCTAAGTTAGTTTTCTAAACAAAAGAAGTAATGAAATATCCACGTGGGCTTCAGTAAAATACTGTATTTGTCATCTGCTGTGTAGAGATTTGTTAACATAGGAACTACGAATGAGCTGTAGGAGGGAAAAGAGAATGAAAAAATTAACTAGAAGGAAAATTGGAGCTGGAGGATGGGTTGGAGGTCCCCAGAGGATTTCCCAAGGACTGATTATGGGATCGGTCTTAGGAAATGTTTCCTTTACTGATTTTACCATGAAAACACCAATACCGGGAAAAAAGTCTTGATGGCACAAGTTACCAGAAGGATTATGCTGAAGACTGGAGTTTCATTTAGAAGAAATGGGATAAGCATATGAGTTGGAAAATAGTGCAAGGGGGATGACAGACTGCTGTCAGAAGTGAAGGGTCATGCACTTGGGAGCTTGTATCAGGGAGAGGCTGGACAGGCGTGGGAGTGCTAATCAGAAGATAATTGAGGCATCAAAAGGAGACTTCTGTGGAAAGTGGACAGATTTGATTCTAGCATGGATCATCTGGCAGTATAAGGAAATATGTTTCCCATGCAAGGAAGCCTTAGTGCTGCTTGGTATAAGGTATATGTAAAGTATAACAAACAAAAATCTCTGCCAGTGTGATCATATATACTTAAGACAAGTAAATTTAAACTGTTTTAGGAGCCTAGGCAGGTTTCTAAAATGCCTTGAGGAAGGGAGAGACTATTTTATGAGGGGAGATTAAAATCCTTGATTTGTCTGACTCTGTAAAAAGGAAAATTGATAGGAAATACAGTTGCTGTCTCGTACAGAGGAGGATTTGTACATAAAAGATAGTTCTAGCACAAAAAGAAATAATTGCACACTGATCTTGAGAATCTGTGGGCTGGAAATTTAGGCAGCTTTCAAATATGAGGCACAGTGGGACAAGGCACCTGACTAATTTTTAGGAAAAAATGTGTTGATTCATGAAAAAAAGGTATATAATCTAGTGCCATGTAGTGCCTACAGGGAAGGGATTTGGTAATAAAATTGATTTCTCTTCCTAATGAGAGGAGACGCTGGAAAGATGGGGAGGGAAGACTTTAAAATAATACTGGTAAAGGTAGCATTGTGATATACTTGCAAATTACAAAACTCATGTGGCTTTGATTCAGAAGGATGGAAAGCCCCATGTAATACTGTTTTCCCCAAAAACTACATACCACAATATCTTTTTAAACAGAATTTTGCTTGTCTGGGGAGACTTAGACTAATTTGGTCCCTTTTTACTGTTTGGATAGTTTTGTTAAATGAAAACCTACCTATATTTCTAAACAGTTTAAACATTTTTTTCTGCTTTCTTTTAGTAAAAGTGATTTTTACACTGTACATCTGAAAAAAAAACGAAGACCATACTGCAGTTGGCATTTTGCTAAGTTTTTCACATAAAACCTTGATATATGCCAAATGTGACTATATTTTGCTGTGTATTTATAACAGTAATTATTTTTGATGTTACCTTTCTGCAGTAAAACACAACTTCTTGCAACTTATGGGAAGCATAAACTTTATTGCTCTCATATTTAGCATAGAGAAGAAAATCTCACAGCATATGAGTAGTTAGTGCCTTGTATTAATATTTCCATGATTAGTGTGAGAAGTTGAGCTGATTATTTTTATAGCCCAATTTAAAAAGTAGAATTGTATAAATGGGCTTAGTGCAGTGCTGTGTAATGTAATCCTCCTCATGGCAGCAAAGAAGAAGGGAAGGTTTCTGCTGGAAATGGCATTTGGTGTAGCTCAGTAATGCAGTCTTTCCTACAACAGCACAGAAAGATATTGGCAGCCTCAGGCTATGTTTCCTATAATGTCACTTTAGTTATTCCGGTTTTTTTGGGCTTCCTTTTTCAGCTTGAAGGAATTAAGCCCCATTGAGATGGAAAAGATCCATATCTGAAATAGTAAATTGTTTGTTGATTTTGTGAAATGTGTAAGTCATAATGTGAGCAAAACCAAATCTCTAACTTTGATGGCATGCTGTGAACTTTCTTCCTCCACCAAAATGTTTGCCCTTGGAGGGGACACATGGTGAAAGATTTCTAAGGGCAAAGATAACAATACAGTGATGTGTTCCTGGAACTAGAGCATTGGGTTAAGTGTTTTGCTTGTTTGCTATTTTTTGCAATTCGTTACAAGTAAATGATGATAATTTATACAGACTTGGAGAGCCTGGTGAATAAATGAATCCCAGGAAAATATTAGGCGATTGCCCACAGTCTTGTTTAGAAGAAACAGCGTTTTCAGAGAGCCAGGAAGATTCCTGCGGGAGGGTTGCATTTGTGACAGCTGCCACAGGGCAGGAGCCAGCCATGAGCTCTGCTGGGCTGCTGTTATCCTGCCATTTCCTCTGAAAATGGGTAATCCAGCTTCGCACATAGTGCCTTTTGGAATTTTGGCTCCGTCAATGCAATTGCATTGCTTCCAGCTCAGTTGTGATGCTGGAGCTAAGATAGGAATCTGGTGTAGGGTCCAGCTGGGGGGTGATGTCCCTGTGCCAGCCAGCTCGGCCCTGCTGCCCGTGAGCAGTGGCATCCCTGCGGAGCCGGGCACTGCCAGGCAGGGGAGTGACCTGTGCAAAGCAAGCGTTTGAGCCCTGCAGAGACGCAGAACTGGATGTGGCGTTGTCCTGGATTTGCACTGTTCTCAGCCTTTCAGCAAGGTCACCAGTGGGTGGGAGCGTGCTGAGGGATTTCCCTGCCCGGCAATGATGAGTCACCAGTGGGACTCGCCGCAGGTGGGAGACTGCTTATTTCAGGAATTACAAACGATCCGCTGCTTAAGGAATGTAGGTGGAATAGGGATGGGCCCATTATGAAGTTAGTCTACTTGCAAGTTTGTGATTCTCAGTGAATCTTCTCCCTCAATATTTTTGTTTTGAATGTTCAGAACAACTCTGCGTTTCATAACTAAATATATTGGTGGGTTTTGTGTTATTTCCTGCTTAGACATAACTAGGGCACGCGGAGTATCTTGAAGAAGATCTAAGATAGCTATCATCTGAGATTTCTATCCTCAATTTGCAGACCATGCTGTGTAACAAAATTTGAATATTCATTTTGAACTTTTGGGGTTTGGTTATTCAAACTATTTGAAATTTGCCAATCATTATCAAAGCTAAAATCATCTTCTCTTTGCTTCAGTTACTGAGAGAGATTGCAAATTCTTACTTAGGAGAGTAGTCAGTGTGGGGAGATCGACCACATAGCTCCAACTTTGAAAGTGGGACAGTCCAAGTATAATGTTCCATTTTCTGTTTTAAAAGACCCCTAAACCAATGGAGAAAGGACATCTAAAAACTTAATTTCCTTTTTGAAATTTATAAATAGAGGCAATTCTCCCTTAGCAAGCTGTAATAGCCAGATTTGCTACTTGCTTGTTTATTTAAGCAATGATGAAGTTACATAACATTTTGTTAGGTAATACATTCATCAACATTAGCAAAATCAGTTCTTGTCTTTCATATCTGGATACACAGTTTCCCCACTTTGCCTTCTTCCTTTATGTGAATGACATAGTTTTAGCCCCTGAACAGCTGAGCTTCAAGAGCAGAATGGTGTCCAGCTCACCATCCTCAATGAAAACAGGTTTCTATAATGCAATTTGGGGTTGCACGTGTGACAGACTGCCAAAGTTTGTCTTGTAGTCAAAATCTAAAATGTTATTTCTATTCATTATGGTTTTCTTTCCTTTAGCTTCATTTTTTCTTACTCTCTTACCTTTCCTTTGCCCTCCCTCTGCTTTCTCACCTCCTATTCTCCCCATTATAGCAAGCTTTTATTTCCCTTTGCTGCCTCAGTGTGTCTGGCTTTAGTTTATGCTGTTTCTCCTGTTCTCTCTGCATATTTTTCTTTCTTGTAATTCTGTGATAGACCACTGTCTATGTTTTGATGAAGTGAGAGTGAATGAACGTGGTCCTGAGGATGAAAATTTAATGCTTTGAGGGCCAAGTCCATGGCTGCAGAAATAACACAGTCAGCTTGAGTGCTGTGAAGGCCAGAAGAGCACATCTTCCTTAAAATAAGGGGTGGGAAAGTTAGCCCATTTTTTCCATGCCATTGCATAATATAAACCTGGTTGCCCTTCAGAGTTATCTGAGTGGCTGAATGCATGTTTCTCATGCCCTTGCACTGGGCAATCAAGAAGCAGAGGAGTCCATGTGTGACACAGGAGGCCGATGGTAGGGAAGATTTGACAAATTTAGAAGGGAAGGGATTTATCTGACTCCTCAAGGGGAAAATTACTGATTCTTGCACTCATAGGATGCTTCTGTGAGATAGTGTGAAATGAGACCCTTCAGGACTCAGAACCTCTTTGCAAGGGTTTCCATTGCACTGCACCATGAAATCAAAGGCAGGCAAGGAGAGGTTTTTCACCCTGGTTTGCCTGCAGATGGCCGCATCAACATGACAGACCACGTTACTTTGGTGAATAGAATTATTCCTGACTGGGCTGTGTGCAGTTTTCCTTTTGTATGGAAGAGGAATGCTCTTGCCAGAGCAGGCAGTGCCCCCTCTGTCTGCAAAGCGGAACATGTTGTTTACAGAAGCAGAAAGGTATTTGTGATGAGAGAGGAAAAAAATATTAATCCTTTCAAGAATTAATTTTCCAGACTATGCTTTTGCAAGGTACTGAGTGTGTAAACTGAAGCTGCTTATCTTAGATAAGGATAGAGGGGAAGGACAGATGTCTGTGGACAGGAAAGTAGAGAAACAGCTAAGCACAGACTCTAGGTGCCCCACAGATAACTTTATGTGTTTCTATAAACTGAAATGTGATTGGAAAAATGACTAGTTTCTGAATGTGGAAAATTAGAAGGTAAAAAGTGATCCTTTGGCATTGAGGATGAGCATTGCTTGGGACTGGAGATGGCCTGGCAAGGCAGCACATCCCTTGGCTGCTGGGTGTGCATCCCTCCCCTGCAAATGGACACCCTGAGCAAGTCAGTTCCTCACCCCTGGAATCTGTGTCTCAGCAGGGAGCCTGGAGCAGGAAACCCTTTAGCACACAAAAATTCAGAGCTCCTTTCCTTTTCCTTCAGATGTCCTCACACTGCTGTGACATATGTGAGTGAAGTGGTGATAAATGTCACTGGGAGTCCAAGGGATCTGTTCAAAGGCTCAGGGGGATTCTGCTGCCTTAAATTTTTATCCATTAGAAATATATGTATTTTTAATAAAAATTCTGGGATTTTTTTAAAGATAGAATGGGGTACAATGAGAAATGTAGAAGAATGGAAAAAGCTCAAGAGATTTCACTAATCCCCTAAGGAAAAAAATCTCTCAAATAGCACTCAAATGCTCAAGTGCTCAAATAGCACTCTCACGAGTGATTTGGATTTGTTTGTTAACTGGAAAATCTGGATTATTTAACAAGAAAATTAGGAGTAAGTACTTTTTATTTGGACTTCTTCTACTGTAAATATAATGTGAAATACTTTCCCTGTACAGGGAAGAATTATTTTACTGATTCGTGGTTTACTTTTGCTTTTATATTAAAACTTAATCACTTTTCTCATGATGAAAATGGATAAATTACTTCAATCTGTCTATATACATGTATTTTGGGGTTTTTTAAAGTAACTTTTATGGTATGGGCTGCAAGCAGGCATCTGAATCAAATACTTTATCCTGTAGTTCTCTTCCACTCATGCATAAGTAATTTATTTCCATGATTTTTTAAAGTAGGTGATTAGAGTAATAGGCACATACAGGTAGTTCTTTAATTATTTTCACTTACACTAAAATGTAATTCCATTTAAAAAGAGAGTATTTTTAATGTGTCATTGAATGAGAGTATAACTCTCTTAAGATAATGGTGTTTTACATGCAGCTGTATCCATCAAAAACAAAGGCAACTTGAGAAATTAGAGTAATAAAAGGGTAGATACTCTGCTTTAGTGAGAGACTGAGAGCTTCCCTGGTGAACATCAAGGAAAAAAATTACCTTATTAAAACTATTTAACTTTGGGATGGTGTGTTAGCAGGCATCAGACTGATCTAGAAAAAGAGATGATTGGGAAAGTTTTTTTTTAAATTACTTTCTTAATAATTTATTTAGTATTACTGTAAACCCATAAATATATCATTTGAGGTAAACCATCTTTGACATTGATATAAAAAAAAAGTTTCATGTCTTTTTCCAGTTTTAGATTTTCTTGGTGTTCCAGCTCCTGGAATCCTAAATGCAGATTTAAACCTCTGATTCCAGGAAAAGAAAAAAGACACTCAGCATTAGACTTACAAAATGAAACTGGTGCAAATATTACCTGCCTGTAACTTGAATGCTCAAAATCCAAAAAGCAAATGAAGAATCTAAACTTTATTTTGGATTTTAGTGGGGATATGGATGCAGGGCTCTGCTAAACCAAAGAACATCTTAGCTCTTTAGGTTCTAAATACCATAGAGCTTCTACTCTGTCTCCTTCTTACATCTGCCAAGCATGATACAGATTTTTAATAAAAGCTTTGTGAAAACTGAAAAAAGAAATAGGTGTTCTGAACAGCTTTAATCCTGTTCTTTGAATTCATAACAAGAAGCCGGGTATTTGTAATTTCATTTCTCTTGTTGCATTTCTACCTTCACTAAGTACACCACTGAGCAGCTTCTCACCAGATCTAAATGTGTGGAAAACCACAGCCTTTCAAAGAGAAAGTCTCAGTTGTGGCTGGGAGGCACTGGGAAGGAGAAGGAGCCATTCTGTTAACTCAGTTTGCCTTCATAGCTTCTCTTTGAGTCATCTCTGGCTTTGCTCCCACCTTTCCTCTGATACCTGGGGAGAAAGCAGATGCCATTCCCTTCTCAAGTCATCATGAGAGTCTCCTGGGTCCCTGCCAGGTGTAGAGGTGGGAGGGCCTGCAGTGCAGTGGGGCTGTGCTCTGCAGTGATAGATGAAATGTCAACCCAACCCCAAGGAATTCTGAGCTGAGCCCATTCCTTCAGTGAGGCAGCACAGTGCCACCACTCCTGACAGTGGGGATTTGTAAACTGGGAGGGGAGGAGTGGTGGTTTGCCCAAGTGGGCATTTCCTTCATACAGTATGAACAATTATTTAGTTTAAGTGCTCCCAAATTTAGACACAATTACTTGTAGGCAAAAAGAAAGGATACTGAGTTAAGATTTCTGTAAGGAACAGCTTTTAAGAGCGAAGTTTGGCTTCTTCTGTGCTTGGTGGGACCAATGACCATAGCCAACAATTTTTGCTGATGCTCAGGTGAGAAAGAACATTTCTTTCTCTGAAAGATCATTTCTTGCCTCTTCCCTCTGGCCATCTCCTGGCACTGTGCTAGTCAGATGAGGCAAGAGCTGTCCCTGTCCCTTGCCGGGACCCAGATCTCCAGGGCAAAGTGGGAGGTGCTGGGAGTGTGCTCCCTACCTTGGCTTTTGGCCCCATCTGGTGAGCTGCCGTCCCCAAGGATAAAGGATGTAAGGATGTGCTGGTAAGAAAAAGGGCAGGAAAAAAGCAATGTTCCCAGTGTGCTGGAGGAGGAATAAACTCTAATGTGATCATCCCTGTCACAGATGGAATATTTAACAAAGTATTCTGTCTATAATATAAGAAATATGCTAAACATCTCTATAATGCTGCATTTGAAAGGTAGAAATAAAAATAGAAGTTGAAAGGTAGAGCTATTGACTCTTCTGGGTTTATAGCATGCTGTCAGTGGAAGATGTTAACCCTGAAACCTCCTGGGAGCAGCTCATTCAGTGGGGGGGGG
Organism: Motacilla alba alba; assembly: GCF_015832195.1. NCBI lineage: Eukaryota > Metazoa > Chordata > Aves > Passeriformes > Motacillidae > Motacilla > Motacilla alba. The sequence goes on along the minus strand of NC_052017.1, from coordinate 17,372,921 downwards.
GGAAATGTTGGAATAGCCTTAAAGGGTTAATGAAATGTAGCAAATTTACGTTTTTACCACTATAGCGGACTGTTATTTTTTAAATTCTGTAATAAATGATTGAGCATGGAATGGTAACACAAACTGTTGCAAAAATCAATCTGCATGTTAAATCCCACTTTTGTTTTGATTGAGGTGGAGTCAGTTATTAACTGCGTGATCAGAGCACAGACGCTGAGTCCTATTCTTTCCTTAATTGAGAATTGCTGTTACAGATACTTAACAGTGGTTCATAGTGGCAATAATCCCTTTTGAAAATGGTTGTTATTCTAGTCATAAGTAGCTTGCCAGGGCACTAACCCCAGCTTCACCCCTGATGGTTAGGAAAATAATCTGGTTGGTAGCTGATGATGTTTGGTGATTTCCTGCTAGATAATTGCCAAACTAGCAAAGTAAGAAAACTCAACTTTTAAAATATTTTACCTTTGGTTAGAAAGAAGGTGTGGGCTGTGAAAAATACTGTAACTCCCATTGTTCTAAATGAAAATTCGTTGCTTAGTGAGAATGCTGACTTAAAAATTTTTGCATGTCTTTTGTTGATCTTGCAGGCTGATGCACACGACCTGCTAATGCAGTGCTTGGCTTTCCATACAGAGCCATTCATCCATGTTATATGTGAATGAAGCTTCCTGGTTTGTACATGTGCTGTGTCACATTCCTCTGGTTTTCTAACAAAGCTTTTAATTGGTATGCTGTGACTAATGAGCATGAAGTCCCAGAGGAAATGGAGCAGAATTTTCCATTATCCACCAAGAAGCTTCAAGCACATAGATTATCAGGGCTTGAACTCCAGGATAAACCAGGGTCAAAGGCTCTAAGTATAATGGAACCTCATAGCTTAATATTTTGCTTCCATAACATTAAATTAATAGTTTCTCAGCAAAACTGTATTGTCTGTCTGATGGCACTGTGCAAACTGTAACTGGCATTTCACTTGGACACCACGTCAAATCCCTGACCCTTCCCTGTTAAAGTTCCCAGAACTCTTGAATACTGATGTCCTGCCTTTGTTCGCTTTGGGTAATGATGTGCTGCACACTTTTGTGGGATAAACCTCTCTTCAGTTTCAAGCAGAGATCTTCCTCTTCATTCTTCCTCTGAACAATTATTGTACATGTTGCTTACACAGGATTGCTGCCATATGTTGCACCAGAAGTGGCTGCACTTTTTTGGGGGGGGTTTAGAGCTCTCAGTCCGACTTGAACATGTTCAGGACCTCGTTGCTTTCAAGACTAGAGGAGATTGGATTTAGTGAGACCAGCATAGCTATAGGCTACCTCTGCCAAGTCCAGCAAAGTAATTATCTTCTGTGCCTTATGTTCAGCACACCTACTAAGTGTCTCCAACAGGCGCAGTATCATAGAAAATTTAAATTAACTTAAAAGCATAAAAAGGTATCCAGATTGTTACTGGAATTGGTGGGGAAAATTGTGGTTAACTTTCCAATAAAGTATATGGAATAATATTTTTACCAATTCACTCTTTTAGTAATTAACCCAATATACAATTAATCACTTCCTCCCTTCTAATAGAGTCTCAGTGTGAGTTATGCTTTGCAGTGAAACCTCTAATCCAGAGGAAGAAGAGATTTTTTTTTTTTATGTTAGTTTCAGCAGGGTCACTTCCCTGAGCTGTCATGGTTCAGTGTGTGGCTGTGCAGAGGTTTGTGGGGACAGGGACTGGAAGTGAGCAGCTGAGGGAAGAAGGGATGTCTTCTTGCAGCAACATTACCACATCATAACAAGTTAAAATTAATGAAGCTATGGCTTATGTTGTGGGAGCCTGGAATTTAAATCAAGTGAATCTAATTTCTTTTACATGTTGAAACTCCTCCACTGCAGAACAACATCATGGTACTGGTGGGAGCTCTGTGGGGTAGGTTGGTCCTTCTTGTGCAGGTGGCTCTTTCCATTCTGAACAACTGTGGCTGCAAGAAAGCCACCTTTCATTTGCTCCTCTCTTACACATTTGGTTTCCTTAATTTCCTAAGTGGTGGGCTCTTGTAGACCCTCTCTGTTGTCATTCTGTGAGGGACTCTCCAGAGGTGCTGTCACCTCTAGTGCTTAGTGCGTGAGTGCCCAGTGTCTCTTGGCGTGTGTGTGTACATAGCAAGGAGAGCACAAGGAGTTCTGTGGTTCTGTGCATCTTTTTGAGAAACAGTAAGAAAATTGATGCTCCAGAAGTATCTTAAGCAGTTGTTTCACATGACAGAATTGGTTTATTTTGTTTTCATAAAAAAGAAATTCCCTATTAGCACTGTATTGTAGAATATTAAGGTTACATTATTACATTCAAAGGTTACCAGGTGCAAATACTAAGAGCAATAAGTGCATTGTGTATTCAGATTGTGATATATTGTCTTTTTATCCTGTGAGGAAGGGGTTCATGCTTCCTCTGCAATCAGGAGTTCTGTGTGCACTATTAACAGCAGACAGCCGTAAATAATTGCCTGTCCTTTTTTACTGTCACTGATACCAAGGGGACAAACTAACAGTGGTGCCAAAACATGGTACCTATTACTGCTTTAAATCCCACAGAGAAGGGAAAAGGGAGTGGAGTTTAAAAGTTTTGGTTACATTCTAGATACAGGTAAGAGAGCACAGCTGATGTACTCCAGGGTGGCATGGAGTGTATCCATTTACTCACGCAGATTGCTCTACTTAAAGTACAAAAAAACCAAGGGAGTTGAGGTGAAGGTCAGTACTGCCTTTCATCTTCATTTGACAGATCCTGTAAAACCCAGAGTGTGGATGTCTGCTAAACAGTTACGCTGCAGGTCGTACTCAGTGACCCAGCAGTACTGCACAATATCCCAGAGCTTCATCTGTGGAACATCCCCTGGCTTTCTGGAGAGCAGAGGGCCTCACAGCCCCTGGGCTGGGGCACAGGTGCAGCCCTTCTGGGCTAACAGGGAGGGAGGATGCCTAGGGGGCTGCTGGAGCTCCCTAGCCCACAAGCCCAGTGCTGCTCTGACCTTCTGGCAACTTGCTTTTGTTTGGGAGCCCGCAAAGTGGAAGGAGAATTCCTCTGTCCAGTCCAACTCCCTTGTTGTCCCAAAGGGCAGTGGTGGTGTTGAATCACACTCACAGATTTGCTGGTTTCCAACTCAAAAATCACTTTCATTTTCATACTTACTGTGCATATTGGAAAGCTGTTTGGTCCATCATTCCTTTCCCTAGCCAAAATTGTAGCATTTCTGCTGGGCCAAGAACAAAGACCTTTACTACTCAAAACACCTCCTGTACTGAAAGGGTGGAAATGTAATAGCCAGCCTGTTTTTCTGTGTAGGAAAATGTTTGGGAAATTCCTCCCGCAATCCCCCTCTGGTTTTTTGACCCTTGTGCTGCCATGACAATCTAGAGAAGCCACATGTTTTTATTTTCATGTGGGTGAGAAGGAGGTCATTATACGTGTGCTTTGGAACCTATGCTTCATGTGAAAAGTATCACCCAGCAGAACCTTCAACCTTGTGCCTTTAAAAACAAGCATTGTTTTCCTATCAACTTCAACAGGCATCCAAAGGCACAAAAACTGTAAAGAATTGTCAGGCAACAGCAAAAACCTCAAAAATTGCTCTTCTCAGATGCCACTGCTGCATTCCCCAGAATAATGACACTTTTTGACAAATGGGATTTTGGCAGTTGTATAGAAAAGATCTTTTTTTAGTCATAGTTCAACTGTTCAGAGAAGCGTGTATGGATTGATACTACTTCTTAAATAAAATAAAAGCTAATATATGCTAATATCTAATAATTTCACAGTTGTATTTTTGGTTTTATTCTTTTCATTTAAAGCCTTAAAACATTCTTCTGAATTTTATACTTACATTTTAGGGAACAATAAAGCTATAACCTTTAAGATCGTTACTGCTTTATGAAATGAAGGTAAAGGTGTTTGCTTTTTTAGTGCTTTGGGAGATATTAATATTCTAGTAAAATATACCACACTAGTTTATCTGGATCTTCAGTAAGAAAATGTAAAAGTCAAACTTTTTAAAAGAGCAAGAAATACTTGAATTTTTAATATCTCTCTGAAATAAGATGCAATGTCCTACTTTGTAGTGGTTGGTTTGTTGAAAAGAAATACAGCCCTTATTGACTTAGTCCTGTGCTGAGTGTAAATTCACACAAAGAAAGGCAATTTAACATGTGACTGACCTTTTTCAGTGCAAGATGAAGAAATGTGCTGTTAAGGTTACCGGAGTGTGGCAGGATGTTTAATCAGCTTCTTTGCTTTAAAGAACAGTAGGAAGGAGATGATGTATTAAAGATGATAGCTTCTTGTCGATTTTAACTCGTAATGCCAGGATCTGAGTACAATAGCAGATTAAATCTCTGTAGGGGAACTTCCTACTGGACTTTCTATTTTTAGGTGTTTGTGGCTGCTTCTTCCTTTGCTTCTCACTAGTTGGCTTTTGCTCCCTTGAAGAGGTGAGTTGCTTTCTCTGAGATCTACTTCCAAACTCTGACAATGTATTTCTGTTAAGAGCAGTTTTTTTTCTTTCTCAGCTGTGTCGGAAAGGCAAAATAAGACAGCATAAATGAAGCCATGCACTTCCCTGTATTTCAGTGCACGCATGAGGTAAATTCATGGCTTCAAGCACTAAATGTTTGCAACACTCTTAACATGTGTGTAACAGCACAGCAAACTTTCATGTAATAATAACAAATAAACTCATATTTGCTTGTGCAGCTGGGTAAGTAGGATAGTCTGGAGTTCTGTGCATTCAATTTGTCCCTCATGTTTGAAAACTCCCCAGAGCTGTGTGTCTCCTCTGAGTCATGCACATTTCCATCCAAATCAGATGGCTTCACCTGGCTGTCTTTTCTCTCTGACCAACATGGATTGATTCCAGAATAGCCCTTTATTTTAGGAACAGCCCCTTTTTCCTCTACTGCCCCTATGCCCTCTCTTGAGAGATTATTTTACAATAGGAATCATGATTCTAATCTATCTCGAAGATAGCACAGCTGAGGTTATTATATTAATTTAATTACAGTGAGACCTTCCTCTTCTCCACTGTTCATCCTCCGGATGTTGCAGTTCTGTGCATCAAAATCCACCACTCTCTGACCTTACTATGATCTCTTCAGAGATTCACCTATCTTGCATTTCACTGTCTTTCAAAGGTCCATTTCTGTGTCCATTCTGCTCTTGGGGTTAGACTAGATGATCTTTAAAGATCTCTTCCAAACCAAACCATTCTAGGATTCTGTAATTTCTATTCTAATTCAGGCAATGCAAATATATTTTTGGAAGTTTCAGTAACCACTTCTTTATTTGTAATTTACATGTTTGGGTCATATGTTTACTATTAATTTTCAGCTTTTGCTAGTCAATGATCCTTAATTTTAAAAAGGTATATTAGCACAGTAAAACTATTATAATATTACAGAAATATTCTCCTATTAGTCTTGTATATTTAGATGAATGCTTTTCTTTTTCACTATAATGAATTTTCATTTTATTGTTTTTTAATGAAGCAGTGTGGTGGGTCAACCCTGGCTAAATGCCAGGAGCTCACCAAAACTGCTCTATCACTTCCTTCCTCAGCTAGGCAGGGGAGAGAAAATGTAATGAAATGCATGTGGGTTGAGACAAGGACCAGAAGATATCACTCACCAGGTACCATCCCAGAGAAAACAGACTCTGCTTGGGGAAATTAGTCTAATTTATTACCAATCAAATCAGAGTAGGATAATGAGAAGTTAAATCTTAAAACAGAACCCTTCCTTCTTCCCAAGCTTATCTTTGTTCCTGATTCTCTATCCCCCACTGCCAGCAGCGCAGGGAGATTGGGAATGGGAGTAACAGTCAGTTCATCACACATTGTTTCTGCTGCTGCTTCCTCCTCAGGGGAAGGACTCCTCACACTCTTCCTCTGCTCCAGCGTGGGCTCCCTCCCAGCAGAAACATTCCTCCACCAAGCTGACATGAATCTTTCCCACAGGCTGCAATTCTTCCCCTCTGCTCTGGCATGGGTTCCCCACAGGGCCACAAGTCCTGCCAGCAAACCTGCTCCAAAGTTGGCTCCTTCCTCCATGGGTCCACAGGTCCTTCCAGGAGCCTGCTCCAGCACAGGCATCTCAGGGGATACAGCTGCCTTCAGGCATCCCCCTGCTCCAGCATGGGGTTCTCCATGAGCTGCAGGGGGACCTCTGCTCCCCCACTGACCTCTGTGGGCTGTAGGGACACAACCTGCCTCACCACTTTCTTCACCATGGTCTGCAGGGGAATCTCTGCTCTGGCTCTTGGAGCACATCCTTCCTCTTCTTCTTTACTGGTGTTTTCAGAGTTGATTGTCTCTTCTCTGGCCATAATTGTTTCTGTGCAATAACTTCCTTCCCCTTCTTAAATACATTATCCAAGAGGCACAGCCACCATGGCTGATGGGCTCAGCCTTGGCCAGGAGTGGGTCCATCCTGAAGCCAGCTGGAATTGGCTCTATCAGACATGGGGAAAGCTTCTGGCAACTTCCCATGGAAGCTGTAGGCCCCTGTCCCCCCACTACCAAACCCCTCCCTAGGAAACCCAATACAAGTAGCTTCCCAGCCTTCTGTCTCTCGATGTTTTGTTTTTATTTGTTTGTTTTGCTTTTGCTTGCTTTTGAACCCATTGGTGGACCTCTCTTTATTCTGTTTTAGTGGGGTCTTAAATTACAAGTTTTTTACTTGGATAGTTTGACAAAAGTACTCCAACTGCTATGTAGCTTTTTTTACATCAATTTAAATTGTAATTTGTCTTTGTGGGAATGCAGCCAGATCAGAAAAAGAATTTAAGTTAAATTACTCTAAAAAGCTTGTAATCTCAGAAACCTCTTTTTAAGGCCACAGGAGTGACTATTTTTTACTGATATTCAGCAGTCTTTGTTCAGCTGAGTCTCAAGTGATGCCCATGTCTTCAGCATCAGACCTCCTCCCTGCTTCTTGGATGCCAAACACTCCAGCACAGGCAGTGAGATAGTGATGGCTGGCACACTCACTCAGGATTTGTTTTAAATGTCATAAATCCAAGAGAACTACCTGAGCACTACTTGAGCACTACCTGGGTTCTTGTCCTGTGGTCTTAATCTACTCTTGAGCTAGAGGTGCTCCAGGTACTGTTCTGTCACCACAGAACTAGCATAAGTTCACATGCATTTGTAACCTTGGACTGTGCTTTTTGTCCCTGGCTTCCTCTGGCCAGGGTGGTGCCCTGGATGCTGGTTACCAGGCTGATAGAGATGGGAAAATCTCAGCTGTAAGACCAGAGGACAGAGCTCCAAGAAGCAAGGAGGTGTGAGGAGAAGTGGTAGGATTGCTGTATGTTGGATATGGGAAAGCCTCTGCCCTTCTCTAACTTCCAGGCATCTTTTGACTCCCACTTGGATCTAGCTCAGCTTGTCTGGAGGATGGAATTAAATCTGTATACAATTTTTGCTTTCTGTGTCATAAGGATTGTCAAAACCAGAATTACAAGAATTAGTTTATTAGTTTTCAGAATGGTGTAGCTGAGATAAAAGCATTTTCTGCATCATTGAAACAAATGTCCCCAGTGATACTGACACATTATCACTGCAGAGGACACATGAAATGTGTGACAGTGGGTTATTTAAGGGACAACTTGTGAGGAGTACAGAGATAAACTTCAAAGGATACTTCTGTAGCAGCAAAATGGGCATGTACAGCAATGGCAAGTTGTCACAGGTTACACCCCTATTTCCTGGAAGGGAATTAAGGCAAAACGGGGACACACCAAGTTTTTAGAAGAGCTGGAATGAAAGTTCTGGGTCTCTGTTTAAGCTGTGGTGTATGATCCTGGCAGTGGCTGCTTCTCCCCACCTACGCCTTGGCTGTGTCCAGGGTGATTCTGACAGAGGAGGCTACAGTCAGAATGGGTTTTCATTTAAAAAAAAAAGTATTAACAGAAAAGTATTACCTTCTGTAACTCCATAATCAGAGATAACATGATGAGTAAAATGAGGATATGGTAAAAAGACATTATAAGGACTTCATTCCCTGCTAAATAGCAATTTTATGCAAAATAGCTGCAGCCTCTTATTGCGTCCTGCTACTATCCTCCTTCCATTTCTTTTCCAAAAAGAAGCAAAGTTCACAGAAGTAAAGTGTAAGAAGGGTAGCTGCAATTTATTCCCTATATTCCCCAAAGATGCTTTTTGGGGACTGTAAAATGAGATTTCAGTTTTGCAGAGCCCTGCAACCGGCCATACCTAGTTTGGGACCCTGCTTTGGGAACTATTGTCTTGGACTTTAAATGTGAAATCAAGACAGCATCTGTTTGCATTTGGTCTGCTATTTAAATGAACACGGATTTTGGTATGGCAGCCTAATTTCTCTGAGACAGCACTCCTTTTTCTCATATGAAACAAAAATCATCAACTGAATAAATGTGTAACAAATTTTATTGACATTTTGGGAAGTGCAAGTATTGCTAGCGTCAATTAAAAGTATTGTCACATGCTTTCCCAGGACAGAATTTCAGTATATCAGTGCATTTTCATACCTGCTGCCTCTGTGGTAGGAGCATTCACTGCTAATCAGATGGCAGGTGGCCATGAGCTATCAAACACCTAACTCTGCATTTATCCCAGGAGTATTTTTATTTCTCTGCTTCCTAATGGAGGATTTCTTTGCCAGAAAACTTGTGGAAATATTTTTCCTGTATTTCTTCAGACTTTTCCCAGTAGAGTGTATCCTTCAATTTCAGCTCTTTTCCTCTGTCACGTTGACCCCAATGCCTTTCTTTCTGGATTTCCTGCATGCTTTGTTTTTCCAAGTTTCTGTTTTCAGTTTGTGATGATTCTTTTGCACTGATGGAGCATCTGCCCATAATTTGCGATTTTCTATTGTGAAAAGCCATTTTGTTGCAGTGAGGTGATGATTTCTAGTTCAGTCTGTTATTTTCAAAGATGACTGGCTTCTAGTCATGGAACTTCAACCCCTAAATGAGCAGCCTGGGCTCCTGATACAGCAAATAAAACCTTCATAGAGTCCAGAATACTCTCAACTCCCTGATCATTGATCAGATTGTCTAAAATTGATCGGGGATGGGGGAAGGCATGTCTTTAGGAAGGACTTTCTTTGTCTCTTGCTTTTTATGGAAGGTGATGATTCTGTTGTACTGCTATAGTTCCTCCCCCTAACATATTAGTAAAGAGGCTAGATCATGGTTTCTCTGTTTTCCAACTCTGCAGCAAGGTCGGAAAAAGATATGAGCGAGGGATTGCTAAGTCTAGGAGTGGCATGCTGTATTGAAGAAGCCTGTGATTACCAATCCAATGCCACATAAAAATCTTGTGGTGAATACTTTTTGTCAGCACAGTTTCCACAGAAGAGTCCTGGGAAGGAAGGCTGAAGTGCTCACAGAATAGCTGAGTTTTCAAGATTTTATATCAGATCCCAGGGTGAAGGCATGGATGAGACAGGGACAATTTTGGCCTTCCACCTTTCTTAAGATGCTGAGGCTGCAGCATCAGTCTCTCTTCCAAAATCCCTTAATGCTAGAGATACTGATACTCCCTCTAAGAGGGAGTTTTGCAAAGCCCTTTGTTTTGGCTTATAAGAGAGGAGGGGAGGTGTTCCAGGCTGGAGAAGTGGAGAAGAGACAGAGAACACTTTAAGAAAACCCAGAGAACTCAAACGTACCCTGAAACCAAAGGACCCTCTATTTTCTCAGTTACTGAATTTAGCTAATGCCCACCTTTCATCATTGCTGTACCCAGACTGATCTCAGGGTCTAGCATAAGGTTTAGCTATTGATTTGGCTTCCATTTAACTGAGATCTTGAAATGTGCTGTGCAGTACACATTTGTACAGCCACTTGCTACATATTTTGCCTTTTCCTTCCCTATTAATGACAACAAAGTTGTCTTTATTGAGTGAGTCTGATGACACCTGAATCTGTTTGTCATTGTCTGTCTTCTGACTGTTGACCCTGCCATATGGAGTGAATTCCCAAATCTTGCAAGGCTGTGTGGGGCTGATGTAGAAATTTTCATTTAACATTCATGGCAAAGGCAATCTGTCCTCTATTGGCATCCATAAACTATCACTGGTTTGTTTACAAGACTGCCTTACAAAAATACACACAGAGAGTGAGTGAAAACTTGTTTCCTTACTACAAGTGATCTTAACAAAGAGCTTTCCGGACTTGAAAGGCAAGAAAGGCAAGCATTATGCTATGGTTTAGGTTTCTGCAGTAGGAAGTCTTTTAAAACAGCTCATAGAGATCTTCTTTCTGAAATGTCTTTGTTGACATTTAAAAAAGTGATCGTCAAAATTGTGGGATGGGGGTTGTTTGGTTGGGGTTTTTTTTAGTTTGTGAGGTTGTTCCTGCCGGTAGATTGAGAGTTGCTTCCTTTCACTGTTGAAGGCTGGGGTTGGAAAGGAAGACTTACTGCAATCTATTTCAAGAATAGTCTGAGGAGGAGGAAATTCCCTTCTTGTTGCTAATAACTGGTGCAGAACGCTCTGCTGGAGGAGAAGAGTAGTTCAGTAAGTTAAAACATTTAAATGAAGTTTTGATTTCATAAATCTTGTTATTATCTAGAAATTTAATTGTATTTTAAACATAGTATTTTTTATCTTCTTTGTTTAGGGGGAGGGACTGTGGGTATTGTGTAATAGCTTTGAATTCAGTAGATACTAATTTGCTGATGCAGCAAGGGTGAAATGTTCAGTAAGAAAAGAAAACAACAGCAGATCTGCTACTGCTTGTATTACAAAGCACCAGTCTAAGCTGCTGGAGCACCTCTGAGAGACATCAGCAGTGCATTTCATTATCCAGGGTCTTGGATTAAGAGACAGAGGTGATTTTGCCAATCCACGAATCTATTATGTTACTACCTTTTCAGATGTTTCCAATAGCTGTAGGGTGCCTCCACCAACAATTTGGAATCAAGGGTTCTGTTTAAATATCAATAGTAGAGCAATCCAAACCTCCTTCAAGGCAGAGTTAGACACCCTAGGTGAGCAGAGTAGAATGAGAGTGTTTGTCTAGGTGTATTTCTCTTTTGCTTTAATCAAAAATAGTGCGGTGTTCAAGGCATATGAAATTCTGTGCTTTATCCAGAAGTGTGTGCTGTCATGCTGGAGCAGTGGCCATGTGGACCTGGGTGTGGAGGCACAATGGAAGCCCTTGTGCTCCTCCATTTCACGAGGAAGGTGCTTCTGATGCAGTGAACTGTGCTCAAGCAGAGTGGCTCCCCCCAAAGTCCCCTTGCCCTCTGCTCTTTCCCCACAGGGCTGATGCAAGGAGGCAGCCTGGGTGCAGTAAAACAAAGCCCAGGATCTGTCTGTGCCTCCCTGCTGCTCCTCAGCTGTCAGTAGGAAATTTGTCTTCATCCCAGTGGCTGCGATTCCACTGCTGTTTATGGGCTCCTTGTAAGAGCCATTATACAAAAGCCAAAGAGACTCTGCACCCCACAAGTCTCACACTACTAAAAATTCACATTTTCTTTTCCTTTTGCCACCCATAGGAACTGAGGTTTGGTAAGAAAATTCTTGAATTTTTACGCAGCAAAACTCAAAGAAAATAATTAATTTTTAAAAAATGAGAATAAGTTGGAGATGGTAGAAACATCTTCTGCCATGTAATTTATCAAGTGTTCTCTGCAACCCCTTGCAAGCCAGGAATGTTGCTGCAGGTGTGAGTTTGCTCATGAACCTGCTTGTATACCCAGCTGAGCCACCCTCACACACTGTCCCCACCATGTACGTGCTAGCCTTTCAAAAGAGACACATTCCAGCACTGAGTGTCTCATCCTATCCCATGATCTCTTTTGGAACTTGGCCAGGTGGGACTTTTATCTTCTACACACAGTATAACCTGCTTTGAATTTCTTAAAGACCTCTGTCAGATATGTGTGCCAGTATGTGAAACTCTTAATGTTCATTTCAGTCATGCATCTGTTTCAGAGGATTATTGCTGCATTTAAGTGAAAGTTAAGTATTTAACTGAGAGAGAATTTCTGCAATGCATTTTAAAGTATCATTTATTATATTATGAGTAATAGGCTGAAACTCACAGCAGAATTCATTGGACCATTATATCACACGCTGTGCAGGAAATTCTTGTGTGTCTTGATAGAGTTTATAATTTAATTGATGATGAGCAATTTAGAGAGGGAGAGATATGCTGTGAAACAGAGTTGTAGCATTATGTTACTGTGAATACAGGTGTATATATAGGACAGTTCAAAGTTTAATAATTCATAACTTAAGAATATCTGTCTTCCAGTCTATATACATTTATAAAATTTTGATTAGTATCAAATAACTAAAGGTTATGGCATTCTCCTATTTCATTTTTCCTAAATCACTTTATTTTCCTCTAACTTTGTGCCTTGTGTTTCTTGCAAGTAAAAGCCCAGATTTAAACTTTTAAACCAGATGTTAGAAAAATTTCAGGGATTCACGTGCTCAACTTTCATTTTTAATCTGCCATTGAAAATACAGAAAAAATGTTAATTTGCTGAAAAACATGCTGGGTGCTTTTAGTGTGTTTCAGATATTCAGAAATTTTAGAACTCTCTCTTCCTTTAAATAGAGCTGAATGCATTGTCATGTCCAGTGCTGAGAAGTGGCATTGTAAGACAATTCTTTTTGTACTTGTAAACAAGTTTCCATATGCAAGTACTTTGAAAGTGCTTTCAAAATTGTGCTACATCTGTATCAGATGATAAAAGCATGAAAAAACAGCCGAAAAACAAGCCCTCCTAATGGCCTCAAACTACAGAATCTGTGCGCATATCCAAAACTGCCTATCTTTATTTAAAGAGCAAACATGAAAAATAAATGCCTTCCTAAGCTTTCTCCATGAGTGTACTGTGTTACAGACCTTCTCTGCCAAACTGCCTTGTTCTTGCTCACAGTTTTCTTGTCTGGGCAGAGGCAGTCGTTCCCTTCCATCCATGCTCTGATCAGGGCTGTTTTGATGTCACCTCATCTGCAGGGTGACATAGGAAAACACTGGAGCCTCTTGCTGCAGAACCTGGAGTGCCCAGTGCCCCATGCCTGGGCACCTTGGTCGGTGGCCCTGGCCAGGTGTGGCACAGGCGGGGCTGTGGAGGAGCCCTGGCACTGCAGAGAGAACCAGGGCAGCCAAAGCCTGTGGGGCAAAAACCACTTAGAGTTGTGGAAGCAGCTCAGCTGGGGGGAGCTGCTGCTGCGGTCTGGGAGCAGGGTCTGCCAAACACCTTTGGAGAGCAGGCTGCTCCCATTTCCAATGGGAGGCTGAGCAGCAGAAACCACAGCCTGGCACCCAGATTGAGTGGTGGTAGGTTTGTGCAAGGTATGTGACATTGTGACTGGACTGGCAGTGAATTTGTGTCACGGTGGCAGGAGCTGTTATGGCCCAGCAGCCGAGTATTGGTAAGTTAAGCCAGCGACAATCAGAGAGAGACTAGCTCAGCAGAGGCATACTGATTTAAAACTTAAATTTAAGTAAACAGCATTCATTAAAAAATAAACTTAATAAGCAAATTTAAAAATTTTTAACCTAATAATATTTAGAAGCTATATAATCTGTGTAAGAAAATTTTGGTGTCATTTTAGGAGAGAGCAAGGCTTCTTATGTATTTAAAATAGAGGTTAAAACACATTAATGAAGTTATGTATGTGTGGGAACCACCTTATGCAGATATTATGAAGTTACACTAAATTTTGCCTTGACAGTTTTGCTTTGCCCTAAAAAACTTAATGTAGTGGGTTTTAAGTCAAAGTCAACAGAATTTTTATGTCATAATTTTGCAGCAAGTTTTATAAATTGGTGAGATTCAGCATGGTAAGTGGAAACTTATTCATCACTGAAAACTATGTAAAAATGAGATTTTGTTTGGATTAAAATTGATTATCTTCTTATTGATGTACTTATTGACTTATTCAAAGAATAGGAATAAAAATTACTAGGTTATATAACAGTGGTTAAATCTTGACAATAGTTTTGTAGGAAACTGACCATGTAAATGCAAAATCAAAATAGTGTGTTTTCCTAAAGCAGTACCATCTGTTAGTTGATTAACAAATTGTAGGGTTATTAGAAGATCTTGGCTGCTGGTAAGAAGAAGCATCTGTTTTCTACGTCTTTTATCTAATATGTGTAAAGACTTGGCCAAGTCAAGTTTAAGTGTTGGGGTTTTATTTTGTTTTTGGTTTTTTTGTTTGGGTTTTTGGTGGTTTTTTTTTGTTTTGTTTTGGGGGGTTTTTGGTTGTTTGGTTTTTATATCCCTTGGGTATTTGCCTTCCATAGGCAACCACTAATGTCTTGTTGGGATTTAAATCTAACACTGTTCCTGTGAAGAGCATTCAGTAACATTAAGAAGTAGTGCTCAATATCCCATGTGCAGGTATATTTTAAGATCAGTTCAAAATTCTGCCAGCACCACAGCTTGTATTTAGTCTAAAACTTTATATTTTGTTTTGTTTTTATCTTCAAACAGACATCAACTTCAGTAACTAACAAGCAGCTACAAAAGTTTCATTTTCCTTCAGAATTTAGCAGTTTACACTGCTGGCATTGCAGTGTGTGCAAAGTGCTAAATGTGTGTGCCTGCATCATCATGTAGCTGCAAAAACAAGTGTCATGGGTTTTACAGACTAAAAGGTACCTCTGCTTATGACCTATTCTGAGATCTTACATAGAGTTTTAAGGGGTTAATCAATCTTATGACACTGGCTTGGAGCAGAATCTCTTGTGGTCTAGCCAGTTTTGAGGCTGTAGGGAAAGCCAACCGCCTGAGGCTTCACCCTGAAAATGAGATATTAGAAAAAGACTGAAGATTTTAAGTTCTTTCAGAACTCTCAAGGAGGACTTCTCCTCTTCTGTGTTCAAAATCAGTTTGTGGTTTCCAAAGCAGCATCTAAGAATAGCTTTAACTTTTCTCATCCAGGCCTGATTAAGTTTCTGGACTTTCATATGGGGATCTTGCCAGCCGCAGGGAGCCTGTAGGACATGCTTCTGCGTGTTCTTTTGAGAGTCATTGTGTTTCATTGAGGATGACAGACAAATGAAAGTTTTTAAAAAAAGAACTTTTTTTTTTTTAAAAAAAAGTGGTTTGCATGTCGTTTGTGTCTCTATTGTCAAAGTCTGATTTCTCTGTTCATCTGATTTCCCCATACTTTCATTAGAAGGCTGTAATTTGAAGCTGTGTTTGAAACAGACAATGGGTGGAGATCCACCTATTTTCTCCAAGCTCCGGGACTTTCCATGGTATGAAACTCTTTAGTTTTGCAAAAATTGCCTGTATTTCATTGGCAGGGCATTGAGCACAGTCGGGTCATGGCCACAGAGTGAAAAGCTAGGACAAGTCTTGAGATGAAGTATCAAGATGGGAAGTGAATTCCCTCTCCTGCTGCTGAGCTGGGTGTTTTAGGGGACAGAAGCTTAATGCCTGCAGGAGGTGGGTGCTCACTCTCCCTGTTGGTGGTGGGTGTGCTGGTGCTGAACAGCCTTCAGCTGCTGTAACCCCCCAGGCCAGCTCTCAGCCCCTCTCCAGCCCAGCTATCCACTGAGCTATCCACTGTATCCAGCTACCAACAGCTTCAAACACAGCCTTCTAACTATGCCTTTGTCTATAAATAGCTTTTCTTCCTGTGTTTCTTGGGGGGGTGCTAGATGAGGCAAAGTGAAGAATGTTGTCAGCAAAATACGCTGAAGACAATGAGGCAAGAGGTGAGAGAAGCAGCAGCTGAGCAGGCAGCTGCAGGCTGCACACGGGTGTTCGTGTGAGAGAGGTGTTGCCTCTCCTGTGCTGCCATGTGCTGCACGCACAGAGATCCCCTGGCATCCCCACGCAGCTCAGCAGAGCTCGGGGTGCTTCTGCAGCGTGTCTGCATGGATTGGGGTCTAGGGGCAGAAAGAAGCGCTGTTTGCAGCCCTTCTGGCACAGCCACAGCGGCCACTCATGAAGTGTTACTGACAGAAGTTATAAGAGCAGGCTTCATGCTTGCATTTTCAAAGTCTGGACAGGAATCATGCAACAACTCCATCTGGTATGAGATTGCAAACAGAAAAGTAGTGTGAGGGAAAGACAGACCGTCCTCAACCTTGTAAAACAGCATTTCATGGTAGAGTGAGAGTCTCCTCAGAATATGATCTGGGTTGGATTGTTTTGTTTCAAGAGAGAAGTGTTTGAGAAACTGATTGTCTAGTCTGCTGGCAGCAAAACAGTGTGACAAAAAGTGTTGGGCAAAAATAGAAATAGCAGAGTCTTCATATAGAGAATGTGGAACATGAGCCTAAAATTTAGAATTAAACGTGTGCTTGGCTCTTGAGAAAAACAGTCTACATGGGAATCACTCGCTGTCTAAAACATTGTGGAAATGTTGGAAAGAGTATTAGGAGATATTTCCATGTATAGAGAGTACATGTTTTTCCAAATAAAAAATTTATTTTATTTTCTTCTCAGAAGTATTTAAGTAAGTGTCATGCCATCCAAAAAGTCATATGTGCAGATGTTTTCAAGTGATCACCACTACCTCCACTGGAGAGCTGCCCACTGAACAATAAATGCTCTGCTGTGCTGCATGCAAGAGTCAGCTTCTGTAATATTGGCCCCTGTATGTGCTGGGCATTTAGTCTAATGTGTATGCTGCTGTACAGTCAGGGAGAGGTGTCTCAGGAGGCTAATTCACCCCATCTTAAAACAGGGGTCTAGATTCAGTGCAATGAATTACCTTCAGTAGTTGCTCTTTCACCTCTGTGGTTACTAAGTGGATACTAGGTGGATATTTCCTTGGATTTTTGATGGCTGAGGCTGAGTGAGGTGTGGCAGGTTGGCTTCCCTTCAAAAGAAGGAAGGAATGGGATTCTTTGGTCATATCTAAGGAGAAGTCCTGTCAGCTAGAAAAGAGCACTCTTATTTTCTGTCATTTGCAGTGCCAATAAATAGTTCAGGTGGGTGTGAAACATCTCCAGAACAACCAGTGCACCCGCCAGCCTGCAGCCACCTTTGCAGGGCCATGTGCAGAGCCCTGGTCTCCAGCAGAGGACAGATTTGGCTGCTCTACACAAACCACAGTATCCAAAGTTTGCTTATGCAAAGTGTTACGAACTGTGTGTGTGCCACACCTGTGAAGATTTTGTGATTATTTTTTATTACTTCGGATTTTCTGGGTCAGGAGTTACTGAGACACATCACTGTATATCATATGTACATCACTTGAGAAACGTATTTAATCATGCAAATGAAATGTTTACAAATAGTCTGCTGCAACAATCCCTGGAGCTCCCTGTTACAGCAGTAGCTCCAAGTGCTCCTCACCACTCTGATGTGTTTCTGCAGTTAACACACAAGTACATAATCTCAGGTATGAAACTGCCATTGCTTTCCTGTGCATTTGATAATTCTGTAAGAACTGCTTTCTAAAGTACTTGAAAATCTAATGAGATTTTGGATAGGTCTCTTTCAAGTCAGCCAGTTATAACATTCCTTGAGAAATTGCTAGTAAAAAGTTTCTTAATGTGCATCACTGCTTAATAAAAGGTGTATTATTCTTTGCCCTTGAAAAATGTCTCCTGACTTAAAAAAAAAAAAAAGAAAAGAAAAAAGAAAAAATAATAAGTCTCCTTGGACTGAGAAAGCATAGAGGTGGTTACACATCTCAAATAGGAAATAGTCAAAGCAAATCTCCAAGGAACTACCAGGAAAAAAGCATATGATGCCTTCATGGCAAGGTTGTGTGCGGATATTCTGATTTCTAAATAAATGCTTCTAAACAAGGGAATTACCAATGACCCCCCAGATCCGAGTGTTGCCTTGCTGAGTATTGTGTGCTGATCTGCACATGGTCTCGCCTGTGGTTCCATATGCTGGACAAATGGGGAAGGGCACAGGAGGCTTGGTGCACACTGTGCTTCAGTCTAAGTCAGGGCACCTACAGTCCTCCAGAGAGGCTTCTCGGCAGCAGGGAATTGATGCAGGAGAAAAGATGATCTCAGCCCCCCAGGGCCATACAGATCCCTTGTCCAAAAGGTTTAACGGTGTTCTGACACGTGATGGTGTGCAGAGCCTTGGATGCTGATGCCATGTAAGATTTACCCTGCATTGTCTGTCACCTCTGTGGAATAGCTGAGGCACTGCAAATTCATTCTGTAGCTTCCACTGCACTGACCTTCTTGCGTAGACAGTTTTCTACAACAGATGAGACATGACTTAATGTATGCCATTCATTTTCTCCCATATCCTCTCTTCAGGAGGAGATTTCCATGTGATTTTCACCACAGAGCAGAGTGTTTTGATTAGGTCTAGGGTTGCTGTTTTTCTGTTGTAATGTGCTTCTAATTCTTTATGTTTAGCACATATTACGAAGTGTTGCTGTTAGCATTAGGGCTAACAAGCCAAGTTAACAATGTCAAGTGTAAGAGCAGTTGTACCAGACCCAACAACCTGTCTTGACTGATGATTGTTACTTAAAGAAGGATGTGGGATCAAGGAAAGTATGTAGTCATACTTCTGGAATATCCTCCCAGCTCCCAGAAATATGCAATTAAAAGATTACTTGAGGGAAACCAAGGATTATGTCCTTTTTTCTTAACAGTGCTCAGTGGATTATTTTTTCCCATTAACTTTTTTTTTTATTTTTTAAACTACTCTTAACTTGGTAACTGCTATGTCCTGTAGCAGGAAGTTCCCCAATTTACCAGCACTTCCACAATGCTCTGTGAAATTAATATTCACATCTATGTAGTTTTGAATCATTACCTTACTTCTTTTATTTGATGACCCTACAGTCTGTATTGAGAGAGACAATGACCAGTCTTTTTCCATTCAACCTCTGTCACTCATGTTTTTAGACCTCAAACAGATGTTTGAGTCATCTGTTTTCATAATAGAGAGTCCTACATAATTCAGTTGTTCCTTGTACAGAAACTCTTCTGTAACTTTGATCATCCATGCTGCCTTTTTCTAAACGTTTCCATTGTATCTTTTTTGACCTGGAGTAAATTAAAATTGCATGCAATATGCAAGATGTTGGTGAACTGTAGATTTGTACAGTAGCATAATGGTATTATCTGCCTTATTTGCTAATTATTTCCTCACATCTTCTAACAACTGTTTGATATTTTAATCACTAATGAGCACTGAGCTGAAATTTTCAAAAAATGGTTATAACCTCAAACTCTCATTTTGAGCAATAATAATTTGTTCATTGTCAATGTGTATTGCTTTACATTTGTCTACATGGGATTTCATCTGTTAATTTACTACCCATTCAGTGAATTTTGGGAAGTCTCTTCCTTGTAACCAGCCCTTGAAGTCTTCCCTGAATATCAGAATATACTCAGTCAGTTCTGCCACCTCACTTAAACCCTTTTTTTCAGCTCACTGGAGAGCTGCCTGAACCAGTCCACTCTGTGTGATTGATAATCTACATCTCCAGGGAAATTTGGCTTTTGTACCTGCAGAATGGGTTTGGGGTTTTTCCTATCTTTATTCAGTTTTTTATCAGTGGGAAGATCTCCTCTCTTTGTTTCTTTACCGAGGGATGTTGCTCCATGCCCTCTGGAAATCCAAGGGAGCCATGTCTGCTGGCTGTCACAGGTCTGTTCCTCACTGGGTTGGGAAATGGCAGCAGTTCTTGCTTCTGCTTTCCTTGACCCATATTATCTTGTTTTTCAGGTTCTGTCTGCAATATTAAATTGCTCATTTCACAGTATGGCATTTGGGGTTGCTACTTGCTTGACGCGTCCACATGGAACCTGTCAAGAGCCCTATTGGAGAGTGACATACGCTGCTTTCTGAAGTTGGGGAAGTGTTAATGGTTCTTATTTTAGCTCCATCAGCAAAAGAAAATTACAAGCGATAGTGCCTCTGTGGCTAAATTTGTGGTTTATTGAAACTGTAGCAGAGCCCACAAGATGAGGAGAGAAAATAATGTCTGATTTTAAATCTCAGCTGTTGGCTGCAGCTGCAGCTTTCAGAAAGCTTTTCAGCCTGGTTCCTGTCCCATTTTCTCCTAGCTTCCTTTCACTGCAAAGGGAGGCTGAATTGCAACATTGAACACTCCATGACTTCGGGTTTTCAGTACGCAAACAACTTCAACTGGCATGGCTTTCAGCACAGGTATTATCAGACGTACACTGTTCAAGAAGGAGATAGATAGGGAAACAAAAAAATTTAAATCATTTTTTGAAGTCTGACTGTGTGGCAATCCAAGAGATGCTTTTAAAGAAATAGGAGAATTGTTTGAATTTCCTCCAAGGGGCTGAGGTTTTATGTTAATGTTTAATTAATGCCTCTCCCTCAATGAAATAACAGCATCAGAACTGACAGTTACTTACATATTGAACAAAACCGCTATGTTCTTGCAACTGGTGACAACTACTGCAAGATGGAGGGGAATTAGTCTTTAACCTGATAAAAAAATCTGTGGCACGGCAATCCCTTGCTGATGAAGACAGCTGAGCAACTGGAAACATGTTACCTTTCCACAAGCAAGGCTTTATTCGATTCTTGGAAACACTCCCAAGATTTACATGGCACTATGAAGAAAAGGTATTTAGTGATGATTTGCAAAACATTGCCACAGTCTTAATGTCTGTGGCTAAAATCAAATCCAGTGTAAGACCATGTTGAAAAAGGACCTCATGCTGCCCAAGAGGCCTGGGGTAGCCCCGTCCTTGAGAGGAATATTTCTCAGACTCTTAAGTCAGAAGACCACCCAGTCTTTTCCTTGCTGTGTGGGGAAAACAAACAAATTACCTTCTTTGATGCTTGGAAAAAGAAAGTGATTGATAATTACTGCCTGCAGCATTTTACCCCTAACTGTGGTATTCAGCCTGTGCTTTCTGGCTGAGTTTAGGCACTTTAGAAGACAGTGTAGAAGAGCAGACTAAAAGCATTACATGAATACTACTCATGGGCTGCAAACTCATCCTTCACTTACTTCTTAACCCTCTTCCAAGGGCACTCCTGCGTTACTCTCTGTTGTGAGAGAGGACTTACAGGAGCTTGTAAGACTGAAATGGAGGCATGTAAGTAATATTGTATCTTGTCTCAAAGAGATCTTGGTGCTTCTTTCCTTCTAGCACTTTGCTCGGCATATCCTCCAGCTGGTGAAAGGATTTAAATATCATTCCAGCTGCAGTCTTGAATTATTCTCTTTTAATGGCAGTTCTAGAGCAAAAAAGCAAAAGAGGGGTGAGAAAAAAAGGGAATTTATTACTGGACTTTATTATATTAATTATGAAAGATTAAAGAATAGTATGAAAATCATAAATAAAATTGAACAAATTATAGAGTAACATTTTGCAAATGAGTCTTGGAAATCAGAGTATTGTAGTATTTACATATGCAGTAAAAGCTGTCTTTGTCACCAATTAATATTTAACAACCTTTTCTTCTGGATGAGGAAAAGCTGTCATTGTCACTACTTACTGCCTGTTCCGTACCCTGCACTGTGCTGCATGTAAAGGCATATGCTATGTTAGGAGGCATATTTGTATATCTCGGTGCAGACTTGAGTTTGTAAAGGGACATACCTGATAAAATGTCACTTTGTGTTGTCAGTGGAATGCTCACCTGTGAGTCATCCTGTGGTTTGAAAAGTTTTTGTAAGAAATACAGAACAGTTGGAATTAAATTGTCTTGAGTTATGAATTTATTCATGAGAGAGACAGAGATGCTACCGCTGAAAAAGCTTAACCTAGTATGACACCTTCCTATGCTGACGTTGCTTATTCTTGTCCTCACCCCAGGCAGTTCTGTATGCTTCTTGTGGCCTGATGAGACAGAGCTTTGTTACTGTTCCTCCCTTTTTATCTTCTTTCACAGGAGCAGCAGACTTCTTCTTGTAGGAGGAATAAGATATGATGTGAGTCACGACACTGCATCTCACTTGGTGTTTGGACATTTTACCCTTACAAAACCTGAAACATCCTTTCCCTTTTTGGGAGGAGGTTGCTGCAGCGACAGGCTCCCGTCCTGGCTGGGCAGAGTGCCCCAGCCTCAGGTCCCCTTTCCCTGGGGGCTCTGTGTTGCTGTGCAGCATCCAGCTGCACCAATGTTTTCAGAGGTAAATTTAGGTCATGTACCCTTTTCTTACTGTTAGTATAATAAATTCAGAAGAATGGGCTCTGACAATCCCACTAGCTGTACTGCAAGGAGATGATGAGGATACTGGAAAGAAAAGTGAAAAGAGGCAAAGGCTTGTTTTCCAAAAAGCAAACAGACAAAAAGATAATGCAAGTTTTATGGAGCTCAGCTGATGTGAGTGAGTGAGTGAGGAGGAGGCTGTGAGATGGTTTTCCTACCTAGCACACGTCATACAGCACTGGTGGGTTTGGCTGACCAAGGGGAATAAAACTGATCCTTGGAAACTGCAGCTAAGGCAACTTTGCCATGAAGAAATAGGGTGCAATTCCTTGGCACTGAGGGTAATTAAACATGAGTTAGTTAACTGTAACATAGTGCGTGAAATGAGTACAGGTATATTTGCAAAGCTATTGAGCCATTTGAGGAGCAAGAAAGCCTATATTTACAGGGTGGTTGCTGCAGGGTGGAAGATTGTGGCAGTCCTGCTGCTGCTGGACATGGTATGCCCGAGTCAGCAGCTCCATCAGCCAGGTCCTGCCTGCTGAAACACTCTCAAATAACAGCAGTGGCAGCTCTGTATTAAAGGCAGTGATTGTGATCAACTGTCATGCTTGCACGTTTCAGCAGATAATGTGCAGTGCTCAGTAGGATTTGTTCCCTTCCATGTACATCAGGACAGGGATGTTTTGAGGTGTTTTTCCTTTCAAGCTTTTATCTCATGCATAAAAAATATAGACTGTGCTGGTGACAGTGACGGGATGTGTGTATCATGTTTGGTTAGGATGGTTTAGAGGTTTCTTAAGTTGGATGTCTCATGTGGGGAATTAAAGGCAGAGGAGAGAACTTTGCTCAGGGTTAAGCTCCCTCAGACAGGAGTTTGATGTTCTTCACTTTCATATGCTGATCATCTGGGTGGATCTCATTGCATGTGTGGTGGGGTTTTAAACAAATGCTAGTGCAGATGCAGCATTGGTGTCCTGAGATCAGTAATGTCTTCTTCATCTCATTTAAGCTTTTGGCTTTTGTGTGAGGATCCTACATCAAATTTAATGGCTTGTGATAGATGGGAAATCAGACAAGATAATCAAATGGTCCCTGCTGCCCTAAAGCTATGAAACCCTAAATACTGAAGAGTGAATTAGTAAGTGTGCATCCCAGCAGAACAGACTGGGTAGGCCTGAAAAAGAACAGCAGTGCCACTGCTGTCAACTCCAATTGCTTTCTTACTAATCAGCTATCTTAATAATAGCATGAGCATAGTCTGGGGAGGTCAGAGAGGCGCTTTGAAGGAGGGAGATGTACATACTGTTGGAGAGGTCATTGATACATTTACGAGTTGAAAGGTCTACATTAGACATCTGCTCTTACATCTGCCTTCAGAGGCTGGTGCCCTACAAAGAGTAGAAATAAAAGCTTTACATACCACAACTTGTGACCATCCCTGCTGGGTTAGAAACCAGATCTGCATAGAAACAAAGCTGTAAGAATTTATTCTACTTGTCTTTATCTCTTTTCAGATATTCAAGTTTTCATCTACTTGTCTTTATCTCTTTTCAGATATTCAGGTTTTCATTTGTTGTATAGTATTGCCATTGTTGTGGGAACAGGGAGAAAAAAATATTTTAGATATCCAACTCATTAAGTCACAATGGTCCTGAGCTCTCACTTGATTTTAGTCTGATTCTTAGAAAAAAATCTAGTTCTTCCTAGTGACATTGTTGAGAAAAGTCAATTATATAATTGGGTACAGTCCAGAGACGAATAAAATGAATAGTGTTCCCAAAAGTGTTACTTTTTGAGAAAGACCATCATCATGAATTATGTGAATCCTGTGGGTTGGCAACACTGGTGCCATTGTGTTACATTTCTAACAGTTATTTACCAATTTTTTATTGAATTTTTTTGTAGTAGATTATTTATCAGAAATACTGATTGTTAAGTAGGTGGTTATGGTAGTCACAGCATAACTTGAACTACTACTTTATTTCTGAACCCAGTCTCCATTGAAGTATCCTTTGTATTTCCTCTTTATTCAAGCAGTCACCTGACAATCTTATAAACTGAATGTGTACTTGGTAAAAGCTGAAATAAAGGATCTCTCATATTATTTCAAAGTATAAATGTACTTTGTGTAGAGCAGCTCCTGGTACTTTTGATCACTAAAGTATGTTGTCTCATAAATTTACAACCGGATCCTGCAGATGTCCGTGAAACCAATGATAACCAGTGTTTCAAGCAGTAAGTCTATTCTCCTGGCACTGCTAAAAAGTTGGATCAATTTGAATCCAAACTCAACCAGAGCTCTCTTTGCGTCCCTTCGTCCAAAGTGAACTTATCAAAACCAAAATGCTTTACACTGGGGAGAAATAGAATTTGATTGTAAAGCAGATGGACTTTAAAGCAACCTTCCCCCCTCCCTTTTGTCCTCCACCTTCAGAAACAATCCCCTACAATGTTCTTTCCCACCCACATACTGCTTTTTATTCCATTAAACTGTAGTGATTAAAATTTCTGCAATGTAAGGCATATTTTGCTTTCACAGAGTAATTTGTTTGGTACTTTGCAAAAACATGATAATATTTTCTGTTTCAGGGTTTGCAGTCTGATCTCTTTCTTTACCTTCCTGTGTGAAAATATGGTGTGTGAAGGAAGGGCTGAGGCATGTCAGGGTCTCCAGCTCTGAGCTGGCTGTGCTGGTGGCAGGGTAGTCATATTAATATTAGTTTGCTGTGGTGGGATGAGAGCAGGAGGGTACAAAAGCTGAAAAAAGGTGTTCCATTGCATGAGGCAGAAACGTGGATCCTGTAATTATGCCCATTTAGCTCTGTTCCATCTTCCCTTGGGTGACGGAAAGGGAAGTCATGTTAAAGTGTATCTACTGTTAGTTTTGTTGTCCCAAATTAGAGAGGGAGACAAACTTATTGATGAAAGAACAGAATCACCTCTTTTTTGTTGTTGTTGGTTTTTGTCCTCACTAGAATGTTAGCACTTCTTTGTGATGACCACAATTCTTTTTCTCAGTTTGATTTAGGGCATGCAAAAGTGTTAACTTCTTTCAGGCCTTTCAATTTATTTAAAATACTGGAGGGAGAGGAAGGAAACAAAAACTAAACTTGGAAAACAGAAAATATAACCTATTTAACATTATCTAAGTCCAGGTGTGAGGGTCGTGAACTTGAATAAAATGTCTTTTGGAGTGCACAAAGATTGATGTGTTACTTGGAGATGAGCACCTGACAGCTTGGCAGTGCCAAGTGACAGGTGATTATAGCCACTTCCCAGAGCTGTATTTGAAATGGAAATGGAAGGATGAATATATCTTCTGCGTGAATATTTAATGTTCAACTTCTCAGTCACTCTTTTGTATAATTATTTTAGTGATTAAGCCCGGCTCTTGGCACCACTGTTAAGCCTCAACATTTCTGAAGAGCTGAAACCTGTAGGTCTGACAAGACACAATGAAATTCTGCTGTGAAGATGAGCAGAAAAACTCATACTCAATTTACTTTTTGCTTTAGCTGAGTGTTACCATTTCACTCCCTGGGCTAATTTTTCCTCACAATTATGAGACTTCTTAACTGAATGTACAGTGTATAAATACTGAAACTCTCCACAGATTTTTAACAGGGAAGGTAATTTCATGATAAGTAATCCCAGAAGTTGTTTTAGATTGTCATTATACTTTTTAAAATCAAGTTCAGATGTTTTCTTTTAATTTAAGCACTGAATATTTTAACCACTATGCTTGTGTTAAAAATAGGACCCACTTCATTGAGCTATCTTAGTAAGTGGATGAGACCAAGTGATCATAAAGCCCCCCTCCATATCCTAATAATCTAGAATTCTTCATACAATACCTAATCAATAAACAATTAATTTAAAAATTAAGCCTCTTTGCCTCTAGATGTATTTACATGGATTCATATTGATAGACCTCAGTTTTTTTTTCATTTTGCCTGTACAAGCTAGTGGCTGTTATTGTATCTTTTTTGATAATATGCTATCTGGACATAGTCCTCTTCTTTCAGAATTGAGTCTATTTTAATTTAAGCATTGAGAGACCACCACCCAGCCTGGCAGTGAAGATGCTGAGGATGAATGAGAACAGAGATGTGTTCAAACAAGCTGCAGCCCTGAAGCTGCTCTCTGTTGTCCAAGGAGGAAATCAGAACTTCATCACAGTCAGTGCTCTTTCTCTGGATTAAGTTCCTTTCTCCATTTCAAATCTAACTGGTTGGTAGTGAATAGCCACCCATGATTCCCTAGAGAGCAGAGGGGAGGTTTTCTGACATGCTGGAGCATCCTTGTGATGCTCCCCTCCCGCAGGGCAGTCCCAAGCCATCTCTGGCCATATAAAGGCTTGGAAAGGTGCTGCAGTGTGACCCACTTGAGTGCTCATAATGCCTCTCTGCCTCACCACTCCAGGTCTAATATTTTTTTCTGGGCAACAGGTTAAAAAGTGTCAGGCTGGTTCCTGTGGAGAGCACTCATGATGTTTTTCACAGTGCCTACAGGATTTCACATGGACCTTGAGACAAGTCTTTAATTACGGAACACTTCTTATGATTTAACTATTAATAATTACCTTCCCAGATTTTTAGTTCTGAATAATTGCTAGAGCCATGGAGTCATTGTTTTATATTATAAACTTGACTAATTGAGTGCAGCCAGTATTTCTTAATTGTTCCTCTTACGCACATGCTAAATCCAGAAGTGTTGAAGTCGCTCTGGGATATTAATTTTAAACACAATTAAAACATCATAACCTGTTGGCAGTTATTCTCTGTGCATTGTTTTGATATTGATGGACCCAGATCTGAGCACAGTAATTAAAGGGAACCACTGTTATTGTTGATCCCACAGATAAACAAATGCTGATTGCGTGCTGTGAACTGGTTAATCAAGTTTATTTAACTTGTTTTTAGTGATTCATCCCAGTGACTGTACTGGGGTGCTCTTTATTTGAGCCTAATAATATAATGGTTCTGGCTGTCTCCAGCTGCTAAAGAAGTTTCACTAATTCTCTAAACAGACTCCGGTGACGTTGTAAGGAATGGCATTGTTAGGTACACAAATTAAATCCAGCTTGAGACCAAGGAGTTTTCCCTTAAAATGAGACATGCTTTGAGACCTTGTTGTCCCAACTGCTCCCTGTCCTGAGCAGCAGCAGAAGTGATTATGTTTCCTGAGTGGTGATTATGGTTTATGGGCAGGCTCTTTGGTTTGGTTTGTTCTTGATGATACCAAAGTGTGCCATCTTTAGTCTCTGCCAATGCTCTTTAACCCTGTTTGAGAAACTACTTTCTGCAGCTGCAGAAGTTCTCGTAAGGTGACACCCAGTTTTCAAGTCACAGGTCCACAACTAAAAAACCAATCTCTCTTAGACCATCTCTACATTTTGGATGTCTGGTTTGCTCAGGCCCCTTAGCAGCACTATCAATACCATTTACTGTCAGTCTCAGCAGTGGGAGCATCTTGCTGTGGCCATGAAAGCAGCAGTTCCAGACCAGTTTAGCACTGTCCTGAGTGGCACCTGGCTGCTCACTGGGACTGGGAAAGTCAAGAGATCAACTCTGTCTTGTGCTCTTGGCTATGGAAACTAAAGGTGCTGGCTAAAAGTAGATAGTTAAATTTTAATCATGATTTTTGTTGTTGTTGTTGTCACCATTATTTTAGACTAATTTTCTAGGTATTTTTCCCCATGATAGATGGAGGGAAAGCCTTCTAAGGAGTTAGAGTGGACTGATTCTGTTCTTATTAAGGTTCTTGGTACAAACACTACTGACCTTCACAGCTAACCCTGGTTTTGTACAAGGCTGAAAAAGTTCCTTCCTTTAATGCATTTAATGCTAGCATGTTTTGTACTGTCTTTTGTGTTATTTTAGGATAAGGGCTTTTTAAATGCCCTTAGTTTCTGAACTCTCAGTATCTGGGCCCTGTGTACAGATAATGTCTTGGTACGGCTTTCATGGTGCTGCTCCAGGCAACTGCACTGGCTTTCTTTTGCCATCAGAGGTTTCTGAGTTACTTTACATTTCTTGAAGTTGGTGGTGTTCAGTGTTCACTATTCCTGCAAGAAACCTCTCATGCTTCCAGCTGGCTGTGAATGTAAATTGCAAGAGGCTCATTGCAATTGTCCAGACATTGGAAAACCTTGGTGTTAAAGGTACATTCCTTCATATCACAAAAGAAACATCAGATAAGTGGGATGGCTGGCCATCACTTCTCCTCCTAAAATAGTCCACAATCAGAATGAGTGGGAGGAACCCATGGCCAGTAAAAACACTATTCTAAATAAAATCACACTGTTTTCTTTAATTGCAGGGCAACTGAAGGAGTATTCTGCTGGGAGCCCTGTACTGCAGACCTTAAATAGCAGTGCTAATGTTTAAATTGTATATTCATCTTTTCTGTGTTTTCCATGCCAGATTTCTGGGACTTTTGCCAGGTTCTAAGACCATATAGAATTAGTTGTTAAAAAGGAAAATAAATATTTCTGAAGTGCTAGAGAATATGTATGTCTGATATAATGAACAATAGTTTGGTTCATTTATCAATTGTTCATTGTAATTTAATCAAAAGCCTTTTTTTTTTTTTTTTTTGACTGGAAGTGAGAGGATAGGAGCATGAGAAGAGTGATCCTCCTTGAGCTTCTGTACTGAATTTATATATACACAAAACATTTCTGCATTCAATAATACAAGTAGACAGGACAACATTTCTGCCAGATCGAGATGTAGAAGGAAATGTAGGGGAATTTTCCTAGCCTGTCTGGACTGGGTAGTTAAGAGGTCATTTCAAACAATTTGGCTGATGTTATATTGAAGTCAGAGTTGAAGAAAACTTGGAAGACCATATTATACTAGGTCTGTTTAAAAAGACATGCAAGATACTGCTACCTGGTGTTGGAGTATGAATTTAAGTGAGAAATTACCTATTTCTATTAATATCTCAGTTTTTGTTCTTAATCTAATTCAGAAGTTGTCTGTGGATAAACTCTCTGGTCTTGATCCTGTAACTCAACACTAAGTTTGTTCCACCATCTCTGACTCAGTGTTATGATTTGGATAGACTAAATCAGTCTGATATTCTCTGCTAAATCAACACATGTGGCATCTGCTGGAATCTGTGGGATTTGATCTCATCCTTCTGAGCCACACTATTTTTTTGCCTTGCAGCCTGGTAGATCTATTGATTTTCATGCAGGCTGCCGGCCTCTGATCTGCCAAAAGAGAATTAGTTACATGTTTCTATATGTTTTGCTACCGAGGCTTCGAAATCCCTCTTAACCCAAGTCCCTGCCTACATATTGCTACCATTCATTTTTATTGGCTTCGCTAAAGTTGAATTCCTGTATCTTGATTTTCCCCCAATTCATTCTCTGAGCGGCTTGAAAGAATCCAACTGAAAACAAAACCTCAAAGAGTTTATATAATGAATTACTTTTAAACTAGACGCTAAAAAAGACAGAGGAGCATTTATCAGGAATGTTTGTGGGCTTGGTGGTTATGAGCTTAAAAAAAAAAAAAAAAAGTGTGGAAAGCCTTTTGTCCCATGACAGAGATTTAAAAGGCTGCGGGTTCGGATTCCAGCGGAGGCTCAGGCCTGTAATCGCGTTTGAAATGTTGCCTTTCACACGGCGGCCGGGCTGCGGCGGGGCGCGGGCCGGCTAGGGGCGGCGGCGGAGCCGTCACCTGTTGGGGCCGGGCTCGGGGCGCCCCCGGTGCCGCCGCGGGGCCGCGTCCGCCCGGGGCTGCGCGGGGGCTCCGCGCCGCCAGCGCCGCGCCTCCTTGCTGCTCCCGAGCCCGGCGCTGACGGTGCGGGCGCTGCCGCTCCAAGTTGGAGAGGGGAGCTGGTGCGGTAGGCAGGGACAATGGAGGAAAATGAAAGCCAGAAACTTGAGCTGTGCCTGGCTTGCCCAACAGACAGCAGGCAGACGAGGGGTAAGTAAGCGGCGATATAAGTAAGGCAAAGATGGAGTTACGTTTAAGCATGTCCCTCGTTGCTTCTTTATATAACTGGAGGCAGAATGCATGACAAAAAAAAAAAAAACAACTTTTTTTTTTTCCTTGTACTAATGGCTCTGCTGTGCACATTTCCCTAACACTGAAACTTTGTGAGTTTAACTTTCTCTTTGGAGAGGTTTCTGTGTGCCCTGCGAAGCCGGGAGCACGCTGCATGGCTGTCAGGGATGCGGGATCCTGCCGGTGCGGAGGCTGAGCTGGGGAAAGCGTGTCCCCTTCCCTTTAAATGCTCTGCCAGCCTCAGCTATGGCAGAGAAATAGCACTTCCTTCGTAAAAGTGGGTTTGAGCTCATCTTTACCTCGGGATGTCTGTTAAAAGGAAGATCCACGGCAGATTGTGACAGGGTTAGTTTACTTTGAGTGAAACCACTGGGGTTTGTTTTGGAGCGAAGCCAGGACTGTCTGAGCGGGATTTCCACGGCGGCTCCGCCGCTGTGCATTCACGCATTCACTGCTGCGCTATCTGTTTCCTAAAATGTGAAGGAAAACTATTTCCTGGAGAATTCTACATGGGCCATTCCACGTGGAACATAACATTCAGGTAGCCTGACAAACACCTAATCTAATCTATATCTATTATGGTGTTTGTGGGACACCTGTGAACATTCCCATTTCCTGCATGTTGTATTCCTCAAAGACACTTCAGGAAAAGTTGTGTTACTGTGCTTCTGTGAAACAAATAGTTCATGTGGTTTAAAATAAATCACACAAGTTCACGAGCATGGAATGCCAACAAATAGTGTATTAGCAATTTAGGAGGAAAATAGATGCTCTTCCTTTTTTCTTTTTTCTTTTTTTAAATTGGGTGTTCATTAATTGATTGATGCTCTTTTGAATTATTTTTTAAGTAAAATTACTGAGCCTTGCGAGTAACCATGGTCTCTGAATGTTTATGTTTAGTGGGACGGAAATCTTCACTTCAAGAATGTGTCTGACTAGGAAGAAAAACCGCCTTCAGTAACACATTTCTTCTGTAGGGGTTGTATGAAACTGCCTCAGATGCATGTGGAGCTAGGAAAACAGAGGGCTGACCAGACTGATTCTATGGTTCCCAAATATGTTGAGTGCTGAAAGCTCATAACCAAATGTAGTAGTTTTGGCCCCTATCCAAAATTTACATTGGAAAGAGAGCTAATTGTAAAGACAGTGAAGTAAATTAGAACAATTCCAAATAATATCACGTTTACTGCTAACATAAATGTAATGGAGATTGGTTTGACTCATGCTGTTAAATCCGTATTCTTTTTTAAAATGTTAGTATTGAATGGGGTTTGCTGCAAGGCTCAGTTTCGCAGTGTCAGTATGAGTCAGGTCCACACTTGATCCTTTCTGAAATTATTCTGAAAATGTTCTTTTCTCATGTCACCTGGCTTGCAAAACAGGACTATTAAAATCTTGATAGCATTTAAAGTAATGAAGCAGAGTGACTTTCCTGACCTTTGTAGACTTCATAGAGGGTGTGACTTAGAAGAATTACATACCAGGACATATCAAAGGACTTTTTTATTTTTCCTATTGTTTTTCTCCTAGCTCACAGCCATTAATCTGTCATGATAATCTTGCTGCTAATCCTAGACATACTCCTTCTACACTGCAGACCTGGGCCTTTACTGGAGTAATGGATGATGCTGGTGATGTTAAGAAATCTTGAAACTTATTTTCAGATCAGAGAAGCAAATCAAGTGTAAGAGTTACTCATGCCTTCGGATAACCAAATTCCTCCCTGTCAATCAGCAAGTCTTGCTTTTAGTTGCCCTCTAGACTTGCTGCTTTATTGAACAGAAAGACCTTTAACTTTTAGCTTCTGAAAATGAGGGAGGGAGGGAGACAGGGAGGGAGACAAGCTTATCTCACACCTCTGTGTTTTCTATTGCCTTCTCTTTGCTCCTTTCCCAAGGAGGGTACTTGCATAATTTATCCTTTTCCTACTCTTAGCACTCATCTGGGAACCATCACATGATGTTTCACACATTTCACAGTTATCTGTGGAGATTGATTTGCTAGGCCTATTATCTTCACTTGGAAGATATGGGAGGTTTACCCACGATGTTATTGAGCACTTCAAAATCCAGAAAATCTCTGTTTTTCCTCCCTATAGCACTGTGGCAAACACAGCATCTGTAGAACTTATGTGTCTCGAGATCCACAGGCGAGTTTCAACAGCTCCACCCTAGGCAAATGACAATGAAGTCGCTTATCCCTGTCCAGAAAGTGGTCCAAAACATTTTCTTTTCAGCAGTTAGTAGAGAAAAGACCCATACTGAAACACAGTAGATTTTGGTTTGCAGAGAAAGTAATTTGCTGCTGTGTGCTGTAATGATGCAGGATCAGGATCTTGCTGGATGTCCCAGTCAGCTTTCTGGCAAGATGAGGAATTAGTTTGCATAGTTTACATTCCTTTCTTTTCACTGGTGTTTATACAGTATTTTCCAAGTATATGAACGAAAAATAAGAGAATTTGTTGATCTTTCTAATACAGTATTAAAAAAGTATGTTATTTTTGATTTATTTTCAAGGTTTCACCTAATAACAAACAGTGGTAAAACACTTTACTTGATATGTCTCTTTATGTGCCAAATATGTGCCAAATAATTAGCTGTTTCTTAAACTATTGAAATGACAGAAGTGCAGAGTAGGGAAAGACTTTGCATGAGAGAGATTTAGCACCCAGAATACAGACTTATGAGTTCTGGGTTGTGCTTGTCAGCACAGGTTTACCTGCCTTCTTGAGGAAGTGCCTGCCGTCACTTCAGTGATTGAAACTGCTGCTGTGACTGTACTTTGAGGGCTTATACCAAATTGCTGCATTTAGTCACCTGTGCTCATGCTGACTCCCTCCAGCTCCAAGAAAATCCCTTATTTTATGTCTGTGCCTTTTTTCCCAGCAGCCTGAGAGATATAAACTCTAGGCTTTCGGCACAACAAATTAGAGATGGTAAATTCCATCCAGCCCCAACCCACCTAGTTTCCCTCCCATGTAAAATCCATCGGAATGACTGTGCAGCTTTCAGAAACTGTTTTCACTGAGTGTGTCTGGAGTAGCCACGCTGGCTTCTTGCAAACAAAACTTTCCTGTTTGCCATTTTTCTCAAACAAGCTCAGTGTACCTGGTGGCTCATGACTTTTCAACAAGCAGAGAGGACAGATGTTAATTGAGTTGTGCTTGAAAAAGTTGAGTGCATGCATATTTGTACATGAAAGTGAGGCTGCTGCTCTGGAGGTTTAACCAGAATTGTGCTGCTAAGAAGGTCTTTGAAGGTGCTGTGAAGACCACAGATGACACTTTCAATCTGTGTGAGAGTAAGACTTCCCTGTGGGCCAAATCTGCTCACAAAGTTGTGTCCTGATCTGTGCTCGTCAAACCATGGTGTCACCTGCAGTCTGGGCCCCTGTTTTCCTGCTTTCAGGATAGGTTTCCATGAATGCAAACAAGAGGGCGTTGTGGAAAATTTCAGAGCCCTTGGACAGTACAGGGACTTTACAGAAGCATGCAAAGTCTTTGAGGACCGTCCAGGGCCAAGTTCATTTATGGAACCCAAGGAAATTGATTCCCTATGTGAGTTGGTGGGACATCCAGCAGCGGCTCCACCATTGGAGGATTTGCTTTCTTACTGGGGCTTGAGGTTCCATGGCACGTGGCAGGCAATTGACAATGCACACCAGAAAGCTGAGAAATCCTCAGCATAAAATCCTGAGGCAAGGTGGTGTGCCTACCACACACAGTGTCAGAATGAGTGACTGAGCCATAGAAAAAAGCGAGTAGGTGCCTGTTTCCAAGCAGTGGTGCTGTATAATGGCAGCAGCACGCGGGCAAAATGTCGGGGGGAGGATAAGGGGCTCTGAGGCAACAAGTGTCAGACAGAGAGAAATAAAGGTTTCTTCAAAACAGGTAGAAAGGAGCTCCCTGCTCCTGGGGAGGTGCTGGGAAGGGTTAACACTAAGGGACGTCTTGAGTTTGAATCTGTCTGGTAAAGATGAGGAAGGCCACATCAGACTTGGAGGGGCCTTTTCAGTACTTCAGGTTTTTGTTAGTTTTTAGGTTTTTTTGTTTTTTTTTTCCTTTGCTGACAAAGGAATGAGGGATTTTTTCAAAGGTATTAGGTAACAAGGCTCCAGTCTACAGTTTTTTGAGCACCAGAGGGTTCATGTTACAGAGTTACCTGAAGATAAGCCAGCACTTACATACCCACAGTGTCTGCCTATCTCTTTACAAATGTCGTCATGATCTTTGGTCTTAAAGTAGATTTTAAAGTAGTAAAATTTATCTTTTTCCTTTTTTAGATCACACAGAACTTACTTTTATTCTATTTCTTAAGAAATGGTTTATGGAAAAATGATGTAGAATTTTCCAGCCTGCTGTCCTGAGACATATAAAATGCGAGGGAGATCCATGAAATTTAAAACCAGACCACAGTCAAAAATCAGGAAAAAGAGACTCTCAAACCCTCTTATTATTTCCTAGGTGTTTCAGAACATGTTGAAAACACACTGAAAAAAAGATTAAGGATTACAGATCTGCTCTGTCAAAGGAATTTTATCAGTTTGTATCCTTAAGTATACTGGTTATGGGGCCATTAAGTGTACTGGACCCTATTGAAGAAATCTGTTTCTTCTCGTAGAAAGCATCCTGTAGATCTTAAAGGTCAGGCTATAAGGACCTTGTCAGATCTTCTTTTCAAGTCACGTAGGTAGAGTTGATATAAAAGGAACATCCACTTTAATGATGCTCACTTTTCTGTGAGGCAATACTGCAATTGTGTGATAAAAGTAGATAAGTATGTGCATAGCTTATATAAGGGATTATTTCTGGGCCACTTACTATGATAGGTGTGTACCTAATGATGCAGAACATGCTATTGCACACTGCCAGACTTTTAAAAGTACCTAACTTTCATATCAATCTTTTTTCCCATTTTGCTAATAATGTGAATGTTGGTATTAAGTTTTTATAATATAAACTATGTTTGGTTTTTGTTTCTTTGCAGACCAGGCAAAACCCAGTTTGCATGTAACATCACTAGACGATGCAGAATGTCTCCGATCTAAGGAGCTGCTTTCGACCCCGAGCAGTCACACTTCCTCCAGCTCAAAGTCCACCCGCAACATCCCTCGAAGACACACAGTAGGTGGCCCTCGCAGTTCCAAAGAAATACTGGGAATGCAAACCTCAGAAATGGACAGGAAGAGAGAGGCTTTTCTTGAGCATCTGAAACAGAAATATCCCCACCATGCCACAGCAATCATGGGACACCAGGAGAGACTAAGAGATCAGGTAAGGAAGTCAGATTTCTACCATATGTGTTAAGCAGTCCTTATAACTCCCACAAAACCGAATGCTGCCTCATTACAAAAGGTGAGAATGTAACAAAGTATGAAACAAATTTTTGGATGTGGCCTGCGATTCAGATGTTGCCTTGGAATTCAAAGAAACAAAATAAATCTGTTTAGTATTATCTTGGAATTGTTTGTTGAAATTGACATTTCTGAAGAGCGTTTCCTTTTTTTTAGAGCATACACAGAGAAAGGAGTGAAGGTGAGACTCTTGATCTTAGTATATGAGTCTCAATCTACTTTTCACAGCTGAAGGGAAAATACGGAACAGCTGCTGACTTCTGTTACACTTTGAGTATTGGCAGCACTGCCTCAGAGAAAAGAAAATATCTGCAGAGTGTGTCTGTATGATTTAGCTGGCTCTGTTACCCTTTCATTTGGTTTCTTTTCTATTTTTGAGTTTTGTAATGCAAACAGAACCGACTTACCCATAACTATCTGCCTCCTCCAGGGAGCTTTGACACCCACATTCGTCTGTCAGCAGCATACCTGAGGGTGGTGTGCCTCTGCCTGCAGCTGCTTCCCAGCAGCCAGCAGTAGATGCAGGGTCAGAGGAGAGGTGACACGCTGATGTATCTCTCAGAGCAGGTGGAGGCTGCCAGCAC
Organism: Motacilla alba alba; assembly: GCF_015832195.1. Classification (NCBI taxonomy): domain Eukaryota; kingdom Metazoa; phylum Chordata; class Aves; order Passeriformes; family Motacillidae; genus Motacilla; species Motacilla alba. The sequence goes on along the minus strand of NC_052017.1, from coordinate 17,336,889 downwards.
ACCAACCTTCTGAATTCGGGGACTGCCGTGCAAGGATCTCTTCCTGACTCTGGGATCTGGTTTTGGGTGCTATAACAGAGTTTATTCTGTTCCCGCAATCTAGCATCTATTCCATAATTAATTTTTTTTCCATCATGCATCAGAATTTGGAGTTTGGTCTAAAAAATCTTGTGCTCAATATTCTTGGTTTAACAAATGATTGACAGCAAGCCTTTTTGTAGAAGCTCATTTCCCTCAGTGGTTTATAGGTGTTTCAGCACTAACAGCAAATTAAGTGTAAATAAGGAATAAAAATGGGTTGGAAAAATATTGTACTCTGTTATGGAAGCTCTTAGTGAATTCCATGCTTCTTTGAAGCTTTGCATACTTGTGAGGCTTTGAAGATCAGACTGTTACAGGTTTGGAAAGATTGTAATTTGTTAACTCACCCCTAGAACTTCTCTTTTACAGGGTCTCTAGAGATCCCAGGTGCTATCACTGTTAGAATCCGTCTGTATCCAGCTAAAATTGCTGCAAGACTTCAGCTCTAATGAGGATGATATATTCCTTATTTTTAAACAGTTTTACTCCTTTCTTTTTAAAGTCGTGACTTTTTTTCCTCCCTACTTATCTCTTCCATGAACTTTAGTGACTGTGTGGAATGTGCTGGGTGGTGGATAAAGATAGCATACAAATTAAATAAAGGGGGTGGGAGGGGGGCGAAATCCAGAGATTAGATCTTTTGGAGTCATGTAAATATTTAGTTCCAGTGTTGCAGACACTGCAAACCTAGTTTGAACAGCCTACAGCATTACACCCTACACATTTTGTAATTTGAGCCTTTTCTGAAGGCAGTAAATTACAGAAGGAATGCAGTAACTGCTCTTGATATTTGTTTAGAATGTGTCTTCCTTGCTAATTTATTGAGAGTGAAATTCATTCTCCTGCTTCTATTTTTTGGTGATTAGACATATGTATTATATGCGTTGTGTGTAATGCGTTTTTTCAACAATTTTAAAACAAAATAACTTTAAAGCTGCTATTAGAGCATCAAAATGTGTTTCTTGGAAGTGGGAAATACTGAAGACTCCAGCCATCCAGCCTTACTTTAAAAAGTACAAACTGAACTAAAACCACATGAAAACATGCAGAAATAAATAACAGAAGTTGATTGTAAGAAAGTTGCTTAGTTGGCATATGATGTATCAGTTGTCTGGCTCATCAGATGCAGTAAGAATATGATGATCATAGCATTAGTTCAGAGGGGGATTTTCTTACCAATTGTGTCTCTGTGTGCACACCCACATATCAGTATTTGGTGTGTGTGTGTTTGTGTGTGTTTATATGTAACTGTATATGGATACACATAGGTATGTGTGGATAAGTATATATATATGTCTACACACACAGCTGTGTGTGTGTGCATGTATGTGTACATATAATGTGTGACTCTTAGCCACTCCATTAATAAGACTATAGTAAAATTTTGCCTTGAAGGGTATATATGTATGTTTAGCATCCATACTTCCTTTTTCCACCCTTATATATGTAAGTGTGTAGCAGTGGTATAGAAGACAAACTACATGCACATGTAGTAGATATGCATATACAACATCTACATGTATCATAAACAAAATTTGTAAGATGTATGGGAAGACATGATTTAAAATGTCTTATTTTAAATTAAAATGTCAGAATTTATTTTCCAGGTTCCTTTCCAGGTTCCTTTTCTCCCTTCTTACTTCAGCCGCTCCAAAATCTGGAAAGTGGCAACATTGTCCGTGGTGGGCATTTCCCCACTGTAGGACACCTATCAAGGATAGTAGTTAATGCAACACTATTTTCTAAACTCTCTGTCAAATGGTGCAGCTGAAACATAAAATACCCCAGTATTTACAGTCAGCAGGTAGCCCCTGGTGTGTATATATATATATATATATAAATATATAAAATTTCTCCTCCAGGTTGCTTTAAACCCTGTCAGCTCCACAACTAGCAGAAAATCGAGATTGTTAATTGTCTGGTTTCTTCTTTGTGGACATTCTTCTCTTGTCCATTTTAGCCATCATTATCTGAGTATGGCAAACTGACTCCTTGTTTGCAGGAAATAAAAATCAGGGAAAAAATATTATGTATGCTGTCACATCCTAGTGTATCACTTCCACCAGCAAGGGCAGCTGAATGTTGTCTGCATCTTCCACTATGTGCTAATGGCTTCCTCCAGGCTTCATTTATTCATATAAATACCTCCCTGGATGTGCCTCCTGAGGACCCAATTCTGCTCCTGATAATCTGCCACAAATCAGAAGTACAATCATGGCCAGGTAAAATGCCAGCAGGGATTACTGATGGTTAGCTAATGTGATGACCTGAAACCTCCCAGCTGTGCACACAGACCATTTCTCCTCTGAAGGTTTGTTGCTTTGTTTGTGATATCCTGTTCTGGAAAGGAAAGCTCACAGAGGCAGGGGCCATCTTTATTTGCACAGGGGCTGGGGATATTGCAGCAAGGCAAATAGCCTGCAGCTAAGCTGGTCTCTGGTAAACTGGAGCACGACTTTGCAGCAGCCTGGTGGGGTGCAGATATGCCTTGTGTGCCCCAGCACAGGAGAATGCAGCGCCCAATGGCCACATCTCTGTGAACCACAGCCCAGCAGCTCTCCGTCACATTGCAGCTTTTCCCCTTCTAAGAGAAGTCCACAGCTGGGCACCAGAGCTCCCTCCACCTGGAACGCTATAAAGCAGAGGAACAATTTTTTTTTTTTTTTTAGGTAATGCAAGTTTCTGCAGGAGCTTTAAATACATTACCTCTGCCAAGTCTGTCTCACCTGCGGTAATGAAAGGAAGGTGCTAATGTAATCCCCAAAGAAGTTAAAAGAAAAAAAAAGCAAGAAAAAAACAGTCTGGGATGTCTTCAGTTTCAGACAGTGTGATTCATCTGCTGTGGAGCTCATGCAAGGACATGGTCAGCTGCTTAGGTGAGGTTGACTCTGGTCAGCAGAGAAGGAAAGCAGGAACAAGTGTAAAAACTAGGTCTGTAGCTGCAAAAGGAGAAAGGAGTTAGCAATTAAGAGGTTAAAATGCTAACCTGGCAATGGGAGGGGGTAATCCCTGCTGTGAACCTGTTTTACAAGTCACCTCTAAAAAAACCTTTCTGAGGGGCAGAGAACAAAAATGAATGTGTAGAAGTTTTTCTGAGCAGGAGCTTGAGAGCCTGGGGTAAGAAAGTGAGCTGGAAGAAGTTTGCCACAGCTTTCTGCAGTTTTTGTTTGACTAGGAAATAGTCTGGGAGGTGTGGAAGGGTCAGGAGCAGCTTTAGTGCTTCAGGCAGTGCTCCGTGAAGAAGAAATTTTCTTGGCAAACGAAATTAGATTTCAATCAATTAAAAACAAAACTCAAATCCTTCCGGTGCCTTTGCAGGGCTGATTGCCTAGAAAATGGTGGTTTAGGGGTTTTTGTTATGTTCATTTAGATCTGAACATGACAGGTAACTCTGGCATCTGGGCAGGTGTGGCTAAGGTTACCATGGAGATCCATGATGTCATGCTTGATAGAGCATGTCAAGACAGCTAATCTAACATGTAGATGTTCAAAAAGTCCCATAGGCCAGGACTAAGCTTTATGCAAATAACAAAGTTACTCTGCAAAAGGGCGAAAGAAAACACGGCTGAGATATGGCGTGCGTTCTACCTGGCAGCTTGAAAGGATTATTACAGATTTCATCATAAATTAAAACTTTTGGAACTAAAAGAAGAGGATTTCAGACCGTCTCTGGCCTCACCTGTGGGATCTCACATTTCGGTAAATAAACCTCTTTCTGTTTCTGCCCTCGCTGTGAAAAAATGCTTTTGAAATCCTGGAGTTTGCTTCACCATGTTCCTGCTGGCAGCAGGGCTGAGTCAATAAAGCAAGTTTTCTGGCAGGGCATGTTCCCTTTTCTCTTTCAAAAATGAGTTCTTTATTGAATGAACTAAGAATTCGGAATTATTTGAAAGGCATTGTAATGTATCATGTTGATTATATGAATCATGCTGCAAAAATTTCCTAGGTAGTGTTTTGGAGGAGAAACTAAGAATGGAGACACTATTTATTTGTAGATTATTGCCAGATGTGTCTCCTTTAACTGTTAAAATAGAACCCTAAAATTATAACAGCATTTATTCCAGGATTTGATATCTGTTAAAATACCAAAGCTTTTTGGTTTTTTACATGAATCACAGTATCAGTTGGTTAAACTAACTTTGAGTGTATGTTTTGATATCATAGGTAACATTTGACCACTTCTTAATAGATTTTTTTCCTTGAGTAAAAGTACATTAGTAGAGGGTAAACATATTTGGAGGTGAAAGTCGAGCAACAGAAAGGCTATTGGGACTTTGGGATTTGAGGTATAAACAAAAGGGGATACTTTCAGTCCCTCTGGAGGGACAGTAAACACCCTGTGTTCTTAGTTGCTACCACTTTCATGCTCACATCAGCCAGGGCAGATCAAGTAAACACCAGTAAGTAAGGGATGGTGGGACATGGTAACGGGAAGCAGCGTTGGGGCTACAGAGTCCCCTTGGTTCAGATGGCTCAGCGTGGAATGGAAATGGGGAGGTCTGGGTGGGAAAGGGTGGGAACAACGCCTGAGCTTAAAAATGTGAAAAGGGAAAAATTGTCATGTTCTTCCTAAGGCTACTGAGAGATGTAAACTGGAGAGGAACTTTGCTTCCATGTAGATCCTCTGTAGGATTTAGGGCATGAGGGGGTTGCAGAATATGGTAAGCACATTGTTTCATTCCAGGTGAAAAAACAGGGTATAAAGGTTTTCTGATATTCTGCATTGCTTGATTAGGCAAGGTTAAATAAACATTTTTTGGAATGTGTAGTGACTTTTAAAGTGAAAGAATTGAAAGCACTAGAAGTGAAGAAATCACTTTAAAACTGATTTTTTTTTAGTCACAACTCTTTTGCTTTTACACCCAGTTATATCTTGAGTTATTAATGGGAATTTTTTAGAATTCATTTCAATTTAACCTTTCTCCCAGAGTCTTATGTACAAATAACAATGTGTAAAATGAACTAGCATATTTTGTGTTCATTACATTGTTGCTGGTTGATGCCATGGAATTGGGTAGGGAGAAATTGACTTAGTGTTAATACTGCATGAACACTTCTTTGGTCTGTGCGAGTTAAAAAACAGACGTAAAAATTACATTCCATTTTAAAATGTGAATAATGTGATTTTAATCTGGATATGCTGCACATTTTTCTAGTTGGGAACCTCCATTTCATTGACTTACCACTTGGTTCACATACTGCCGTACTTAACGTGTCACCAAAAAATGCCTCTTTGGATGTGAGAAGTCAGCGTCATGCAGACAGAGCGTGCTGTTGTGTTGGCACAGGTTGTAGGTTTTTGTGCGGGGGGAAAAGTAAATTTTCAGAAGTTGTTTGAGGAGGTTTCTGTGAGTTCCTGCCTCCTCTCCACCAATGGGCACTGCTTCCCTGCCTGAGTGACAGAGCAGTTCCCCGTTGTCCCTGGGCAGTCTGTGTAACCCAGCAGAGCATGCTGAGGAGGGGGACCCTCCCCAGTGTCCACAGGAGTCCCCTGTCTCACACAGAGCTGGTGCAACAATTTATTGCTTCCAGGGCTGCTCTGAGTTAAGGGCAACTGCTCATATTTTACACTGTTACAAGCACCTAAGAAAAGCAACGAAAATGAACATATGCAACATGATTATGAGGTTAAATCTCTGCTGGATTCCAAGCCCTTGGCTTTTGTTTATGGAAGGACATGAGATGACATGTCCATTTGTTTTGAGTTGAAGCATGCTCTTTAGCCCCCAGATAATGCTGTGATTGCAAGATATTTATAAATAGCTTGATAGATAAATGAACAAAGAGCTGGTTCATTAGCAAAGTGAAGTGGATTTACTTTGTATTCACGCAAAGTGAAAATGCTGAGGAAGAAGAATATTCCTAATAGAATGTCTCAGTGGAAAGTCTTTCAATTCTACCCTCTAGTTTATAAAAGTAAGGCAACCTATTAAGGTACAGATTAAACTACTAGCCCTAAGGTATCTCTGGGAGTAAATGAAGTTTAACTAGATTGTTAATACTTGCTTTGATAAATATAAGTTTCTTCATTTATATCTATCAGTTAGAAGTAATTTGAAAAGCTGGGGTTTTTTGAAAAAGCAAACAAAACAAAGATGCAAAAAGACTAATAAAGCAATTCCTTTTCTTTTTCCTTCCCTCCCCCATGCAAACCACACACCAGTGCAGTTACTTTGCCCCAACAGGATTAGTAACTTTTTTCTGTGGCAACGCCTCTGCATTTCAAATAGTGTGCATTGTTTGTAACTTAGAAGTCCCAGGTAGTTGTTTGTACTTACCTTTGTTCATGTGAATTTTGTACATAAATTTTTCTAATCTAATTTTATGACAAGCAGAAGTATTTTTAGAATGCTTTGTATTCAGTTGACTGTGTAAATGCCTGCAGTGATCTTGTTCCAGTACCTGTTGTTAAATCCAGTAAGGAATCTAGGGCTTTGGTATCTCTTAAAGCATATTTCAGGCAGCTGCCTTCAAAAGTGTTGCCTATGGAAACCTTTCCCAGTTATTGTAGACACCTGAGATTTCTTAGGTTTCAGAAACTTAAGCTTTTCTGGCCCAAAATGTCCCGAGGCATTTCTAGGTGTGTTTTTGCACATACTTGATTTAGCCCTCATTCCTTCTGGGTTGCCTCTGTCGATGAGTGTCAAAAGCTGCACCAAAACAGCCAGCAGGGCCCTGCCTGGGAGGTGGGTTCAGGGCAGCACTGGCTCCTTCAGCAGTGGTGGGGAGGAGTGTCTGCACAAAGGGTGCTTTGCCACTGCTTCCTCTTCCAACTCTGCTTTTAAACCAAAGCACCTCCAGTTGCTTCCTGCCCAGCTCAGGGATGAGCAGCATGGGAGGCATCCTCAGGACACCATTCTAGATGGGGCTTGTCAGTGATCCCTAAATCCCAAAATTAATTTCAGGCCCCTTATGTAAATAAGAGACCATAATAAGTATGTTGTTATCACAACAAATGAAGACCTGCAAGCTGTGGTCTGCAGACACTTTTGGCCACGCTAGTTTTGAGCAGGCATTCCCACTTGGCCACAGCTCTGGAGGTGTGCTGCAGAATGTGTGAGGAGCACTTGTCTGGCAGATGATCACAGCCAGGCAGAGGTGTTGGGTGAGGGCAACAGGTTGGTTGGTGTTAGTGCTGAGGTGACAGTGTAACTTCCCTGGGTAACCTGTGATTACCCTCTGAACTGGTGAATTTGCTGTGTCCAAAAACCATTTCCCTGCAGATGGTTGTGAATATGCTTGGGTTGTTCTTGTTACAGCTGAATTGTCCTGTTAGCTTCTCACTGGGAAGCACTTTCATGCTATTTGCACATTGTCAGTTGGGATGGGAGCACATATTTAGTCAATAGCAAAGTAAATGCATCTCTGGACTATTGCTACGGCCTTACAGCATTTTTCAGTTGATTTTCTAACAAAGGCAGTTTGCACTGAAGTCACCTGATTAACTGGTTTGGTTTAACCATAATCACCGGTATTTAATGTCTTTTCTGGGCTCAAATAGGATATATTCCAGTTTCCCTTCTCTTCAAATGAGTTGAGTACAAAACAATGCTGTTGTTAAAATTGTTGCCAGCACCTGTGACTCTGATAGCTGCCCCTGAGATGTGTGTTTTTAATATTCACCCAGTCATGATAATTGTGCCAGTTCAGTAAATTCAGAATCTGTGGTATCAAGTTTTGCATCTTGACATGGCAAGTCAATGAAGGGACTTCTGGTTGGTCAAGAATCTTTTGAAGGGTCCTCTTTTGGTCTTGTGGATTTTTTGTCCCAATTAGTACCTTTTGTGCTACTGCATTTTGTGTGGCCCCTTGTGCAGGGGATTGTAGTGATTGCAGTTATTCACTAGGAGACTGCTGCCTTAGTAAGCCCTGAGCAGTGCCATTTGTTGCGGTTTAGGAGAGATTTTCATTTGCTGATCAATACACTGCCATAAGTGTACTTCACTTGAAAAAAACACGAAGTGTACAATTCAAAATTAGTTATTAAGGAAGGGAAGAGAGAAGCTGTTCTCTTTGCTTATCTTTGGATTACAAAAGCCAACAGACCAATAATATGTTTTTCACTATGAGTTCTGCCTCTTAAGGGCAATTTCTTAACACCTGTCAGGTGGTGGGTGTGGGATAATCAGCCATCATGAATGTTCTGATCTTTAGTAGTTACAGATTATTTTGTCCCACATCTTGAGATTTATCTTCCAAAATTATCTTCTTGATAGCTGTAAGACTGGATCTTCCTGATACCTACATGAATGTCCAGTTCTGTTTTGCACTGCTGAATTCTTGACTGTGTTAATGTCTCATGACTGAAAATTCCAGGGCTCAATTAAATTTTAAGACTATTTCAGCTTCTAAGGGGTTTCTCACACTTTTCTTACACATACCTTTAATAAACTGTCTCCATTGCAATTATATCATTCAAAAGAGAAAAACTAGTTTTACTTCAATTTCAATTGAAGCTAAATATTTCTTCAGTCTGAAAGGATATATCTGTCCTTCAAGAAAGGAGGAAAGCAGCAAGTGGAAAATGTAAAGAGTGGAAAAACAGAGTTAAAAGGGGTATTTTTTTAATTTGAAAGAAGTTGATTCTGATTTTAAATCCTACACGGTATGTTCATTTCAGACACACTTCCTCCCAGATGAACAAGCAGAGACTTTTCCAATTTGCACCTATGTTGTGGCTATGTGGGTGTCTAAAGTCTGGAAACAGACCTGCTGTCAATGTTTATGTATGAGCTTTGGGCTTTCTTCCACTGTGCTTTGAAAGCATAATTTTAGCTGCATTTATTAATTTGTAGACCTATTTTTAGTAACACAAAATACTATACATCAGACTGTTGTAATTAGTAGCAAACTACTCACAGAAGGAACAAATATTTGACTTTGATTAGAATAAGTAAAAAGAAATGTCAATGTCACTTGTTTCCTATTGGCTGATCAAATAATCCATTGCATGACATTGATTTAAATGAGAGGAAATATTGTTTGGAAGGAAGAATTACTTTTTAGGATAATGTAAAAAAATAGCTTAAAAGTACACAGGTAATATAAATGCTTTCATTTTAAAAGTGTACCCAAAAATTAGAGTATTTATAAAATTTCTTGTTGATTTAAACAAAATATTTTCTTTTTTCTTTTTTTTTGATAGAGAAGTGATAGTTTGAGTAAATTCGTGATCTACTTATATTTCTATCTATTATATATTTCCCTAAAAGTCTGTAAAGAAAACCCACTCCAAAACCTCACAGATATTGTGCGCCAATTTCCCTCTTTCATTATGGATATCACATGATCCTAATTTTTTTTTAAAGCTATTTCATATTAAAATTGTTTAATAGGTTTGCATTAAACAGAAAACATTATGTCAACGTCTGCTACCCAGGGATGTGGGAGAACCTCCGTGTTCTTAGAATGGGATCACCACAGTAATGCAATTGCCATGATTTGTCAGTAACTACTGCAGTACTTTTGGGTTTTTTACAGAATCTCAATTGTTCCAATTTGTTTTCAGCTGCTAATCAAAGCTGCCATCTTTTTGGCTAATACCAAGTCCAGCACTGGGAATACAGGCAGGATGGTGCCTTCTGCCAGCCTCTAGCACACTCCTGCATGGGTGAATGGGGCAGAGGAGCGCTTCTGCACCACACTGACCAGGGACTCTGCTTTACCAGAGGCAATTAGTATGGTGTATGTCACTGGGGTATTTAAATGAGAACGTGATAAAAACAGCATCAAACCTTTCTGGAAGTCAGTGGAGAACCTCTCCCTTCAGAACATCGCTGAAGGGTGGAATGGGGTGGAGCAAGGAGGCGCAGATCACAAAAATGTTTTTCTTGGCCCTTGTGGTGCTGGTGTTGATGTCAATAAAATGTTCCTGCTGACCAGAGTACAGTTGGCTCAAACCCCCAGCGGACTGCCTGACCGACGTGCTCTTCCTCTGATATCAGATGCAAGCATTTAATTTCTGGCTCATGTGTACTTCCCCTCTATTTTATTTTTACCAAGTGTTTTCCACACCGGACGTTGCAGCCGGCGGCTTCCCGCGCAGGCACCTGCTGCTGCTGCCGCCGCTGCGGCACGCCGGGCCCGCGGCTCCCTCACGGCCGGCAGCTGCCGGGCCCTGCTGCACGGGCCGCGGGCCACAGGGCCTAATCCCATCCTGGGCAACCGCCTTCATCCATTCCGGGCCTGGAACCCTACAGCGTGTGGAGTCAGGTTTCTTTGTGAGGCCAGTGAATGGCTTTCAATAATGCAGAACCATTGCAGAGGTCACGTATAATCCTTGGTTGTTGCTGTAAATGTTCAAGATGCTGATGCTGAAATATTCAAGATATTTCACCACAGCATTAACTATTTGTGTTACTTTGATTGCTCTTTCATGTCTTCTTACTGTACATGTGTTACCCTCTTCCTTCATTGCTAAGTTGTGACCTCCTTGGCCTTGGGTATTAGTCCTGTCACAAAAGGGTAGTTTGCAGCCCATGTGCGAATGTATTTGCTCAGTCCCCACCCGTGTGCGAGCACGCAGCCATGAGAAGCCAGTATTTTTTATATGTGACTCATTCATACACCCGGATGTGTAATGAAGTTGCACATCAGATGAGGCTCTGCCGCATGTGCGCACCTATGGAGAAGCTGCACCAGGAGGAAGAGGGACCTGTACTGCTCCTGCTTCTGCCCTTCTGTGCTGGTGACAGTCTGCTACTGAGATGGCTTTTGGGGAGGAGGTAACCCCTCGTGCTCCTGTGGCACAACCGAGAAGAAAAAGGAACTTCTCAGCTCTTTGCTGCTCCTCTGGTGATTCTCCTGCAAGCCAGGTACAGCTGTGATTAAGAGCCATGGCTTTCTTCTGTGAGGCTTGTGTAAGAGAGAACGGAAGCTTTTGGATAGGTAGTTATATTCAAAACATTGCTGCCTGTAAGAAGGAATGTCCTTAAGTGTTCATTATTATTATCCTATTGTCCATACATGTTTCTAGGTTGATTTTGAGAGGTGCAGTTACGTTGCTGCAGTAGTTATCAGATATTTTCAAGAGGGAAACTGACAGTCTAAGGAAGAAAGGCTTCTCTTGAACCATGTTAAAATGCAATTTGATTTTATCTCATGGTTTCAAAATTTGTCATATGCTGTTCAAAAACCAAGATGCTTTATTCTCTAATTATAGAGAATGTTGGTATGCAGGGTTTAATCTTCGTACTGGAAGTGTTCCAGGACTCTGGACTTTGTGGGCCTCTTCTGAATTGAAGGGTTAGAAAACAGTAGACTTCTACTCTGAAGATACTTGAATAGTGAAGATGAGTGAGCTACTTTTTTTCTCATGTCTTCTCTTGCTTCTGCTGTAATATTTTGGGTTTGACATATCTTTTTTTCCTCCTGCTGTGACAGGATGTATTGGTTTGTTTTAAAGAAATCTTGAACTCACAAGTTCAGTCTTGTTTCTGCATGACTTAAACCTGTCTAAGAGAGATTCTTTTGCCAAGAATAGTTCCACTTACAATACGTTAGACAGATTTCTTTGTTGCTGTGGTATATAGGCAAAGCCAGCTTGGAATTTAAGGAAACTTTCCACAGTTTGTAAAAGGAGAACTAAGGAAATGAAGGAAAAAAAATAAAGACTCAGAAGTATTTAAACAGGTCCTTGTCAGATGCTTCCTATGTAGGGTTGGGGTTTTTTTAATGTACTTTTGTGGATTTCTCACAATACCTGTTAGTGATGTACTGTCAGAGAAAGGGCTGAGGTTTTTTGTGATGTATCACAGCAATGTGATTTTAGGTGTAGCAACTGGGGCAAGTAATTCTGAACTGATACCAAAGAGATTTTTTTGTTTAAGGTGATCACTCTCTGTGATGACTGTAAGAAGATGCATAAACTTCTAGATTAGATTGAGTTGCTGTGTAGCCTTTTAAACACACCAGACTAAAACTAATGTGGGGAAAAACCTACAGATGTATTGAGTCGCCTGGCAAAACAAGGGCAGTTTAGATAACCATTCAGTAGCTTATTGTGGTAAGATAAACATGGAATTCTAGGTATTTTCCACAATAAAAAACTTAGTAGTCTTTTGATCTGTGCTTTCTGCTGCCACTTGTCAAACTTCCCTGGATATTGCCAAAATGTCTGTGCTTTTGTCATTGTCCCTCTCTCTTTCTCCCTCTCTCTCTCTCTCTCTCCCTCTCCTCTCTCTCTTTTTTTTTTTTTTAATTTTAGGAGCACAGTATTAGATTTTGAGAGCAGAATAGCTTTTCTAATTCCTAACTTCCTCTGCAAAAGCAGTCAGACAAAAGTTATCAGGCCTTTCAAGTGAGGTTTGTCTAGCCACTACTGCTTTGTTTTTCAGCTTATCTTCCCTGTGGTTTGAAAACTTTCTTATATGTCTGGGTTCTGTGATCCTTCAGAAGTCTTTTAAAATGCAGTCATAATTTCAAAATGTTCATTCTGCCTTCAGATACTTTCAGTGGAGGCGAGGGCGATGATCTGGTTTTACTTACCTCAGTGTAGGGCAGGGAGCTATGTTTGGAAACCTAATCTTACATACTGTTTGACTGCTCATTTAACCAGAACAGCCAGCCTGATTTCGTATTGCTGTCTCTGCCAACCCACAAAATCACCTACATTTGTTCACCCAAATTCAGCAAAGAAGCTGAGTCTGACGGCGTTCTGTTGCAACAGCCAGATTTAAGTAATTTTATCTGAAATCCAGGAGGGAGGGAAAGTTGAATAACAGTTGTAAGGGGAAGAGAAGCCTGGATGAGCCAAAGAGAATGCTTTGCTTTGAGTCCATTCTAGGGGTGTTGGGTGTTGCACTAAAGAGCAAAACCATTAAAATCCTTTTGAAAACTAATGACTGGCACCAGTGCAAGGTTAACAGCGTATTGTGGTATCATGCTCAGTAAAACCACATGACTAGACTGCCTTGGTTCACAAATAAAGGGAGAATTTCCAGTTTGCTTGTTCATACCAGACAGGTAAGCAGTCAGAATTGTAGCTCTGCTATTTGATCCCTTGAAAGCTCGGGCACCAAGAAGTGTTGCAAAGAACAAATTTGCCCAGATTCAGCCCATGCGATCTCTCTTATCTCTCCTGTCACCTTGTTCTCATCTAAGAAGAGGATCAACCAGTTGTTTCTCATTTAGGCTCCTGCTTCAGACAACATTACACATGATGCTCAAATATCCCCCATGGAAGTGAAGCTGGTTGTCAGCAATGTAGAAAGGCACCATTTTCCCCCAGTGCCTTTCCAGAAAGCTCCATGTAAATACACAGGCAGTTGGTTTTTAATAACCGAGCTCTTCCTGTTGGAAGGTCTCAGTAAGTAGGAATATACAAACATCAAACTGAGTCCACTGTCCCAGGTGGGTGTTTGAGTTGACTGCTGTTCATTGAAGATGATTTCAAAAGCATCTGATTAAAATGTTAATACATGTGCTGGTTTTCAACAGTATTTTTTTGGACTGATAATATGATTGCAATTTGCTTCTGTAAGTCCAAAGTGTACTGATCAAAAGAAAAATGATGCTGAGATCTGGAGACATTGTGGGAGTTGTACTTCTTTTCCTCAGCCTAATCCAAAATGACACAACCAAAACAAGTTAATATTTCATCATATTGGAAAATTTCTTAAATAAATACAGCACTATGAGCGCTGTTTGACTTGAAGGAGAACAGCTACTATACTTCCACTTAAAAGAGAGAGAGGTATTCCTTCTTATCAGCAGAGCTATTTCTTTCCTGACAGTTTGTGCTGGTCGAAAAGGATAAGGGATAAGATCACAGGGCACATAACAAGGCCTTTTGCCCCCTTTTCCATGCTTGGTAGGCTGAGAGTCAACAGGACAAAATCTTTATTTATTTCCCTGACACACTGCCTTGCTAATTCACATGAAAGCAGTGCAGTCTTAATCTAAGGGGGTTTGTACAGTTTGAGTTAATCCAACCATTAAGAAGCGCATTGTTTAAAGATTTGCAGATACTATTTCACAGGCCAAAAAGCTTCTGAGAGTTTGTTCAGCCACAGTATTAGCTAAACAAAATTAGAGTAAACCATGATGCAGTTGCTTTGCTTTTTTTTTCTTTTGCACAGTATTTTTTTTGTCTTCCCTCTTACATTACAGGTTGCCATAAATCATTTGTAGAGTACAGTGACCTTTACAGAAATACTACTAGTAGTAAGTGCTTAGGGGTCATTGTCTTGATAGCTGGAAAATGAAGATTATTGTAGCAGGAAATTATCTGAATGATGAAAGATTAAAAAAACAACAAACAAACAGATTCTTCCCAACCCCAACCCCTGGTAAAGTAGCCAGAGGTGTATTAGCCTCCAGTCGGGCTGGACTACCAGAACAGGTCATCTGCCATGGTTTTAGGCCTGATACCAGCATAGTTTCTACACCTCCTTCTTGAAAACTGAGATCAAGAATATGATTTACCTGTAGACGCAGGCAGGGAAGGGTTGATACTCTGGATTTTTCCATGCAGAAATTTCAAGGAAAATGAAATTTGCCTTGAGAATTGCTGGCCCTTGGGACTAGCACAGGGAGAAGCAGGTGACATTTAACATTTGAAGAAACTCATAGATTTCTTCCAAGTTTGGTAATAAAGTGCTCTCACCTGGTTTGCCAGCTGGAGTTTGGTACTCAGTCTTATTTTATATTTTTTGTAAATTTGTGGTTAAATGGGTTCATTTGGGAGGAGGTAAATATAGCTAGAAGTTAAGACTTTTCATAGAGGAAAATGTTAAATGTCATCTCTTGAAACAGTTGAGAATATATTGACAGGCAGCTTTTACAGAATTTTTTCTTTTTAATGGCATCTGGACTTTGGTGAACAAATTCATTCTGCTTAAGCTGCCAGCAATTGCAATACAGTCTTTTGCCATAGGAGTATAACATATTGTCCTAGTAGGTACACAGTATCTTGTTACAAAACCAGAGCGTATCCCAGCCAGAGAGCATATTTTAGTATGACATTATCTTTTGTTTCCTCAGTACTTCATCAATGAAATAGACAAAGAAGTTTGACAAGCGATTCTATAAAGATGTGAAGAGCATCAAGTGAGACAATGGTGATTTTACAAAGAAAATCACAAACAAAACAGGCGAGGAGAGGTTTTAGTCAGATGTGTAAACATAGCCTTTGGGTTGAGAGATAGAGCCAGAGGTAATGAACTGTCAGACCCAAGTAACCACCTTAGGAAGTGTGCACAGTGTTTGTGCACAGACAAATGTGTGCTCTGCTCACAGTTCCTGCTGTGAGTCTGCTGTGGTGGTGCAGACCTGCAGCAGCCTGCAAAGTCACTTTTTAGGGCTAAAGAGTAGAGCCAATTAATGGCCATGAGCATGGTGTAAATACATGATGTAAGTGTTTAATACACTGCAATACTACATGGGTAAACCCATGTAGTATTAAAGTTAAACTACTTTAACAGGTTAAGACTTCAAAAGAAGATACCGAGTTGGTATTGAAAGAACCAGCACTGGCATTATAAACCCACAAGATCAGATGACTTTGTAAAGTTTTGTCTCAGTTGTCTTTTGAAAACTGCTATGAAGATTGGAGTAACTGCATTTGAGCGATGTGTGATTGTGTGTCACAGTAATGCCTAAGTTGAAAAGGACCTCTGGGTAGTATCTGAACTGCTGTGGAAAGCAGAGATTTAGATTAGATTATCCACACCCATCAAACTGAGTCTTGAATATTGCCAGTGGAGAGGAATATTGCCAGTATTTCCACCACTTCTCCAGATGGAATTTCCGGGAACAAGGTAAACTCTACCCTGGAAAATGGTAAGTCTGGATGTAAGGAGCTTTTGATCTGTCTGTTTTCACAAGAGTTCCTAGTGTGACGCTATCATGAAAGGAGAAGGAGCTATTTTCCAGGAAGACAGTGATTAGGACTCAAAGATAGCTTTACCTCTGTGCATTGTGACAGGAATGCCTGCTATAGAAGGGATGTTGAACCATGGGAACATTGCAGAAGGACATCCAAAAGATTTGAGATCCATGAAATTGTTTCTCTCTGAGAATGGTGACTTTTTATCCATTGACCCAATCAAAATAGAGACCCTCTTGATTAAGAAATGTAATTATCTGGAAGCAGGAGAAAATATACTGAGTTTATATTGGCTTTTTAGAACAGTGATAAAAATCATACCATAAACTAAAGGTTATAGCTGGAGAGCTGGGCAGATTCAAATCAGGAGTAATGCACAGTATTTTTCATATAGAAATGATTCATTATTCTGGCAAATTATCAAGGGAAGCAAGAGGTTCTTCATATCTCTAAATCTTTGAACTATGACAGGTTGCTTTTCTAGCATGCTTTAGTCAGACAAAAGTTGTTGATGAATAGGGGTGATTGGCAGAGACTTATTGGCTGCTCCTTGGCCCTGGTTATGCAACTGAGACTCCTGGCTGTTCATGCAATTTTAATGTTTCAAGCGCTGTTCATATGGAACTAAGTTTGACCCAGCTGTTTTTTAATATAGGACTGCAATAAGAGTGAGCTGTTTTAGAAAAAAAATTGCTTTAATATTTAAAAATTTAGGTTACTTGAAATTTTAAGATAAAAATAAGAGTAGTAAGCAAAATATTACAAGAAAAAGTCAGTGAATAAAATTAAGGTAGAGTTAAGGTAAATGGTATTTGCCATTTACAATTAGAATATTAATATATATGTTATTATATATTATTGTTATCCTAGCCAGGACACAAATATACAGCTATCATAAACAAGCACAAGAAAGGCCTGTGTGACTGCCACCACAAACATTTTCCAGCCTTAGACGCACTTAATTCAGAGGAGTTTTCTACTTTGACTAAAACTCTGAATTTCACCTCAGTTATTCCTTGGGAAAATTCTTGCTTATAGCAGTAAGAGTTTTGGCAATGTTTGAGATCCCAGGCTTGGTCTGCCCTGAAATTGATACTTTGTAAGGTACCATGAAAGTCCCCCTTTGATTCTTCAGGTACTGTCGCTTGCAAGTAATAGATCTGGCTACAGTAAATTTTTCTGAACAAGGACAAGACTACAGAACACCTTGATGTAATCAAGAAATAACCCACAACCAAATTATTTTGGGGTAAGAGGGAGACAAAAAAAACCCCTTCACTGGAGCAAGGTTCCATAATGGATAGATGTATACCTAAATATGGGACTTCGCACTATTTGGCAATTATTTGTGGGCACAGCAGAATGAGGAATGGCAGTCTGTCTGGGAGAAGGTGGTGACAAAAATCAGAGTGAGTTTTCCAAGGGAGAATGAGAGCAAAGTGACATAGTCTGAGAAATTTCTGTTAGGACTCGGGTAAGAAAAAGGACAAGGGCTATGTTAAAGTAATATGGGAAATCTCTAAGCAGAAAATAATTCATTATCTGCTCTTGTAATCATAGCAGAATGAAAAAAAATTAGGTAAGGAAATATATTGCACACATAGTGTAATGGGCCCTGGGCATAACATGGGTGTGTCAGAAAGGCACACACAGCTTTAGAAGGGGTTAAGGGGACCAAAGCTGTGCACCAAAGCTGATTGCAGCAGGAGGGGAGCATTTTGAACCCAGTGGCTGAGGTGTCTGAGTGCTGCTCAAAGTTGCTGCTGTTGAGCAGTTTAATTCTAGTAGCTGGGAAGGATTTCCTAAGTGTTATACAGGAGGTCTGTATGGCTGCACCTGGGGAATTCAGGCTGCAGTTCAGCTGTGTGTAGCCCAGCTGAAGGGAGGTGTGGGATTCGGAGGGGGAACCTCATTTCTGCCTGTGAGTATCTGAAGGGACGGTGCCAAGGAGGTGTATCCAGTCTCTTCTCAGTGGTGTCTCAGGACAAGAGGCAACGGGCACAAACAGAGGGACAGGAAGCTTTCTCCACCTGAAGAAATTCTTTGCTGTGTGGGAGACTGAGCATGGGAACAGGTTGCCCAGAGAGGCTGTGGAGTCTCCCGTACTAGAGCTACTCCAGAACTGCCCGAAGGCAATTGTGTGCAGTGTGCTCTGGGATGACCTTGCTTGAGCAGGGAGGTTGGACCAGATGACCAGTGTGGCCCCTTCCAACCTGACCCATTCTGTGATCTTCATTCCCCTGCACGGATAGTTTGGGGTTTGACCTAATGGTTCCAGAAACCACCTAAACTGTATTTACCTTAAAATATATATACACAAGAATATATAAATTCTTCACTGAAACCATCAGCAAAAATGAAAGTTTTTGTAATTTGCAATTTCCAATCGAGTGAGGGATAAATTGGTAGTACTGTTAGTTGTAAAGTAGCTAGTCTAGCTCTGCTTTCTTTCTTTAGTGCCTCTTTCCTTCTTTCTTGTTAGATCTTGCTTCTGTTTTGAGAAAACCAAATTTGTAATAAAAATTGATAATAGCCTAAGTTTAAGAAAAAAGCTGCCTCTATCTGGTTTATACTTTGTGTAGTCTAGACAGTCTGCATTTGTAAATATCCTGCTATTGCATTAGGCTCTAGCAAGTTGACAGTAATAAAGAGAAGAACTAATTTTTCCCCATGCTGCAGTGGCGAGCCTTCCAGGTTTGTGTGGGTGACTCCCAGAGGTTTGCAATATCACTGTCAGCTGCATTGGCTCAGCAAAATAAGCAGAAAAATTCATCTCCGTGGTCTTTTAGTGGTGTTTAAATGAAGAGGAAGGGAATTAGTAAAAAAGAAATGCAGATGCCAAGAATTCAACATTTTCCTGTTTTTTTCTCCTGAAATTTCAGTCTGAATAAAGCAAATAAATTCTCAATTTTCTCGCAGTCTCAGCAGTTACCTTTTCAAGCTTTAATTTATTATATTTATTTTTGCATTTTAAAAAAAGAGCTCTTTGTTTTAGCAGTATTTCCTAATTTTGGAAGTAGAATTTCAGAAATGCTGTGAAGAAATTTTGTGTCATTCAAAAGGAGGAATACTGAAATGCTTTGAACATTCATATTTTCATGAGAAGTATCTACTTTAAAATATAGACTGAAAATTTCTATCTGTTTCAGATGAAAAGTGTGCCATATTTATGCAGATGAGTCAAGAACTAAGTCCATGAGCATGGGAGTTCGTTCATTCTTTAACATTATTCATTACTTTGTTAAACTGAGTCTCTTAAGTTCTGCATCCAAAACATTGTTTCTTAAGCCCCTATAAAAAGAAGCATCTTTGAACTGAAATTTTCAAAAGGATAAAAGTTATATTTTGTTTCTCAGATAGTTGTGATCTAAAACATTTCTTTATACCAAGAGTACGTTAAACTCCCTTTAATATTAATTTGAACCTGTAGTTTCTCTCTTTTAAAAGAAGTGGATGTTGTGTTATATAAAATAGAAGTCTAGCCTACATGTCACTTTCAGTTCTCCATCTGTCATGGTATAAATAATTTAAAGGAAACAAAGCATCCAGAGTATGTGCTAATGATTCAAGTGTACAGTTGCTTTTATTAGAGTTCTTGGTGGGGCTGAGTATTATTTTGCACAGGCTTTTTGAGCTTTGCTGACAGCTACACACACCTGTAGGGTGTGGGTGATGGACTCAGCCAGTTAATTACTGATGAAGACAACAACCAGAATGCACCCTGACATGTGTTACACAGTACTGGGTTTCTGTCTGTGCTTTCCTGAGTTTGGGTCATGTTCTCTGCAAAGTCTCCAGGCTGTGTACAGAGGTTTGTGGCTGATGAAAAATGTGCTTCCAGTATTTCTTGATGCTTGACCTGGGTTGTCATCATTTCTGCCTGTAGTTCTCAAGCTGTGGATTGCTAGTGCCATATAAGCACTGAGAATAGCGCTACGCTTATGGAAGACCTTTAAAATTCCATGTTAATAGGCTCGGTTTGTAAAGCTCTTGGAAAAGCATGCTGGGGTGCAGAAGTGTTTTTCCTCGATCCCCTTGACTCTACTGCAGTGACAAACCCAGCACAATGTTCATTAATCATCCTCTCTGCAAATACTTGCCCTGCTTTGTCTCACCCCTTGGTGAAGCCTTGATTTTGTCATCTCTGGAGGCTTCTGACTGTTTCTCCATGGTCTGAAGGGATCAGCATTGTCTGTGGTGTACCCTTTGTTTCCAGGACTTGTGCTTGGCTTGCATGGCTCCCTCCTGCCAGAAAGCACTGAAGTGAGGCCAGCTACCAAATATTTCTCTGAAATGTGTGCGGGTTGTATATTTGAATTAATGCAATCTCATATTTGTATATAAATGGTACTTTTAAGCTATTTCCTTCATAAATATATGAAGGAAAATACCAAAAGATTCCTTGCTCCCCTCACTATGGGGAGGCTGGGGAGCCTGTGGAGGGAAGGGATGGCTGTGAAAGCATGAATGAGTCTGGGCAAATGTCAGGGACAGCCTGTGGACCTGTGCCATCAGCCAAGTGTATCCGGGTAGGAGTGACCTTCAGTATCCCTCAGTCATCTCATGCCAGTGGCCAGGGTCAGTGGAATCACCGCATGACCTTTCCCATGGGAAAGCTTTCTACCACAGCATTTTTGTAGAAGTCTCTTGTATTCAGGCTTGGAGAGGAGGGGAGTTTGGCCCTGTGTATGCAGACTGGTGATAGCTGCCAGTTAAGCATTTTGCACAGCATAAAGCTGTTTGGATAATAAGATGCTGAGGACAAGAGTTCATACCACTTTAAAAGTCCATGTAATTCTTTAAAATACTGGAAATACTACTTGAAGGAGCGTCTCTGTGCTGTTGTGTCGCAAGAGTGAAACAATAGCACATTTGACTTGAGACCTTGAAAATATTTTCCTCTTTCTAATAAGATTGATACAACTTTCCCACCACTTGCATTGAAAGTTGGCAAGATGCTGAGGAGCAGTTGGAGTTTTACTATTTAAGTTAACTTGTGCAATCAAGTTTGTACCCGGCTGAAGAGACATGATTTACTCAACTGTGCATAAGGAAATTTCAGCTGTGGGAAACAAGTCTTTAGAAGGTGTTTACTTTTAATTCTTTTCTTTGCTGAAAGTTGAGGAAACTCGTAGTCCTGATTTAAATGAACATAAAAATTTCACTCAATATCTTTAAAAAAATGCAAAGACATGTTCTACCACTGGTAGAGAATTTGAAAGAGTTTGGTATTATAGTAGATGATGCTGGTTAAAAATGAAGGCAGACATTGTTTTAGGAAAACAAACCCAAATGTTAAATCCACTTTCTGCCTTGGTTTGCTGTCATGAATATCCAAAATTTAAGGCTTTAAGTTGTGTGAGTCACAGAGAATTTGACATTGGCACACAAGGGTTTTAAAAGCATTTTTATGTGCCTTAAAAGTGGTGATAAGCTTTATATTCAGTTTTAATATGTAGAGTGAGTAGCGTCTATTACTGAAACTATTTTAAGTTTTATGAAGTTAACTAGAACTCATTCAACTGGTGAGCCAGGGCATGAAGGCTTTCTCTGAAAAATAAAAGGAGGAATAGAACAAAATCTTATCCAGATAGAATGGAGCCAATGGTGGCTCTTCAGACCTGTAAGTATAATAGGGATACATTTAGATAGAAAAAAGGATATCCATCTACTAGCTTGAAACACTTCTCGGCCCCAGGAAAGACAAGCTTTAGTCTTAGCTCTTCATCCAAGATCAGTAGGTAGCTGAAAGTGTGTGCAGCAGTGTTTGGGTGATGAGTTAAGGGGCAGTGGCCAAGGAGCCTTCCCAGCATTCCAAAGCATTGCAGGTGGGATTTTGACTCATTCCTCTGACTGTGCAGGTGATCCGTAAGCTCTGATGAGGCAGCAAGAATTCTCCAGTGAAAGGAAATTTCCAGTATGTCCAATTCCACCCTATTTCCTTGTGCCAGTACTGTAGGATGAGGCAGAGGGGTCATGGCCAGTGCTGTCACTGTGTGGTGGTCTGTGGCTGCTGGCAGCTTCTGGGGACAGCAGGGGCTTGGAAAGGCCATGGACTATTCACAAATGGACCAGAGAGGTCAGGAGTTTATTACAGGAGAACAGAGGAAATTACCTCCTCCCTTGGCTCCCTAAATTCAGCTAGATTTGTGATACCTATAAAATTAGTCAGTATCATTTTAATAAGGGCTGAAAAGCTCAGATACTTCTTCACTA
Source organism: Motacilla alba alba (assembly GCF_015832195.1). Lineage (NCBI taxonomy): Eukaryota > Metazoa > Chordata > Aves > Passeriformes > Motacillidae > Motacilla > Motacilla alba. The sequence continues at coordinate 17,314,766 of NC_052017.1, read as the reverse complement.
AAACAGAGTAGTTAAATTTGATAGGCAACCAAATAGCAAGGGATGAGAACAGTGTAAAAACCTTGGAATTACAGGTCTGAAAATATCCTTCAGGATTTCTACTGAAAGCAGAGGGGGAAAAAAGAACAGGGTGATTTTGCTTTTTTAATAAAAAAGAGCAAACAAAACAGATGGAAGACATCTCGGATTTGTATCTTCCAAATGTGAAGCACCAAAGGGTATTTTTTCTGTTTTTCATTTTGAATATGGGGGTGGAGATAGATTAATGGGTTTTGGTTTAGCCTCCAATTCTTAAATGTCTTGCTCTTGAAAACAGTGTTTTCCTCCTCCTTTGTACCAGATGTTGCACTCTGGAGAGTAATTTCTTACTGTTTTCCAAGTTCAGTGAACTGCCTTGTATTTTAATGATGTTGGTTAGGAAATGTACCAGTTTGTAACCAATGATGTACCTAAGGCTGTTTATAGACTTCAGCATGGGATCCATCACAACTGAAATGGCTTAGGAAGATAAAACTTGATCCTTTTGGACAGCTGTGTACTTACACTGAGAAGAGACACTTGAATGAGGAAGGATGACACTGATTTTTTTTACATGATGAGATGTTTGGGAGTTTGCAGTTATTTAAACAATTCCTCAGGATTTACAGGATTAGCATGACTCCCCCAGGTAGCAGGGCAGCTCACAGTAAGTTCAGATCATTGATGACATGCGTAAGCTATGTATGTTAAAGTAATTTAGATAATATTTGTGAGCATATTTTTTTCTTTTATAGGGATGGCTTAGTGAAATATGAACAATTTCCTGGTGGATTTCTTTTCTCTTTGTGGACAGGGTGTAGCACTAGGCATTTCTCTGAAGTTCTCAGTTCCATTGCCAAGTATTATTTCCAGCGAACTAATTGTGGGAGTTCATTTATATTGCTCACTCCATTACACTTTTTCCTTTGTTTTGCAGCATGTTTCTCTGCTTGCTTCTTTTGCTTTCTTTTATGCACCCGTTGAGCCCTGAACGAGTTGCTTGAATAAGTTAGCTCCTTAAGATTTTCTGCCTTTAGATCCCTCTTGGCGACTGACACATTCCTCTGTGAGGTCTGTGCCTACCATGGCATCTTAGTGGACTAACAGGGTGCAGCTGCATGGCTGCTTAGCACAAGCAATCTCACTAATTAATAGAGCTCCCCTTAGGGAGTGGAATCTCAGTTCTATCTCAGCTCCCTGAAGGAGCTGTCTAAAATGGATCAGATGACATGTGTCTTAAAAATGCCCACTGATTTTTAAAGGTGATAAGCTTACACTTAAAACACACCCTGTGAGAATCTACAGAGTAAGTGCCCTGGGTTAGTGTTAGGGAAGATCAGTGTTTGAATAGTTTTATCTTCTAAAAAATTGTAATTAGTGCATTGCCATCTTTTACTTCTTTTTCTTAAAGTTTGAGCTCTGTGAAGAAGGAGCCATCTAACTTCTTGTTTAAACAGTGGATACTGTCATGATGTTAGCTAATTAGAGAAATTACAATTTTTAGAGCTTAGGGTCAAGGCTGAAAAAACCATGTTATGAGGCAACACAAAGCATGCAAAACTCAGTTCAAAATTCAGAATTCTTACTGCAGATCCTGCCCTGTTTAATGAGTAATGTTGAGATACCTAAGGATTTTTAGATAATTTTTTAACAGCTTTCTCAATCAGGTTACAAATAGAAAGCATAAGGCACTCTATGGTGCATTTCCTTTACATAGTGACACCATTGTGGGAGTAGTGCAAAAACCAGAAGAAGGAAGAAGCAAAATATGGTTGGTGTAGTTCAAAAATGAGGATATATAAATATCACATAGGGCATAGAATCAAATGTTAGCTGAAAAGGATGCCAGAAAGACATTTTTGGTTCAGAAGTGGTTTTAGTTATGTGTCTTATTTTTTTTTTCTTTTTAATTTAAGTACTGTTTTTTTTCTCCTACAGCCTTTCCTTCAAGGGCTTCTCATGTAGATGTTTATTAGTAAACAGCTGCTTGCAATGAAAGACCATTACTTTAAAGCCATTGTGGTTTCTAATGTTGATTGGGGGCTGGTTGTGCTTCTGTTTGTCCTAATATAAACCAGATAAGAATATGCAAGTATTCTAAAACTGGGCAGATAACCTGCAGAAAAGCTACATAAAGACTAGATAAGAACTATGATTATTCAGAGAACTTTTGACCCTTAGAAATCCTTGAAGTAAAAGAAATCATAGAAGTGTACCTAAAGTGCATCCTCATGTGAAAGCTTTTGTTATATGTAATAACTATCTACACATTATCTACCTATATATTATGTGTGCGTGTGTAAAAATAACGATTATTACAAACATGTTTAATGACCTCTGCTTTGTTCTGCTTGAGAACACTGTGATATATAGGTGCAAGATTATCAAAATTGCTGGTGTTGTCAGTTGGTGTCTTATGTTTGAAAGATGGGATTTATGGAACATTTGAATCTCTATGATTGATTTCCTTAAAAAAATCAATATATAGAAATGCAGTTCAAATCTTTAAGGTACAAATTCATTAAGTTGCAGTTACATAGTAACCACTCTCTTGTCAAAAATTTGAGGCTAGGTACTTGTTCTTAAATACCTGATATAAGTTGGTCTTTAAAATAGGATGTTTTTGTCCAGTGCAGAGTTGAAAGAGGCTTGACATCCAGTAGCTTAACATTTTCTACAGTCTTGAAGCTTGCTAAACAGTAAAAAGATGCTAAGCTACAACAGTACTTATGTTGGTGATCTGAGAGTATTCTCACAGTTTTGAATAATCAGGAAAATATTATTTCCAGGATGTGGGAAATATAGCTTAACACAAATATGTCACTATAGCTTCACTTGATTTGCTTTATGGAGGCACAGGGGGACAGTGGCTATAATAATCCAAAAGACTGAGCTTCTGTAAACACCAGAATTATACCATTAGTCTGTAAGTTATTTATTTTGGAAGTGTTTTGGTATTTGGAAGTGAAATAGAATTGTATTTTTTTTCTTATGCTCACACAACTTGAGTAGTCGTCCAGGTGTCTCCAAGGGCAAAGTGGTGCAACAGGACAGGGGGACAAGGTTTGTAGGAAAGCAATGATCTAAATTAGGGATTAGCTCCAGGGACAAGTCAGTGCAGTGAGAAGTTAGATGACTGAATGAGATGTGATGGAGGGAAGAAAGAACAGGAAATTACAGAACTGCAAATTTCTAGAGACTGAGTTCTGGAGCAGCATCACTGTTTGCATCACTGTTCTTCACCAGTTTCCTGGGTACCTACTTCAAGCTGGTGCTGTACATGGGCTACCGGAGTAGCTGGACCCTTGGTCTAGTCCTTCTTATTCCTGAAATAATCTCTAGGCCACAGTAACCCCTGGGTGACAAGGATGAAGTACCACATAACACCAGGAGAAGAACCAGGTTTGGGGAAGAAAAAAGTAACAACTTTGCTATTTGAGTCCCCTGCCATAAACACTGAGCCCAGAAAGTCTCCAGCTCTCCAAACCTCTTCAGGCTGCCTTTCTCCATTTGCTCCCCAATATCCTGCTTAAAATAGTTTTCCTTATTCCTAGAAAATAGTTTTCTTGTCAGTAATTTCTCCTTCACCATGCTATTGTTTGAATTGTCTTGAGGGTGCTTATACCTTCTCCTTCCCTGACTTGGCTATGTAGTTTTCCAGGCTTTTTCAGTAGCTGGTCTGCAGTACAAATAAAGGTCTGTTTCTATGCAGCCTCCTTGCTTTGTTCCAGGTATGGAAGTCTGAGGATTGGGAGACAGGAGTGAGGATTGGGAGACAGGAGTGTTGCACTGAAAGTTCTCCATCCGCATCCATTCTTGTGTCGTACTAAGTTAAACTTGTCACCTGTTTAGTGACATGCAGCTTATATCATTTTACATATGGCCTCTGAACTTGTCCTGCTAAATTGAGCTTGAACTTGTGAAACTTCAATGTCAGAAGGCTAGAGCAGATCAGAACAGCCCAAGAACATAAGTGACAGTTTGCCGTACTAGTAAAGTTGAGCTTTATTGCCTTTAAAGAAACACTATTGACTTAGAATTTGTCTTGGAAAAGTTGTGCATGTGATAAATGAAGTCATTAGACAGAACATGTAGGGAAAATTTTCTTCTGTATCTTATTTATCCTCTTGCTCATGTGTTGTACCTTTGGTCCATACTTTGGCTTTTTGTCTGGTTGGTTGATTTGGATTGGTTTGGGGTTTTTTCAGAAGAAAATATGACTGTAAATCCACGGCAGTAATAGGTAACCTAATCATTGTAAACCACTTTTCCTTAGTTGAAAGAGAAGGTGTCTTGATACTGATTTATAAAGGGGGCTGTATTTATTATAAATTCAGTTTAGAGTAAGTTCACACTACTGAAAAGGATATTTTTAATGCTAATAGAATTTGATGGTCTGACTTCTGTTTCTCCCCAAAGAATGCATACGTGTGCAATAGAAAACATTTTGTAATATATTTAACTAAGTATTCCTGATTGTTCAATAAGATTGCTATCCGAGGTATGTGTACGTTTGGAGACTTATTTGTGGGGGTAAAGATCTTTATTCTAGGACATGCTATTAGTGCCTCTCTGTGGGTTTTCAGCACTTTGTCACTGTGTGTTGTTTTGATTACAAAACATGATCAGAACCCAGATGAACTGGGTAAAGAGTTTAGTTGTGACCTATGATCTCTTTCTTTCTACAGACTTACTCAAAACTAAATCTTCCTTTGATAGTTGTTGATAAGGGTAGTATGAGGACTTTAAATCCTTAGAATTTATTTTAGCTGAAGAGCAGAAAGAATAAATTTGTGTTTCATAGCCTGCTTACTCATTAATAACTTTGACTGAGGTATATTTGTAAGTCTTGAGAACAAGACAGACGAGTGTGTCTGAGCTGCTTTTGAGGTTTTGTGGCCAAGTGCCTTTCTGCTTCCCTTTCCTGGAGGTTTTGTGGTCAGTGGGGAGTAACTAGGGGTATTAGCTTATAGTGATTATGAACATTGTGTCAAGCCTTTAAAAATATGAAAATATGTAGAATTGACAATAGTCTGGTATATAGCTTAGTGGCTTTGTTTAGTCAGATCTTTTTTTAATTGTAATGGAATTACATGCAGAAGTGGATTGTTTTCACCTGTGTTTAAGATACATGCAAAGTTGATTCTCGGTGTGAGTCTCACATGGTTTCTTCTAATTCTAGCTTGGAAACAGACTCGCTGCATTTTTTTGCCATCATGAGGCTCTTTAATTAATACTTTCTAACCCAGAGCTTCTTTTTTCCTGAGACTGCCTCAGAAGAAATGTCAACCAAAGAAGTCTTTGGCAAGATTTAAAGATGAGTGCAGTAAGATGTGAGGGAGAAAGAAAAGAACTCATAGGTTTACAAAAATAAAAAGAATCTGTTGCAGGTCTTGGAACTCTTGGTGAAGCTGTTGTGAATGTTGCCATTTGACTGCACTGTTCATGCCTGCCTACATCATCTTAGTTCCATCTCTGTTTGATCACCAACACTAAAGCTCCAATCTCAGTCCTGGGACAAGCAGCATCCTTCTGGCTAGCTTTTATTGGATTAACAGAAGGAAGACTTACTCATGTCCCCAGTGAGGTAGAGATATTTCCCATTTCTAAAAGAACAGAATGAAGGAAGCACATTCCTCTACTTTTTGCAAGACCTTCCGGGGCCTTGTGGACCTGAAGCTTGCTCCTCAGACAGCAGTGGCTGCAGCCTTAGCGTGTGTGGCCTGGCTGGCTGGCCATCCCATCAACACACACACACACACACACACACACACACATCAACCATGACATAAACTACAAAACTTTAGCGTAGAAGGAAGGGCTAAGCAAGATAAAGTGTTACAGATTCAGTGGCATGGAGTGAGGAGTGTTTTTGAAAGAAAGTTAGGCTCAGAGAGAAGGAATGGAAAGACATCCAGGTTTAAAACTGCTTTCTTCATCCTGTCTGAGAAGAAAGGTGTTCTGCTGTTTGTGGCTCAGTTGTCCTGAGGTGTTCCTTTGGGAGAAGGAGAGGACAGGGACAGGTGGCCTTGCTTGATTTCTGGCTCTTCAGTAAGAGTAAGGCTCCAGCCAGTCCCTCAGGCACATTGCTGGAGGAGCAGGTCTCTGGGGAACAAGTCTTGGGGGAACAAAAAGCATAAGAAAGAAATGTAGTAAATTATACATTAAACTGTATAGAGAGGGGTTTACAAACATTTTTTTACCTGATTTTTAACATGCTTTATTAATGGAAAATCTTTGTAACAGAGAAAATAGGTAGAGGTTGCAGCTTAGACTGGAATACTTCACTACACAAATGGAAATTCCTCCTTTGTGTAGCAGGAAATGCCATACATGCACATTCCCTGTGAGGTGTAAGTGCTGCACACAGCAAATACAATCCCAAACTTTTTCAGGAAAAACATGAGCCGTCATGTGGAAACTGGGGTTGAAAAAAATTCAATTGAATAATTTTTCTGGCTGCACTCTGGGTCATTGGCTAGCTCCTCAGGGAGCTCCCAAAGGCATTCTGTCTTTGTCCTTGTGCCTCTGAGCATTTGCAAGGTGAAATTATACCATGTCCTGTGGCTTTGCTAGCTTTTCAGTTTGCAGGGGGTAAATACAGAGTCAGATGATTTGGAGTCAGATTATTTGATCAAAAAAGAGAGGCTTGGACATACTTCTGCTTATTGCTGTGATCTGGGGTGAAGCAAGTAAACCCCTGTTACCTGCTACTGATGGAAACAGAAAGGCAATAACTGCGGGGTGGAAATAAAAAGGCAGATCAGAACCTGAGTTATGCATCCGTATTTTCTTGGTGGCTGCCTTTGGTACAGCGCTGAGCTGTTGTTATGAAACTGGGCCCTGCATTTCCTCATGTCACATTTGATTTGCAAACCTGTGTGCTAGAATGGCAGGTCACTGCCTCTTGCTCTGGCTGGGAATGCCCTCATTCCCTCTTCTCTGCAGCTGCTGAGAACCTTTCCAGACCATGCCTTTGTCTGAGAAAGGGTGCAGACACTGAAGTGAGCATATGGGGAGCAGAAGCACAAATGGGGATGATTTGATACAGAGGGCAGGCAAGCTCTGTCACACAGCCCTATGACAGGGAACTCTGCCTTTCCTTTTCTTCAAGAAATTTACTCTGGTGGAAGTGCCTGTACATTACACCTCTGAACTTGCTGGTCCTATTCTCTTCTTTGTCTGCATATCTCAACCTGGAGTAGATATTTTTTGATATTGCTCTTTTTAAGAGAAAATTCTGTGTCTCTTCTTAGTGTTGGTAAAGAAAGATAGTATTGCTGAGTGAGAATCAGGCATCTTGTCAGTGTCGTAGAAAGGCTTCAGTGCTAATGCAGACCTGAGGGAAGATGCTTTCACTTGCCACAAAGGTGCCTGGAAGGATTTGGAATTTGATCTCTCTCACACACAGATGTTCAAGATATGCTCTCCTTCCCCTGGTGTTTAGATTTTAAGGTCTGCTCTTCTTCTGGAGCCATGTTTGAGATAGTTGATCTGAGTAGCAGTTGAGTGCACTATGCCTCCAAGATACTGACAGGAAGTTTGGAGGATACTAGGCAGAGAAAACAAGGTCACTTCCTCCTCTTTTGGAGTTCTTGTTCACTAAGAGATCACAAGACTGTCTTAAATTTGTTTTACTCATCAGAGACTATGTGGAAAGGAAGAGGAATACCAGAACACTGATGTCATTAGAGAAGTAGAAGGTTCTTATTCGTGGTGTTCTTAAGAAATAAAAATGCAATATAAATTTTAACACCTTAGCTTAAGTCTAACAAGTAAATGTCTATGAAGAAAATCAAAACAGGCCATCACTTACCAATGATATTGGGAGCAGGCAGAATGAAAGAAGGGATTCTGCCTTCAAGCCAGGCAAGTCCTCAAACATATTAGCCTCTGATGGCCACTGAGAAGCTTGCCCACTGTGACTTAGATTGCTCCACACTAGTTAAAAATATATCTCACCTATGTCTCCTGGGGCTATTTCATTCAGATCTCGCCAGAATGTACTCCTGAACCAAATTTTAGAAGCTGAATCCCAAGTGGCCTGTAATCCACTCTTAAAAACTGCAGAGTCAAAGCCCAGGCAGTTGTGGAGTTCCTGAAGGAGCAGAGCAGCAGTGAGGGCAGGACCTGGGGCTGCTCCACAACCCAGGGCAGCACCACAGTGTCACAGAGGTGGCTCCCTGGCACCACCACCTCAAGGGGCACAGAGAGTCCTTTCTGTCTTCTTATCCTTTCTCTATCTTCCAGCAGGGACCACACCATGTGGGAGAGAAACCCAGAGTAAACCTGGGTTTTCTGACCAGGGCCAGTGCTGTGAAAAGGAAGAGACCATCTGGTCAGCCTTGTCATGGCCCTGTCAGATCTTACAAAAAGGCTTGTAATTACATTTGGGTTTGATTTAAATAACACATGAAAAGCAAAATCTCTGATCGTGCATTTAAATACAGCAACTACTCTGCTTTTCTGTTTTAGTCAGAATTGTGTGAATCAAAAATACCTTACTCATCTGCAAAAAGGCTTAGTCCCAGCAAATCTTGACTTTAATTACAGGAAATAATCATAAACTACTTTATATGCAATTAAAGACACTTTCTTTTGAAGATATTTTTGTAATTTGTATTTTTTCCTAAAACCAATTATCTAAAATACTATACTTTTTCATGCCTGCAGTGCAACTTTGTCTTGCATATAAATTGGTTTTTTTTAAATTAAACTTTCTTTATGTGTAATTGAAACTTGAGACTATTTTACCTTTATCTAGGTAATTGATTAATAGGTCAGATAACACCTGCTGGTTGGCAGTAGCAGCTAACAGCTTTGTGCTAGTTTGCTTGTTGTAATAATTGTATTAATTTACAATGGAAATTGACACAATTACAATGGTATTTTTGAAAATGTCGATTTTATGACAGGTTTTTTTATGTTAATGTCCAATCAGCCTGTAATTAAATGCTGAAACTGTTTGAAACAGAAAATACTTTTCACACTGAAATTTAATGTAATGCTGGTCCAGAGCTCATTAATTTCATGGGAAGCCGAATGTTGGATTTGGTCTATGGTCATAATTTTATCCATCTATTGAAACAGAATGATAATGTTCAAATTCAGACCGAACAGTGATGTGGCCCAGCTCTTTCACAAACAGCTGCAAACAATCAGTGGAGAATTTCATGGCAGTGGTAGACTTGAAGGCTAGGGAAAATGCGTCCTGAAGGATATGTGTCCCTGTAGTAATTGCAACCCATGGCATGGGAAGAAGAGAAAGGTATGAGATATTTTGTCTTCTTGTGCTCAAAGTGACAGTTCAGGGAAGATCCTTGACCTGTAATGAATAACTATGAGTCAGGAACAGAAATGTGATAATCCAGCAATAACAGTTTTGCTGGTGTGCTCCCATAGCCTTTTCCAGGTGAGCTGTCTTGCCAGGTGCCATCCTCCTTAGTAAATACATGACTGATCAATTGAGGGGGTAGGGCTGGGTGACAGGAGAAACATCAGTGCTCTAGAGACTGTCAAGTCAACCTTCTGCCTCAAAACCTCAAAATCCTGCAACATGACTTTCAGAGGACCATGCTGCCCTACCAGCTGGTGGCACCACCCGAGTGACAGTGTTGACACACAGATTGGCCGCCTTGGCAGGGCAGGAGTTCACACACCTCCAGAAGTATTGCATATTTTTTCCATCAATCCTGATCTGATGTGTTCTGGGGAATTTGCAGAATTAAGCTGTCAAAACTATGTAAAATTAATTATAGGCTGGATTTGGCACAAAAGCTTAGATACAGTGTTTTCCCCCAGAATTTGTACTTCCTGTTTAAATGCTTCAGCCCATACATCTGTGCAGATAATGCTGATAGGGGAAATCACTAAAGAAACATAGTTTTACGGATTGGTTTAGGTGAATTTTCCATCAACTTCATGTGCCTGTATCGTAACATTATATTCTTTTCTCAGCTGTGAGTTTTTTAAACTTCTGCTGTGAAGCATGAGACCCTGACTTTCTTTTGCCTTTTTCACTTGTCGCCCCTGCACACACATCTGGGTAACAGGCAAGGTTCCTAGGGTGCCATGCAGTCCTCACTTGGGGCTCAGAGGTGAAGATCTCCATGGTGAAGAGTGGAGCTCCTGCAGAGCTCTCCAGATTTTGCTTTCTTAAAAGCTATGAAAATGCATTGTTGAAGGAGAAAGGCCCAGGTTTCGCTGAACCATGTAAGTTCCAGCTGGAAGATGAAGGTATCCAGGGCCACTGGATTCCTCTTTCTCAACCTTGGACCAGCCATTTATCCAATAAGTATACTACTATACTTAGTGTAAGTAATATAAATTACTTACTTAGTAATAATATTACTTACTTAGTAATAAGTCATATAAATAAATTACTTACTATACTAAATCATTTCCATTAACTTTTACAGCAGAAAGGATAATTTAGTGTAAAGTTACATGTTATACCTGTATTGATCTAATAATTGACTATCCTTTTTTTTCTCTTTTCCCACACACTAATTAAAGACTCTCAGAAACAGGACAAAATTTTTTCGGTGTTGGGGAATAAGACAAATTGTTTCACCTTATGCATAGGGAGGAAGATGGGGCAGAAATATATATGGGGGCAGAAAAACTGAGGATTTGGCCCTGTCTTCCAGCTATGCTGAGCTGTTAGATCAGTTGAGCTATAAATAATGTATCTTCAGCTTTAGATTAGTTCAGGATGTAATCCTTCATTTTTTGTCCTTCCCAAGGAATCACTGCTGAAGCTCTTTCACTAATAGCAAAAATATTTATTCAGACACGAGATAACCATTTGTTTCACTTGTTCCTCCAGAGACACATAAGTAGATCCCATTTAAGTAAATGAGTATTCTGCAGACCTAATAAGAGACAGAGTAAAGCCCATGGTCCTGTGCCAAAATGCTATATCATGAACTAAAATTCATGGAAACCTTATGCAGAGTCACCATTTATTTTCTATATTTAAATCAGACTCTAAACATTAAATGAAAGCCAATACACCCAATGAAATCTTGTAATCCAGACTGTAATAATAAATCTCATGCTGGTATCCTTGTACAGAGGAGAAGGAAATTGTAAGTGCATTGACATTAATGTCATAGCATGTCTTGACTTCAATAGATCCAGGATTTTTTTTTGCTAAGGTTTTTAAGAATCTTAATTTACTAGCAAAGTAAGTAATTTAGGAATTCCGGTCTCCGCCCCCCCGCCCCCCTCCAGTCACTGATGTTGTGCTCAGCTCCTGAGACAATACTAGCATATACTGAGCTGGATTTCTCTGTCAGCATCAGCCACCCCCTTTTTTTCATCTGTGCCCCCACAGCCACTTCCTTGTTTTCAGGGCCCTGCCTGCAGTTCACAGGCTCAGCAGCTGCACTGGTATGTTTGGCTTTTTCCTAGGAGGAGAAAGTTCATGTGACTGAGAATGTATCTTTTGCAAAATGATCTTGGATGATTTTATTTAAGTTTGAAAGGAGACTAGCTATCCTGAAGGTCACTGGGCAGAGGAAGTAATCCCAATTTACACTGCCCCAAGCTGCCTTGGGAAGGGAGCAGAGGCAGCAGTGCCAGCAGCTGACTGCCTGTGGCACAGTCATTGCTGTAGACCAGCTGCAGCTGGGGCTGTCCTTCCTCTGCAGAGCAGTGCAGGGAGTGCAGGTGGGTCTCACTCTGTCATGGTGGGTTAAAGGACAAAGGACATAAATGAAGGGCAAAACAAGTTCCAGGGCTGTGTCCATTGCAGAACATTTTTTTTTCTCCCCAGACGGTTCAGTTTCATGTGACTTGAACCCCTTCCACTGAATGGTGGCAACACAGTGGTCTTTGTCAAAGTGGCTGATTATGTTTATTTAAGAGGCATCTAGTGGTAGAAAATCAGTAACAAAAATCGATTTGCAGCTTTTTCTGCGCTTTACAAAAGGCATTCAAGTTTCACTTGTACTAGTTGGAAGCAATTGAAGAGAAAATAGTTTATAAGTTAAATATTTCTTGGTGTACAGTGATAAAAACTTATTTCTTTAAGAAAATTATTTTATATTGCATATTATATTACCATACATGAATGGGAATTAATTTTATGTCCTTGAAGACATAAAACAATACAGAAACCTGCATAAATACTTTTGTGCTCAATTATGGTCATTAAATTGACGTGGAATATCTAGTGTTGTGTTGATTTAGCTGTAGCTTAAAGCTGGGGCTTATGAGCTGGGAAAAGGAAAGGTGTTTGTTCTGTCTGTACCTTTTATTCCATGTGTACCCATATTTTCATTGCCTTCAAAAGTATTTGTGGATGTGCAAGAGGCACAAGATTGGTTACAAATATGCTGGCTTCTCCCTTTTATTGTTTGAAGGGTTTACCAATTCCTTTATGCTACAGTACTACAAATGTTAGGCAGTTTTGAAGTTATGTGTGAGTTTCTGCAAAGTTAAGGAGAGACAGAGAGACATTGAACTGCCATCTGAATAAAAAATACTTTCATTTTCAGTAGATGTGAGAAAAGAAATGCTCCTTAGAAGGTTGGAGACAGGTTTCATGTGCTGGGGACTGATCTATGAGCACTTCTTGACTGTTAGATTTGAGCATAAATATGTTCATTCTTATATGTCACAGTACAAGGGCAGTGCAGTGGCAAGCAGACAGCTGGCTGACCAGCAGGCTAAAGGATGAGGAGAAAATTCATAGTTGTTCTGTTTTCATGTAAACTATGCTTATGGTTCTAGTGTGTCTGAAATTAGGGTAGCAAAGAAGGATGTACTGGGAGTATTCAGAAATTACATTACAGTGATATGTTACCCATGAGAAAAAATCAGCTATAAAGTTTACTCCCTTATTATTTATTTTCTTCTCTATAAAGAGTCTTTTATTTCTGCTTGGTGGGTATGATTCATCCGTAGCTCAGTTTGCTTACACCATCCCACCCCTCCACTCTGTGTTTGTCAGGAGAAGGGTCCTGTGTACTATTTGCTCCCAAGAGAAGGGTTTGTTGCCTGCGAGCAGCAGTTGAGAGAGTAATTTAGTGCTTATATGGTGACTTCTTCAGAGAATAGCTCATGCCTCTAAGATCTTCCTTCCCGTTCGTTATTTAATACCTGTTTTATTTTGGGAACAAAGAAAAAGCCCAAAAAAACCAACCTAAGGAGAAATGGGCACTGTTCACGTCAACTGTTTCTGCCCTGCAGATATGAGGGGAATAGTTTCCTTTCCACAGGAAGAGTTGCCAGGAGCCTTTTAGCCAATTACCACAGGAGTTTGTGGACCACAGCAATAGGGGGATTACTTTGCCTTCCGTAGTGAACATTAACCACTGCTGTGCTACACAAATGAGCCTTTTATATTTTATCTACTTTGATATTTTAAGGAAATGAGAAGTCTTGAAATGACAAAACCCTGGTAATAATCAGGTGAGTTATCACCACATGATTATTATTAAGAGAATTTTCTTTTTATAACTAGGGTGTGTAAAGAAGAGGCATGCTCCTTGTTTGCCTTGGAAGTAAAATCATTCAAGTTTTCTCTTGTCAGGTTTCTGAGAAGAATAAAACATTGTTACTGTTTGTGAAAGAGAAATGCCCTGGTGGAGCCTAGCCCACAGGTTGTCTTCCTGGAATCCAGACGCGATCGTGGCTCGTGTCTTGTCTGAGATTTGTCTGGTTCCACCTTCATCCCTTGTCGGGTTCAGCTGCTGGTGCTAGTAGTCAGTTCTGTGTTCACTGTCTCCAGTAAATTGACCTTATTTGCAATTAATCAAAGAGTGTAAATAAAAGTTGGACTTGAGGGTTTTGTGACCAGCATAGACATTACCTGTAAGGTAAGAATTCTTTTGGCAGTGAACCACAGCACTTCTGTAGAAGCTGGTAAACCTGGAAGTGTAGTATCCACTACACCCCTGAGGTAAGGTTGTTTTAAAGTGTGTCTCTGTGTCCTGATATCTTTCATGCTGTATTGGGAGTAGACTGACCATAAAGGGAAGCTCATTTAAATACAGCTAACTGAAAATATACCATATACTTTAATTTTATATTATAACATTAAATTAGTAAATCACTGTTCACTGTGACTTCTGCATTAATCTTGTTTTCGTGTAAAACCCTGTAATCACATTTTCTGCATCACTCAGTTTGTACTGAAAACAGCCAGATGCACAAGGACCTTTGCAGTAGTGCTGTGCTTGGAGTCACAAGCATAAGCATAAAACCATATGTTTGAAGACTCTTGCTACTTTTTGCTTGAGCTTCAAGCATGAATCTACAGTTCTGTCCAGTGCAACTGTGGAGCAAACCAAGAAGAGCTTGGGTTACACTGTTGTGTACACTTAAAGTGTAGAGTTACATTACTACTTTGTGGTGTCATCATATTGCAGAATAATCAGTGTATAAATTAACATATGAGCTTTCCAGAATTGCATGTGGTGAGTTTTAGTTTAAACATGGTTAACAGCATGGATAAGGTGGCAAAACCTATTTAAATAGCTATGTGCATTTGTCCCTGTCTACTTTTAATGTGGGTGCTCTCAGGTGGTTGTGGATGCCATGTGTAAAGCTTTTGTGTAGTACAGAACTTGTGTAAGCGTGTCAGTGTGCCCAGCCTTTGCAATAATCAGGAAGAACCTAACTGAATGTAAGAAAACATCTCTGATAAGGGATTGTTTGAAAAGTTTTTTCAGAGAAAAAAGACAGTTTCATAAGAAGTTTGTGCCACTTTAAAGCCTAGAAAAGACTTTAACACATTTGGATTCTAAAGCTAATTGGAAAGATGATTTTAGTAATTATGTGAGAGTTAAGAACAAAGGCACTTAAAAATTTACAAAAAAGGAGTGCAAGTAATTTTATAAAACTACAAAAGCTCTATAAAAGTAACTGGTACCAGATAGCTGCATATCCAGCTGCATAGCTGGATATTCTACCATAATGGATCTGCAGGAACTACAGTAGTAGAAACTCTGAAATTCTTCCAGACATGTGAAGTAATGCCTTCTGTTATTATGTGGGCAGGGCTGTTTTTCTTGGCCATAATTTAGGAAGACTTTTGTCAGTTATCATCAACGAATTAGAACTTGAATAACAAATCTTGGATATAATCATCATAATCTGTTCCTGTTGGGGAGGGACAGAAGGGGGAAAAAAAGATGTCTCATTTGCTTAGAATAGCTTATCGTTTGGTGGGCTTTTTTTGCTGAGTGGTTCGTAATCACAGAGTCTGCTTTAGGAGTTCCTAACTCAATCACACTGCAAAAGTGAGCTCTCTGTATGGTACTGCTTAGGATTTTGTGTCTGCTTTGAGTTCCGTACTGAAATGGAATAATTGAACATGTCAGACTGTCCCATAAAACAAAAATGAGTGAAGTAAAATTGATTGCAGTGTGTTCTCCATATTGCACACCTGTCTTAAGAAATTACTCCTAATAAGCCTTTCCAAGACATTGTAACTGTGTGACATATGCTTGTGTGTGTATATGCATCTATGTATAGAACCTAATGTCCATTCATAAATTATTTTTACATATGTCAATAGGTATCAGAAATTGCCTTCCTCTTCCCCTGTGGTTGTGAGTGTTCTTTGAAGGTGTTTGTATGTGAGGATGTCAGGTAGTAACACCCTGTTGAAACTGCAGGCAGTCATACCAGGTGGTGTCTTCTGCCTTGTCTGGGTAAACACTGAGAAGAAGGTACATTTCTGCTATGTGGGGATAAAAGAAATTAAAATTTGTGTGCAAGAGGAATGTGAGTAGTGCGTGTATTTTTGGATGCAATAAATGCAATATCAGACATAACAGTTATTACTTCTGCTTCCTTTGTTGTTTCTTTTTTCTTTTTAAAAAGAATTTTTTAATGAAGGAAAAAGCATAATTTAAGTGAAAACCATTATATGAACTAGAGGCTTTTAATTTCTCTTATAAGCCATATATCCCTCTACACAAACAGACTCAAATTTCTCAGTTTTCCAATAGCTTGCAGTTTCTTACTGATATCCCCCACTTGTGTCCCTTTTTTCCTATTTGCATCTAAACAGAAAATCTGCATTCTGATCTGGTAAATTTTCAATAATGAGAAAAAAGGTTAATACATTTGTTTGGGGGAATGAAGTGGCTTGTTGAAACTTCTTGTAAGTGATGACAATATAACACAATCGTTAGAAATACATCCAGTGAATTTGTCTTTAGATGAGCTTCTTAATGCATGAAAATTTTGTGGTGCTTGTGGTGTGGGGTCATTCTATAATTACCTTATTTTAGTGGGTTTTGGTCCACTGCGTTTCAGGTTCAGAAGCATTTACTTTGTTCTGCTGTGAATGATAGTGCTTCATTATGATATTTGCGCTGACAATTATGGGAGAGGTGCTGAAAGGCCCTAGGCTACATCATCGTTTTCAAACTCCCACATGCTTCTCGCCATTTTTATTAGGATCTCTCAAAGTCACTCACACACCCTCTTTCAAACCCTCTTTTTGTATTAACTCGGGCCTGTCAGGTTGCCTGTACAGCACCCATGAGTGACTGGGCAACTGGTATGTTAATTGCTACCTTACTGAACCAACTGTAATGGCATGTCTTTTTTTCTTTTTGCAACCTTTTTGTGCATTAACGTTTTTACTTTGACCACACATTTTAATTATTGTGGCTTTGGAGTGGATTTTGCTGCCCGCTTCAAGCTTTTTAATGCCTGCATACTGCACTGTGCACAATGAGACCTAATCCGCAGCTGGGCACCATCTCTAACAATGCAGTACAAATACATTATATTATATTGCAACATTTTTTTGTTTGATTTCCGCCTCATTCAGAAGGGGGTTTTATTGTTATTTCTCAGTTCCTGTTTGACATACTAATTTTACAGTAATTTTCTGGCAATTTAAAGCAGATTTGGAGGAAACACTTTCAGTGTTTTGCAAATCATCCACTGCACAACATAAGGAGTAAATCCCTGTATATATGGATTGGGGGTTGATGTTTAGCATGTCTGTATACACAGTACATGCTAATGTACTTAAAAGGTAACATGTGTGACTTACTACAAATCTTTAGCTTTGCACATCACAGGATTGGAGAGCTGGAGTCTGCTTGTTTGCTTTCTCATGTTGAAGTGGAAGCTGTTATTACTGTGTGTTATGTTATTAAAAAAGCAGGGAGGAGAACATTTTTGCTACTGTGTATGCCTCACAAAGCAGGAAAAGTAAGACATCATTTAAAGTGGCTATTGTGCAGAAGGTTTCTGGAATGTTTGGCATTGCATGTTAAATTCTGGCATTTTGTCATTAAAAACTGGAACAGAGCACAGCCTCTCAAATATATGCAGTCAGGCCTCTTGAGCTCCTGTAAAAATAAGCTGGCAAACAAACCCCTCTAATAAAATGCTGATGCTGGAAAAGATGTATGGTCATCATTTCGTTATGCTACTTTTCTCAGCATGTCTCATCTATTTCCGAAAGTAAAAGAGAGAGAGATGATAACCAGAAAAGCAAAAGTCATGGTGAGGTGAAATCCTGGCCTTGCTGAGCCAGAGAACAGCTCTGTCACTGGGCCAACCTGCGAGCCATGAAATGTCTGTGTGCCCTGGCAGGTCACTGGTTTCAATGTCCATTAACCTGCCTTTTAGTCAAAGCAGTTGTTTCTTCCCTCCTACTGCTCTTGTGATGTTCATTGTTTAGCAGTGTAAATAGGGCTTGTGATTGTTAGTTTGGGCTTTAATCTCACTGTAGCCATTTAAAATACCTCCCTGGAGCCTCCCAAGGGTTGAGTGCATCAGGGAGGGAAGAGGAGGCTTCTGGCATTGGGACTATTTGGATTTGGGGCTGCTTTTGATAACCTGGGCAGTGAGGGTGGTGACCATGCTGTGGTCCTGCAGTCTAGGCTTCTTCTGCTCATTGGTACCTAGCAATTTTCTCAAGATGGGATTTTATAATTAATTTATAATTTTTTAACTAATATATTGTTTCATTCATTTTTTCTTTTACATTTTTTCATGTATATGTACTTGCAACATTCCCTTAATTATCCTGTGCTCTTTCCTTTGAAGGGAAATATGTGTGTTTAATTCGTCCTGCGTGGGGTGCTTGTGTAGGATAGTTGAAGGAAGAAACAGGAGTAATGACAGCCTAGAAAAGCATAATGTAGAGTATTTGTTTATTTAATTCATAAATTACAGTTTTAGTTATAATAATATTTCAGACTCTTAAAAGTCTATGTATCATCTTCTAATAATGATAGTAAAACTTTCCTGAATACAAATAAAAAGTGAGGATAAAGAAACTTCTTTTAAAAGAAACATTTTGGCAGTGTTGAAAATGGTGACTCTAATGCTGTTACAGAAATTGCGGTATCTTTCCTGTCATACCACACTAGCACATGGGAGGCTTTAATACAAAAAATACTAACATGACAATCAAAATAATTTGCTAGAGAGGGAGTCCTTGAAGAGACCATGCATGTCAGAGCAGAGCAACTTCCCAAATACTCTTGAGTGTGATAGTGATCAAATAGGTTCAGAAGAAAGCAGTTTTTATGACACTGTGTATTCTCTTTTTCTGTTTCCAAATGAAACACTTTTGTACTGCCCTCCCAGTTCTCTGGCCATCTCTACTGGGCACGAGCTACTGCCTTGGGAGAAACCCATGGGTGCCTGGCAGACTAAGGGTGTGGAATGAAGGCAGAACATGAAAAATAATCTTCTTCCCTCATTCAGAGAGTAATATTTGTTAAACTTCACAGCTTTAAATAAGGAGGAAACAGTACTTCTGTTCATCTGTAGTGGTAATCAATCAGTCTTATCTTTTTCTTTGTGCTGCTTAATTACTGAGGAAATATTTAACTATAAGCAGCTTACATGTTTCTGAAACAACTCTCTGATCATAAATTGTTTTGCCTCTTCAGTTTTGGAAAATCTAAAAGGAAAAGTGCACTATCAGGAAAATACTATTATTTGGTCTCTAACCAGTAATGTGTTTTAATAGAATGGAGATGAACAGCGTCAGTTATTTGCAACTTCTTTTTTTCTTACTTCAGTAGCTCTTGTGTCCCAGGGGACTAGACAGCACAGTTTGTATGTGGTATCTGCTGCTCATATAAGCAACTCCAGGAACTTTTTTTAAACTTGTATCTTTTATAAGGTCCTTGAGCCTGGCTATCTATAGCTCACCAGAGAACAGCATGTCCTGTGTGCTACACTCTGCTCCTCACGTCTTGGAATTGTTCTGGTGTGCATAAGCCCTTCATCTGGGTGAGATGAAACACAGACATTTCTAACGTTTTGACTCCCTTTATCCTCTCTGTAGGAGCTCAGCAGGCAGGATGTACAGTGATTTGGAAATTTCTGTGTCGAGTTCCTAGAACAGCTGAGTCAGCTCTAAGGTTTCTCATGGCTGTGTTTTCAGTTTCATAGATGGTGTAGGACTGTGGACTGCCAGTAATGATAAAAACAAATATATATTTGTGGCAATTAGACATTGATGTATCTGGAGTTAAGCTGTACTGTTGTGAGGATTACAAGAGCTGGGTTGTTTGGAGATTTAATGTTCTCATTGTGGCTGTTGTGGGGCAAAACTGAAAGCTCATAAAACTGAAGGCAGGTCATACCAACAGACCAATTAAAGGCAGTGTGTATCATGGATACAAATGTTTGTGAGCTATATTGCTTACACAGTAATCATTATTTTTGACCTTTCAGCATGAACTCTGTTGATTCCTCATTACTTTTTCATGCAGGATAGTCTTTTAGAGAAAATGCTATGAGACATTACTTCATTCAGTCCCTGACTTCAGTCGGATTTCTGCAGTCCTGATTAAAACCAACTTGGTTTTACTGGAGTGATGTAGGGGACAGAACAAGAAAACTTTTCCTTTCTGTGGTTTTCACTGTGTAGGTCATCTGAGAAGATGAAAATGTTTTTCCCAAAAAAGAATACTTTTTCCCATAGGTTTCATTACTAAATTGGAACTTGAGTGAATGATTATTGTGTGCAGTTGAGTGGCAATTGCTGTAATTGTGTATTTGCAGGTGGCACTGTCTTCTCTGCCAGGAGATAGAAAGTCTAAGGAATTTATCTGTTAATGACACAGCCACTGGAACAGCAGCAAGGTTGCTCCTCAGTTTGCAACCACAACACTGTTAAAACACAGATAACTTTAAACAACTACATTCAAAACAAACTTCTGTCTCATCAATGCCTGACTGATTTCTAATAAAACCAAGCTTTAGCTCTTTTGTTCTAGTTGCATTGAAGCTTGTTTGCGTGATGCAGATGCAAAGGAAATACCTGCTTTGCTTCACTTTGACATTTCCATTAAGATTACTCTCAATATAATCTTGCATCACAAAACCAGACTCAAACTTATACAGGGCCGTATCTTGTGGCAGAAAGCTGCTGAGCCCAACTGGTGAGGAGGATTCTTAGTTGTTGTGAATAGGAGGGGAAATGCATTGACTCAGAGCATTTGTTAAATGCTTTTTTTGATGTGTCACTAGCTCTCACTGAAACTAAATTCAGGCAGAAAACTGGTGTTCTGATACCAGCTGAGAAGGTTGATATGGTTGATATGATACCTGTAAATCATAATCACAGCAAAACTCAAATACTGGCCAACTGACAGCTGACCCAGCATCCTTCCTTATGATGTTTTTTCTCTCTATGCTCAGTGGAATATGCCATTTAGATACCTTTGTTAGATACCTCAGAACAACATTAAACAATCCTCTTGAAAAACACAAATAATGTATGAACTTTCATCCATTTCTTGCTAAACACCTTAGTTAAACTGTTGGAAGCCCCTGTATCCTGTACCTTTTCCATTATGATCTTATTTTTTTAATACCATGGTAACTAGAACTAGTAATAAGTAACAAAATATGAGCATATATCAGCTCTTAAAGCTCACTTTAACGATATGAAAGTTAATCTTCTGCTTCTGATTTTTGTCCTGCTGAAGTCCCAACTCTTTCTATCAACTAAAATTGGGGTTTCACCTCCAGAAATACACCTTAATATTAGAAAATGCACATCTCTACACTTCAGGACCAAACTGATTGCTATAACCCCTTTTTTTTTTTTTCCTGTCTCATACTTTTTCTTCTGAATTTAAGTGTACTTTTTTATCAGAAATTTTTCATAGGTACCCATATTATCACTTTCTCATATTCTTTTGAACAAAGCCTGAAGGGAGAACTTCTCTGGCATCATCCATAATTCAGAATTTTATAGCTCTTTTCTGAATGTGCTGAAATTTTTCAGCATTACTTTTGAAATGCACACACTCCAGAACTAAGCCTGCATTATTTTATGGACCTGTCAGTGTCACATAGAGGAGTAATGCTGCTTCCCTGCTCTTACTTTGAATTCCCTATATATATTGTATTCACTGGTTGCAGCATAGCATTGGGAGTTCATGGTCTGTTGTTGCTTCGTGTTTTTTAAATAATTTTTAAACCATTACCTTAAATATTGTAATTTGTTGGTGGCATAACCAGCAGAGGTCTCACAAATTTCCTTTATTGTGCAAGGTGGAAAAAATTTGGCTTACTCCTAAGCAAAACTCTTTAACTGATGGCAGGGCATATCAACAATCATATAATAAGTAATGTCACTTATTATATCCTTAAGGTTTTTGACAGTTGTCATATCCAATAAAGAATTGCAGTTTTACAATATCCCTGTAGATTGGGCAGTAAGTTTCATTTTGAAGTGTGGAAACTGAGGCACAAACTTGTCACTGGCCAGAGTGTTGCTATGTCTGTACTGAACCCACTTACTGAGTCTGCAACCTTCATTCATTCATCCTTCCTGGGCTGCTTAGGAGAACAAATGTTTTATAGTTAATGTCACTCTATTGTGATGTTGTTCTGGAAGTGCTTCCTTACATATGGTCATCACACCTGTTTTCAGGACAGTCCTGTGCAGGTTAGTGGTCTCTTACCAGTGCATGAAATGCATCATGGAGCGTGAATTCAGTTGCTCATTAAGTCTACATTCCTTGGCACAGGGAGCAGGATAATTCTGCTGGTGTCCAGACCTATTGTTTTCATAGTGCTGCATTTCCTCACTAATGGCTTATGAGGCAAATATTTAAGTGCTTATCGTTACATATTCTCCTTTCATCTCATTATTTATAGAGTAACTGTTAGGATTGTGAAACTATTTTTTTTTTCCTTTTTAAAAAAATAAGATCAAGCAGCAGAAGTTGAAGACTTTCAAGTGTGCACTTAGGAATTTGTTCACAGTGACTGTTTTGTCTCCTGTGGTTCACTCCTGGCACTCCCTCGACTTAGCAGCCCTCAATCAGCAGAGCCTGCTGTGCTCCAGCACCTGAGCTCCTGAAACACCTCTGCATCCTCACTGGAACGAATTTGAGAGTTGTCAGACCCTGCTAGATAGATGATCTTCCACCATTAGAAATCCTGTCAAATCTACTAAAGTATCTTTTATGGTAGAGAACAGACACTAAGTGTTTCAAAGGACTTGCTCAGTCTTGCATCTTTTTTTTTCTGCTGTTAAAGACATGGGGTTCAGGTCAAGTTCAGCATAGGACCTTTTGCATCATGGAAACTTTTGTACTGGAAGGAAAAGCTCACCTAGTAGTTAAACTAAAATAACTATTTTAGGAACTTTGGGTACTTTTGTTGGGCCAAATACTCTGCATCTCCTGGGGAGCAGGTTGTCCTCTTTGCCGTATGTGTGTTTTACTCCTTTTCGCACCTGCAGAGGGTTTTTGCTTCAGTGTACTTCATGCTTTTACCTTACCTTGAGCGCCCAGTATTGCTGCGGAAAAGGACTCTGGGATATTCCTTTTTCTGCTCAGGAGACCAGTTGTTCCTCTGATCTCTGGGCTCTTGGAGCCCATCTCAGACTGGAAGCCCTTGTCTCATCCGGAAGATGATTGTCGTTGTCTCCCCTTGCCTGTCCCCTGATGACAACCAGATGCACCTCGCAGCCTGGATTGGTCTTCTGTGCCTGCGCAGTCTGGAAGTAAAGGCAAGAGCTGTTCAGGCAGCTGGAGCTGGAAATATGCTGATGCCACTCTACTCCAGGAGAAGCTGAAGGGATCCTGGTTTGAGATGTTTTCCTCTGAGCTGCAGTTTCAGCCCCTCTGCTTTCCCTTTTCCTGCTTCAAAAGCACAAGGCAGAATGAAGGGCCGCCCTGCTGCCTGCCCCCCACCTCATGGCGTGGCTTGCTGCTTCCCAAGGGCAGAGCCATGGACTTTTTGTGGATCAGGGAAGTGGGGGAGAATCCAACACAGCCTTCCAAGCCTAGCTGTCTGCCCTGTGCTGCCCATGCCAGCCTGCCATTCCAGGGCAAGCCTTTCCAATTCATGAACCCCAGGCTGAATTGTCCAACATTCCATTTGCTAAGAGAACGTAAGAGGTTTTTTAATTATTACTTTGTGGCTGTTGTTTTTTTTTTTCCTTCAGAGCATCAATCTCTGGAGGTCTAGAAAAGGGGATCCTGTTTGAAATTACTGCCCTGACCAAGCCTCCTTCCTTGCCCAGTGATCGGGCCCTTGGCTCAGCAGGTCTGGTGTTAGATGTGGCCCCTGGAGAAGCCAGGTCAGGATCCTGTCTTCTGCTACCCAAAGAGCCAGGGATTCACCACTGCCAGAAACAATCAAAGAAGATAGTCCCTAGCTTTGGTTAGGGACTGTTTGTTTACTCTGCCTTCCTGCCATATTTCCATGATCATAAGGTTCTTAATTTTTTTTAAAATGCAATTATCAGAGATATTCTGTGTCTTCTTCTCTTTAGTCAGTGCCCGAGTACTTGCTGAAGGGAATGCCACTTGCTGTGTGGCCCCTTCATACTTGCAGTCACTGCCACACTGCAGGGTCATTACCCAGTGTTTGTTTTAAATGTCTGAAGTCCACAGCTATGCTGGTATGTTAACCCACCACTTCTGTGTAGTCTGGAAACGTTAAAACCATAAATTATTAGAAACAAAGTGCCTTTGGGGGAGATTATATATTGTGGTTATTTAAGTAGTTCTAGAGATTTCTGCCTTAGTTTAGTGCTCATAGAATGTATACATGATCAGAGAAATATTCCACAGTTCACTGAAGAACAAAGGTATATTTAAGAGAAGATGTATTTCTACTGAATATATGCTTTTTAAATTAGGATTTTAGCTTAAAAAATAACTCCAGCTTGCTTCATCTGCTTTCCATATGTAACTGTTTCAGATAAAATACATAGCTGAAGGTTTGATTGAATCAGTGCCATTGTATATATACAGAATTTCTGTATATGTACATTTCTCATTCTGATCGCTTCCAAAAGATAGCTAAGTGACCATTAGAATAATTTAACAAGAAAAGATTTTTGTTTTATGAGATGTAAGTTCTCCTGCATAAAATATAGCATGCTGGAACTAATTTTCATTGCATGGTTATGGTTAATGGTTAAAAATTTTCAGTCTGTGCAGAACCATTTCCATACCACTGACCCATCTGTTTTAAAGAGACCTTGTCTTCAACAATACATGATATTTGGGCATTGGGGAGGAACTCCCATGGTCCAGTGTATACTCAGTGCACCCTTGAAATTTAGCCCTTGGTTTTGAAAAGTTCAGTGTTTCAATGTCTGGCCATCTTTAACCATCAATGAATATTTACCATAATAGATAAAGTCCCAGCTAAACTGCTATAGTTCCCAACCACATCCTGGAGGAACAAAGTGAGTTAAGGCTGGAGCCTAAAATTTCTAGGCAGAACTAATAAAGCTTCACTTTGCTGAGGTTTTAGATGTTGCTTTGTTCTCATATGCCCTGGTGAAAAAAATGTTTCTTTTAAAAAAATATTTTACAGACACTTAATCTTGGTTGTGTCTAATGCCTTTCAATATTTTTAAAAGAAATTCCAAGTGGATGAGTTATTTATGTGTTTAGCTTTTTTTTCCTATTATGTCTTTTAATAGATTCCAGATCTCATCTATATTGTAATGGCTTCTGTGTTACGGAGCCACAAAATTTACTGGGTTAAATATCCATTTTTCTTGCCTCTCTGACATGAAAGTGCCACAGACCTATACAATAAATTGCTAACACATTTGTGAGTTTAGAAGCCCATGCTGTCACCCTCACTGTCTGCACACAGGCTCCACCAGACATGAAGAGGTCCCGGTGCACTTCTGCACACCTGGAAGCACCATGTTATTCCCAGCACTCAGGTGAACATGCTTGGAAGGCATCATGATTAAAAGCTGTAAATGGAGAAGTGTTCAGGCTTGAATTCTTTGTAAATCACTTCCCTCAGCCAACATGTTGAAGCACATGTAGAGCATAATTTTATAGACTTGTCTGAGACCTGGGGTATGCAGATGGAATACGTAACTTGATGTCAAAAAAAAGGGATAACCCCAACTGCTGCTTACTTTCCTCCTCACCATCCTGTCTTCTCCATGCATTTACTTCTTCCCTTTTTTGTTTCCTTTCTGGCTAGATTTAGTCAAATTTCTGGGAGAAGCAGGTGTTTAGGGGCCAGAACAGCACAGGGAGTGGGGCTGAGCTTTTAGCATCATGGAATTGCCACCATGAATCCCTGATTTTTTTTTCCTGGTTTTTGAGACTGTAAGCTCCAGGAATTGAAATATAGCATTCTGCAGTCAAGAATTATTCCATAGAAAATGTGAGGGAGCCTATAATTAAATACTTGTGCACAGATAGCAGTATTGGAAGAATAAATTTGGTGCCAATCTCTCCAGAAGTGGTTGAAAAACGTAAATCATGAAGCGAATAGATAATCACAGATAAGACAAACTGTAGCTGCATCTGCTGATTATTTTCTCCTCAGCCTCTTGTGTACAATTAAGAATTCAGATTTAACAGCTGGGAATGATTTTCAAATGTTGATCTGAAGAAGAAAGTTCTATTCAGAAACTTGCAGCAGTTCTTTTATCTTCCCCATTCATTATTTTTCTGAAACAGGTTAAAAAAGATAGCACTTGACCTGCTCTGCACCGAGATAGAAAAGAGATCATTATAAACTCAGATATGGATTTATGCTTAATGATCCACCTTCTAGTGTGACTGAGTTCAACAGCAAACAGACTGAAAATCTGTCAACAGGCTAAACTTTCTTTGGTCAAGAAACTTCATCTGTTAATATTTTATTTTCCTAGTTCAGCAGAGAGACATCTTTCAAAGGTTTCTTGTTGATGGCAAAGAAACTAAGATAGAAAGCTCACAGTGAGCTCCTGTCAAATTAGGGATGATTCACAAGGGAAAGCTATTAAAAACTGGGGGTATTTACTAATGTAATCATACATCATTATATACACTGGTTAGCATGGAGTTCTATATGGAAATATACCAATACACTGAATGGACAGATGTGTGTAGACCATGTCTACACATAAAATTCCTACAGAAAGAGCTCATGCCTGTCACTGTGCCCCACATGAATCTGAGTTCAAAGCATTTGGCATTTAGGCTGTCAAAAGCAGCTGTTCCGGCTTTAGGACACAGTGTTTATATGTTTATGTTCTTCAATTTTTGTTTTGTACTCTGCCAGTAAAAGCTCTGTTTTTAATGATCCATCAAGCAGGTACAGCAGTTTCATCTGAGTATGTATGCCCATGGATTTACATGCTTCCTTTACGACAATAGATATTCAGAGATCTTTCCCTAGTCTAGTAAAGTGAACTGTACATTTTTGCTGATGTGCTAGAGGATTATTGTGATTAATCTGGTTAAGTAATTAGTTCCTCTAGGAATGGATAAAAGAAGAATTGCTTTTTTGGTAGAGGTACATCCTGACAGTGGACATTAAGGGCAAGTTTGTTTATTCTCATTTGACACCAACAGTTGTGGTTTACATTTTACCTTCAAATATTTTCTCCTCTGTTATCTGTTTTCATTTGGGCACTTCCAGTTGCTTTGCACTGAAACAACATATTTTCATTTTACATCACATTTTTTCAAGTCTTATTGCTTGTAGATCACCTCCAGGAAACATGTCTGAAGTCTGATCACCCTACACAGATGTGCCACATTTTGTATTTTTGAAAGATTACCTGCATTATTAGCCAAAAAGCCATTATTCTTTAGAGACAATATTCTACTGTTTATTTTTTGCTTTATTTTTTCTTTGCTTACTTGTGTGGGGTTTTTTTTTGTTTCATTTTATTTCATTGCAGCAGTAATGAAATATTTATGCCTATACCTAAGATTTTAATTTTCTTTTTCTTCTTTTGTTCCATTTAAAGGTACAGGCTTACGCTCCTTTCTCTAACTTGGTCTTGTTCTCATGATATCTAGTCTGAGGAGTTCACTTATATTGACTGCTGCTCAGGTTAAAAAGTTTTCTTACTAATTTGAGGGCTTTTTAATGATAGAGACATAACAAAATTTTTACATCATTTTATGTGCTGAACATTGAGAATAAATGTTGGTTTAGACTATTTCAATATTAATCAAAACAAATAGTCTTCCAGAAAATTTGCATAGAATGGAGGAGCTGTGATCCAACTTCACTTCGTTTCTTAGGCTGGTCACACTCATTTTCAGTGTATCCCATGATTTCGGAAAGTTTTGCTCATGATAGACTGTGGTGTTTTCAGGGGCTTCAGCTGGATAAAACAGTAATATCAACTGGTGGGATAAGTTAGCAGATGGTACATGATGGGGAAATAGTGAACAATTTTCTTAGTACAAAATTATCTACATCCACCTATTAACTCAAAACAATAAAGCAGTTACCAGTGCCAAGACACAGGAGCAGGAGCAAAGAACATGGGCCGTGTGAGATCCTGAGGACCTGGGCATGTGAACCATGGGCTTCAGAAAAACTTGAGAGCTGTTGCTGCATATTCATCCAGTCCTGACTTCTCAAGATGACTTGGAGTGGGAGTGCCTTCACGGCCTTGGGGTTTGTAGGAGCAGGGAGCTTTTGAATAGTGCTAGGAAGATGACACTGAAATGGAAGGAATTACTCCTAAATTGAATTGTAAAGACCCAGAGAAGCCTTCTAGTTAATAGCCTGAAATTATTCATCAGAATAAGCAGGATTTCCCAACTTTAGCTGAGTTCCAAACAGGTCAAAATCAAGACAAGATGTATACTCTTTGGAGTCCATGTTTTGCATGAGAAAAGGTATCCACTTGAATAGATGTTGGTTGGGGTTTTTTTGTGTTGCTTTGATTCGTTGATTTTGTTGTTTCTGTTGTTGTTTTGTTACTTTTGGTTTTGTTTATTTTTTTAAGATGTGCTTTATTCTAACAGGAATAAATTTGGATTAGCCCCATTGCCTGTGTTCAGAGTAGTGGCTTGCTCTTAACTGATACGGTTGTGGGATACTAGCTTTTCTGCTTCTCAGTCACACTTGGAGATGAAATCTTTCCAATAATAGGGTAGCAGACTGGAGAAATAGTCATATGAACAAAGAACTGTTGAAACCCTTTGAATTAAAATAAAAGCAGTGCTACTCTACACTTTAATCAATGGAAAGGGCTGTTTGGGCCACAGGGTTTTTATATTTCTTTTTTGTTTACATATTTACAAAGAGAATTTTCAAAAGTTGTCTTCAGGTCATCCTTCAGAGCACAGTTGCAGTGTAATTACAAGATACATATTGGGGAAGAGGGAGCATGGAATAAAAGATAGCAGTGATGATGGTTTTCAAACAATGTATTTTATACAGCAGGAAGAAAGTGATTACTAAAAGGTTAGCCCACATTATTATTCATGAGTTTTTTGAGCTGTTAAACAAATTGTTGTGCAAATGTTCATAACCTCATAATTTTCTCCCTCTCAAAAGGTGTTCAGATCTCCACATGTGCAATAGATCAAGTGTACTTCCAAAAATAGGCATGTTGTTTGTGCTTGCAGTTCCAGATGATCTTGTTACAACAATGGAGCTTCTGCAAAGAGTTATCTGTGGGCTGTGTGGATCCTTTCTCACTTCAGTTCCTCTTACAGCTGGGAGCTGCTACTGCTCTGCAGAAAAACCCTCTCCTTTTTGGGCACTGCGCTTTCTTTCAAAGCCAAATGCAATTAAGTCACCCTGATTAGATCATTAGAGCCTTCAGTGAAATCTGCTCAGTAACATGTCTGAACTTTTGCTGTGGTTCCAAATGAATAGTTTTTTGGTATTTGACTTTGCTTTGAAATGTGGAGTGCTCTTTGCCTGAAGGGGTATCTGGTATTGTATAAACATGGAAGGTTTCAGACCATTTGAGGGACACAGTGCAGAATAATTCAGCCTTGTGAAGATCTGAAGTATTTCAACAGTATTATTAGCACTGTGCTCTGTGTCTCCTTCATCTTGTAGAAAATTTTACAAATTAGGGGCCTCCTCACAAACACTTCTGGAAGGGCTCACAGGCGAAACTAGCTGAGCTCCTTCCCTGCTGTATAACTCCTGTATGTGACCCTGTGCATTCAGCACCAGGCATAAAGTTTTTAAGGGCATCTCCTTCCCCAGGTCCTTTGGTGGTTCGGGATGTGTCTCCAGTGTGGTAACAAGAGTGTCACAAAGTGTGGAATGCTGGATATTGTATATCCTCACAGCTGGCATGAGGGCATTATTTACCAGCAAAGGTGAATCAGTATGGAAAGCAGCAATTTGCTTTGAAAATAAGGGTCACTCTCACAGGCCATGTGACACTGAGCTACTTTCTGTGGCAGCCTCACTCCTTGGCACAGTGGTCTGTGGGAATGCACAAGTCACCAGATGCCTGTGACTTGTTCACTTTGCATGGCTTCACAGTACTGTAAGGGTAAGACATGGCCATAAGAATCCCCAGTTGAAAAAAATAGAGGGAAGAATATGAAGGTAACAGTGAGTGATGACAATACAGATCTAAAACTGGGAAGAAAAAATATACAGAAGAAATTCCCTAAACATCTGACACCACCTGCTGTGCCTCCACCTACTTAAAAGTAGTTGGAGGTTTCTTGTGAGCACTCTGACTCTGTTTTTGTTTGTTTGTTTTCAATGCTAGAAATTCACAGAGATTTACTGCAGGATTAATCACTGTTCAGCATGACTTAGGCTAGCAGAATTTGACTGCTTGACTAGTGTGAGACCTCTTTGTCAGAAATAAACCACTGAAAATTCTAAGCAAAGCCTGGGGATACAGGGCATTATTTTTTTATTCTCCATGACATCAAACTAATAATTAATAGTTAAGATTGTTTTGAAGACTCTTTGTTCTAGAAGTCAGACTGTTAAAGCTACTTATTTTCAGAGTTCCAAGCTTTTGTTTGCAGTTTATAGAAATACAACATTAGTGCTTTAGACTTCACATCAGCTCTGTGCCAGTGCATTTGACTATATGAATAGCTGACTTCTTCCTTCCAGCAAAGTATGTTCTTCCCAGTAAGCATTTTTGTGTGCTCCTCTGCACCACTCCAGTTAACATAAGGGAATAAAGAAAAGGAATGATAGCCTGAAACATAATTGACAAACCTTTCATACTGAAATGTTCTTCTTTTGCCAGTCAGTTTACTAAAATACAATTTTTTTGAAAGTACAGGAAAGCGGTACTACTTGCTAGGGAGGTCATATTTGCTAACCAGAAAATAGTAATTGGAAAAGAGATGAAGCGTGGTCTGTTGCTTTAGAAATTATTCTTTGAATTGGCCAATTTTCAACTGTAAGGAAGTCTAGAAGGATTCTATTCCATTTCTGCCTCCTAGATTTTTTTTCCCCAATCACTGATAGAAGATTTCATGTGAAGATTCTGTTTTTCCAACAGATGAAGGAACTGTAAATTGTCTCTGGGGTTTTCCTTAGTTCTAATGAGTTAAGCTTAGTCTAGAAAGAATATGCACAGAATGGAGAGATGCAATTTGGACACGTGCTTTGCTGTTAATACAGGATGTTGTGAAATAGCAGATTCAGGCATTAGGAATGCAGCACTCTGAGGTGGCAGGTTGTGACTCTACTTGCAGCAATTTGCATAGCATTTTTTGCAGGTCTTTATCAGTTACTTCTATTGCTATTTCACTTCACACGATAAAGAAGTGGAAGACCCCCTTCTGGCAAAGAGACCTTTGCAAATGACAATGACCAAAGGAAGAATTGCCCTTCCTGATCCCACTATTCCATATCCACCAGGAAGATTTTTCAGTTTGCATAGTTACTGGCTTTCTCTTCTTTGTGGTCTCATCAGTTTTGACTGTGGAAGAGATGTACTTTATCTTATCCCAAAAGATCAGATACTTAGAAGAATTTGTCAAGTGCTTTAATATCTTGTGATACACTTCTAAAATACTACTTTATTATTGCTTTTAGTCAAAAAGGCAAATACTAAAAGCACTTGGGAAAGATTATATTTGTAAGATGTATGTGAAGGCTGGGTAAGGTCACTCAGATGTTCCTGGCTATGTCCCATTGATGGTTTGTGGTCTAGAGAAAGAGAGACCTGCTCTTCACATGACTGACTTTTCTTCTCCTTGCATGCAAGCTCAGTCTATCCCATTGATTGCCATAGGGACTTTTCTCCTACAAGCCATCCCAACGCTGAGTGCAGCAGTGCATGCAAGTGTAGCTGAGGTGCCATCACACAGGCCAGGACTGGAAGAGCTCCTGTGCTGTGGGCCAGAGGTCTTGGTTTTGCTTGGTGATCTGCCCAGCACCAACATGAATCAGGTAGCTTGAGAACGAGCAAAAGTTGCTGCTTGGGGATTTACCCAGAGATTTGAGCATAGGCAGCTCCACAGGAGACCCCAGGCAAGTGAGGGTTGTGTGGCTGGAGCTCCCACTGCTCATTGCTCCTTCAGACTGCCCAGTGTGGGGCAATTCAGGAGAGATCTGTAGCCAGCTTATCTGAGTCATAACATGGCTTTTATGGCCTCTGCTTCAAGGAGTCAAGGATGTTCAAAGCAGCTTATTGCTGCTCGCCTTTATCATCCCTGCAGCCAAAACCAGGCATTTCCCACCTATTAATGTGAGGTTCAGAGTTTGAGAGCCCGTCTGAAAATCAGTTTGTTCACCTTGTGAAGGTTAACATTTGGTAGGGGTTTTTTTTGTTTGTTTGCTTGCTTGGAGTATATGTTTGACAAAGTAAGAGGAGTTTGCAAACTGTTCTGCATGTTTCTTGGGCCATCTTATCACATCTGTCTCAGTCCTTGCACAATAAATGGTGCAGCTGGAGTTGCAGACTTCAATAAGCTGGTATCTGTTGTAGATCCTCAGAAGAAAGGTCTCAAAGGGTGAGTACCCTTTTGTTTTGTTCCCTCTTCCCCTCTCCCCATTTCAAATGCTATCTAATAAGGATTGTTTCTAGACCATATGTTATCATTATTTATATAGTATTTACCAAGCCATGAAAAGAGGACTGCACAGTTTCACAATAGTTTCTGTTCAGTTTCCTTTAGGTATTTCATGCAAACAAGACAGGCAGGTTCTGTTAACTAGATTGAATTAGAATTATCTACAGAATGCTTTTGAAAACATGTGTGAGGTTTTTTGTACTCTTAGGCCACACAAATGTATTTTTTTTTAATTTCATTTGCTTTTCAGGAAGAAAATGTAAGAATAGCTAGTTAATTTAGAAACATACTTTTCTGGATGATGTTAACCTATGGTTTTTTTCCTCATATTTTTCTACTGTCTGCCTTTCTCTCATTCCTCTTGGGAGAGCAATTTCTGTTTTCCTTCAGCACAGAAGCTATCTTTGTAAAGGTCAGCATGAGCAATACTGTTGGGGAACTCTATGCACTATGATTAGTCAAACCTTTACCAAAGAAGGGTCTATCTTTTCAATGGAAAAACACATTTTTTATAGATTTTTAGGCCATTGATTTATAAATCATGTAATCTGATACCGACTTATCCCTATATTCTGTAAATAGCCACATGCATTTAAACTTCAGACCTTTGAGTTCTGAAATTCAGCAAAATGCTGTCCTAACAATTATTACCATTTAGTACCTAAAATTCCTCTTTGAGAAATCTCTTAAAAACTTTCAGTTTTCCAGACAGGGAGCTTTAAATTAAATTTATAAGGAAAAGTAATAGATATTGTGAAAGAATCTAAACCATTACTTTCAACATCAACAAACAGTCCCTCAGTTCACATTCTGAAGGAGTCTGTGGAATCATCAATTTCTTGAATTACACCAGTGAATCAGAAGAGACATCTAGGTATTGCTGCCACTGGGTTCTTTTATTATGCCCTACTTTCTTCTTTTAGAGCTCTGGCAGAAAGATATACGGCATAAAATTATCTACTTATAGCTCTGAAATAATCAAATTATTATTTCTTTTTAAAAATCAGTGCTCTTTCAGAAAAATGAAATATCATCTTATTTCTTTCAGTATTGTTGTACAACTTGCACCCTTGCCTTATTGGAGGCTATTGAAGTTACTGGCCATTTGTTCGGTTCCTGAGATAAACAGAACTGAAAGCTCAGTCAATGCATGTCAGGGCAGATATGATCATCCACTGGAGTTTTTTTCCACTTGGCTTTCTTACACTACCTAACCTTCAGTGAACTCTCTGCAACATCTGCTTTCACAGAATTCTCCTTAATCCACCTTCATTGTCAGACAGGGTTTTCTGCTTGACTTTTAGAAATAGAGAAATAATGATACTTCTGGTAATTTCAATAACTAGAGAAAAATGGTTGAGGATGGGAACTCTTTTAAGAGGGTTAAAGGGATAATAGAGTAACACCTTCAGTGTGAATGGAAGTCTTGAATATGTTCATGTCTTCATAAGAACTTAGTATTTCCTTTTTTCCTTTTGAATTCGTCAAATCAGAGTACCTCTTCAATTTTGAATTACTTTAGCCCAGAACTTTTAGGTTAAAAAAAAAAAAAAAAGTTTCTCAGTTTCTCTTCTGCAGTAACCAAATATAAAATCCTATAGTATGCAATATTTGTCATACAACTATTATCTCCCACATAAACCATCTTTGCATCTCCTTTCTGAGTGGATGAGAATAAGATCTATGTTTTCTAGCTAGTCAACCTAGATATTATTTCTGGGAATAACAATGCCTGTCATCACTTTATATTGTGAACAGCATGCTGAATAGGGTAGTACTGCTGAGTATACCTCAGGGTCATGATTACTCTCAATCAGAATTGATACCAGTGCAAGGCAGAAGATAATCTCTTGAGGACACTGAAGGGAAAATATGCACCTCTGCAGTGCACGCTTAGATGCTGTGAGCTACCATCACAGAGTTTCCTTGCTAACAACTGTACCAGAGAATAGAAGGCCTTGATGATTGTAAATAGACAATATACATTTCACTGCTGCTTGAAGAAACATGTTATATTTCCATCTAAAAAAACAGACAAGTGAAGGATGAGGAACAGAGACTAAAAAAAAAAAGTTAAGTATTGCTCCATGGCCAAAATAGGAATTATTTTCTAGTTTCCAAGATAACACCAAGACATACAACAAAAATCAGACAAGCAAAGCTACAATGGAATATCTGTAGAGTGTATGAACACATTTATTTTCACAAGACTAGTCACGTTCATCCATTTTCAGACACATCTTAGAAGACCACTGCCAGTATGTTTTGCTTTTTAAGTCCTACAGGATCACCTGTTGAAAAGCAAATTAGTCTCGGATTCCTTCATTAACAATACATTAGAGCCCATTCTTTCTTCACTTTGAATCTTTCAAATCTGTTTTTGAGGCTTAAAGACACTTAAAGACAATAACCTGTAGGGATGCCTGTAGTGAACACATCCCATGAGCCTCTGTGGAGTAAGGATTCCTCTTGTGCATGTAACTATAACTCACAAGACATGCTCTCAGCAGTATCAGTAACCAGACGAATGGATAATCTCAAGTACAAACCTACATTATGTTCTGTCTACAGTATTTATTGGCTGTGCCATGCAATTAGA
Organism: Motacilla alba alba; assembly: GCF_015832195.1. Taxonomy (NCBI): domain Eukaryota; kingdom Metazoa; phylum Chordata; class Aves; order Passeriformes; family Motacillidae; genus Motacilla; species Motacilla alba. The sequence goes on along the minus strand of NC_052017.1, from coordinate 17,279,942 downwards.
AGAAACTGAGACAGTTTTTTCAAATATTTGTGTGTACCCTTTTGTGTTTGAACAGCTAACATTGTCTTTTGCTGAATTTAGGAGAGGGAGGGCACTGAGTTTTGTGAGGTCATTGAATAGTCACAAAAGAGCAGAAGAAGCTATGTACTGCTCATCTGGTTTTGTCTACTGAAGTTTACTTCATTTCAAAGTTTTAAGATATTATTTGGTAAATTTTCAGCAGTTCTAAGGATACTGTGTTCTAAAATTTGTGTATGTGCTAAAAGAAAACTAAATCATGAAAGGGAAAATTCAAATGTACATACTCCTGTCACTGCACCTCTCTCTGATATGCAGAAAAGATATCAATTGGCTCATATTAATCATGGAGTGGTTTGGATTGGAAGGCACCTTAAAGATCATCTGGTTCCTACCCTCTGCCATGGGTAGGCACACTTTCCACTAGAGCAGGTTGCTCAGAGCTTCATCGAACCTGTCCTTGAAGACATTCAGGGATATTAGGCTTGTTTTCTCCTGATTTTTGATATTTGATCATTTAAGAGTGATGTTAGCACTGTAGCTAGAAAGGTTTTTGGGGAACAAAGGTGTTCTGTGTAAAGATCCCAATTTGTAAAGTGTTTAAGCATTTGAAGAGAAGATATGCACAATACAAGTAAATGAGATTTTAGAAAGACATTTCTCTTTACAGCATGTTCTGTTCTGCATGAATGTGTTAGATCCCCTCCCCCAGGTTGTCCTCAGGAAAAAAGCCTAAACTCTACTCCAGATTATTATCCACTGGTGAGCGGCCTGGCCCCTTACAAGATGGAAACCATTTTATATTCTGTAGATTCTTTTCAGTTTTAAAGCCCTGTGTTGGCTTGTGAACAATGATGACATCAACTCTTGAAATCCAGCTCTAGCTTTGTTCCCTGTTCTGTGAGGTTTATAAAGCCAGTAGCATTTGGGTTTGTTCCCAAATAGGATATATTTAAACTGACATATCTGATTAATGGGCTGATGTTATGGTTTGTTTATTATTGAGTTTACATTGTATGCCTTAAGTGTGAGAAGATAATTTTAAGAAGAAAGTTTTGAAGTACATAATAAAATGTATTGCAATGAGGACTTCTGAACAATATATAGTATTTGACTATCTATATATAAATCTGAAAATTAAATTCATGTGTAAATATCCTTATCAATGAAAACTTAAAGTGTTGCTTTGTAATATTGATGTCACAATCATTTTCCACAGCCTAAAGTTGGCTGGAGATGATTAGCCCCTAGCATCGTAGTAGTGATATCTGATTGCTTAAAAACCAAGAATCGCTTGGGACCTTGCAGAATCTCACTGTTTGTGTATAACATTATATGTACTTGATATTTATCTGTCTCATTTTTATGAGATAACTGATATTATGAGATAGTAAAACTCACTTATTCTCCTGGATTCCACTCTAATGATTCCGTAGCTATTCAGTTGTAAGCTGGTGTGTGCTGCACAAAGGCATTTCTGAGCTCATAGTTCTCTTGTAATTGTGTAGATGACAAGTATGCATTTAAGAGAGGGTGGAAGATAATAAATTCAGTTAATCATAAAACAGGTAGGCTTTTCTGTTTGATGTTTTAGTTCAAAGTTTTAGGTGTTCTAAGGGAAAATGTAGGAGACTGTGCTTAGCAAAACCTTCCTACTGTGCTAAGACAGTGATCCTTACAAGAGGTTAAGAGCAAACTTAATGTGGTGTATAATTGTAATGCTTTTCTGTAGCAGTTTTCCCTGCAGTGTGCTGGAAACTGTTCATGAGTTAATTACTGCAGAAGCCATGTAAGGTAAAAAGGTACTGTGAGTTCTGTTGTACATGGTGGGCCAAGGACAGGAAAAGAGGTTTTATGACAGAAATGGGAACAAAAGCTTGTTAACTCTCAGACCATAGAAAGCTAAGATTGGATCAAAGTTATTCACCCATTTCTCTGTGGTCAAGGGAATTCTAATTAAATTTTCTAAGAATGCTTTAGTACATTGAGAATACTTGGTAAGACTTGCCAAAATATGAAGTTGCCACTGCAGTTCTCCATTGATATTTCTTACCCAGGTTACCCTTGATGACTCCTCTCTAAATTGTTTCTGCTCTACAAAACTTTTCTTTTACTTTCTTAAAAGAAATTAAGAGTTTGAAGCATACAAATGAAGTAGGTTTTGTTTTTTCATAAAAGCTGAGCAGAAAAGCAGGCAGGCATCCTGAAAGGCAGGTACTCTACTGCATAAACCCCTTCCTAAAGTTGTCCAGGGCAGTAGTTAAAATGGTGGTTCTTGGCCGAGACCATCATTTGGAGTTGTGGGCTTTAAGTTATTAGCAAACCTGTCCATTAAAGTTGTTTTGTCTTCCGGAGGTACACATCAAAACGGTGGAACAAAATGTGTGCAGATATTTTTGTTTATACTGTCTTCTGAGTAAATACCTTTTTTTTTTTTTTTCTTTTGGGGTGAGGGAGCAGCTGCTGTAACCTGATAATTTTGAATGGGAAGTAATTCAAATGTTTACCACTTTGAGTAGTTTTTATAAGGTTTAAATGGATAAGCAGATCACAGCCTAAAAAATTAGGTACATTTAATCAATATTGAAGGCCAAAGTGAAGTCCAAAAGCAAGAAGTTATTAAAGAATCATTACAGTTAAGTTTAAGCAATGAAAGATGACAAGTCCATGCATTTTTTTGCATTTCAGAGGATGTTGTTCTCAGTAGACCATCAGTTGTTCTTGCATACACCATACTGTGCTTTTCAGCAATGGTTGTTGTATGAATAACCAGGTCAGCCAGTTGTTTAAATAAAGTTGGGAGAAAAATACCACAGAAAAATGAGAGAGAGAAACAGCTATGTTCTTTAAACATCACATTTTCTCTATTATTCTTACTTTTCAAAATACTGGAGACAGCTCATGAAAATCTTTTCCTTCTTAGGTCAGCATTGTTTCTTTATTCCTTTATAAAGATTTATAATATTTTTTGTTGTTTATCTTCAGCAATATATTGTGACTCCAAGAAGAGATGATAATGATAGGAGGAAGGGAGTGAATAATAGGAGAGATACACTGTTGGAAACCAAAATACTGCATTTGTCTAATTTTCCCAATTTCCAACAGTGAGAAAAATATGGAAAATTGTAAACAATCTTCTTGACATTCACTTAGTAAAGTTTAGTCTCTGAATCCATATTTAAGTTGTTGGCTGTCTCAGATATTACTTGTCAGTGGCTGAAAACTCCCAATTGAACCGCTACCTGAAAATTGCTCTATTTCATGCAAATCTTACCAGAATTAGTAGGAGGCACAGGGAGGTACCTCCTTGTAAACTCATAAGCCTCATTAGGCAGCCAAGTTTGAGATCTTCAGCAATGTTTTTTCAGTTTTCCAGGTCTGTGCAATGGAGGCTTTTCGCTTACAGGATTTTGCATTACAAAGGACTGATTGAAGTTCAGTTGCATGGATTCAAATCAGGTTCAGATTACCTCAGAGAAATTAGGACCAGTCATCATATTTTCTTCAGCTTGTACCATCAGTCTGGGTTTGTATGTTGCACTGCACAGTGATACTTAAATTCTTTAGCGGGGGACAGACAAATCATAAATACAGGAATAATATCTTTTATGTATTGTCTTGGTTGCTTTTATGTGAAATGTGGAAAGAGTCTGATAAGCCCCCACCCCTGTAGGTGCTAGGGCCCAAGAGCAACCAAACAATCTATTCATGCCTAACTTCATTAGTGAAAAGAGTATCATGGATTTCTTCTATGATTATTCCTAATTACATGTTTCATTATATACTTAAAGCATAAAGCCAAGACTGAAATATACAATACCCTGCAGGTTCTTGCTTAAAAACCACTAGACTTTAAGTCATCTAAGGTGAACAAGAAGTAACGTTTTCCTTTGCTATTGTACGGGAACTGGAGTACGGATACAATACTGTATTTATGTTGAGGCAGTGCAAAAATAAGGTGTTTCAACACAGCAACTCTACATGAATGGAGAGACAAGAAAATGGAGAAGGCTATGTGACCCTGGAGAAATTTTGAACCCCCTGAATACCAGACTATTTTTTACTTTAAAGGTGTAAATATTTTATTTCTCCAAAAATCTTTTATATCTCTGAAAAAGTATAATTTGGACTGTTTTTTTTTCTTCTTCTGGGTGTTTGCTTTTAAAATTTACTATCTATATGAGATGAAATTATATAAAATAATAGGTTTAATCCTCACTAAAATTAAACACAAGTTTTTAGCTATTTATTTACAAGAACTGGGAGGAAGATGAAATCAATGATGAAGAGAAGCCCCTTATTTTTTGTTGTTGTTGTTTCGAAATCAAAACCAAAATAGTTTGCCTGGTTAACATATGTAATTTTCAGCTGTAATGTTCAATGAGTTTGAGCCAAAGAGTGTGTGCAGCTTGGGGTGTAAATCTTGAAACATAAGAAGTCATAATGTTTTGTGCAGACCTCTTCCTTCACTATCTCTCTGAGTACATTCCTGGTTTGAATTTCGGGGTTTTTTTTGTTTCCATGCTTCCTTTAGCACCATTTGTCATTGGCCATCACCACATGTCGCCCCTCACCCCCGCAGTTGTTTAATGCCATCGCCTGCAGTTGATCCTGTACATTGACTGTGTTTTCATGTGATTAAAGTCTTCACCCTTTCCCTTCTTTGGCAGATACTTCTGTGCTTAACATTTCTGTTGGAAGAACCCTTTTGTCCTGATCGCAGCTGAGTTACTGTCCTCACTTTTTCCCATCCCAGCATTGTTGAGAAACACCATTTTCTTGCATCCTCCCCACAAAACCATTGCGCACAGGAAATAGGCAGTTGATCCTCATTTCCTTCCTTCAGTTTCAAGCTGTTTTAGAGGACTTATGAGTCAGCATCTCATTTAGTTGTATATCATCATCTACATACTCATCTCAAGCCCTTTGTGTTCTCATTATCATTTCCCTGCAGCTTCAGCTGATTGCATGTCTCTGCAGGATTTCACCCAGAGACTGTAAACCTAAGGAACACGAATTGTCATCCTAATGTCCTGGGGTCCTGGCATAGCCCCCCTTTGCTTCATTCTGTACTCCTGCATTTCTCTGATTTTAGCTGCTTTTTTTTCTCAACAACTGTATCGTCTTCCTGGGTGACCCATGATAAATGTAATGTGTTTAATGTGTTCTGCTTCTGTAAGGACTTCCCTTTTGAAATCCATCAGAAGCATAAATCAAGGGCATATTACACGGACCAAAAAAAAAAGGGGGAAACTTAAAATGCTCCTCTTTTGCAGTACTGCCAGTGAAAAGGCATTTCAGCCTGTATGTCACTGCCAGCCAGAACAGCAGTGCTGCATTCCTGCGGAGGGAGCACATTGTGCTCCGAACACCCTTCTGTGACATTATTTCAGACTGACTCAGGGGGACAGATGTCTCCTACTAAATCATCAACACAAATGTCTCAAGCATCTGTGTTTTCCTCTGGAGACTTAGAATTTCAGTGTTCAACAGGTCTGATCCTGCTTAAAATGGTGAATATGTTCCTTTGACCTGCTTAGCAAGCAGATCCCACAAGGCAGACTTGCAGTTCATTCACCCTTGTTTTGAGGGCCCTGGGATAACGACTAATACAGTCAGTCAGCCTCAGGGTATTAATCCTTGTCCTCCCTAAACTGCTGTGTATTCCTTTGGGCTCCACCTTACAAGTGGTATTCACCAGACTTTTCTTATGTCTTCGTTCGATGACATTCAGCACATTCCTGGAAACCTTTGCTTTCCTCCTATGACTCTTAGCCTTCTACACCCTTTTCCAGGGCCACCACTTGCTCCATTTAGGTTTAAAGTTCAAAAGCAACATGTTTTGCAGCTGTTTCCTTTGTCTCTGGTACTCTTCTCATTACAATGATGTCTGGCTCCCAAAATTTTCTCAAATGTAACACCCCTTCCTGCTCATGCCTGCTAGTAGTGACACTCTGCAACTGTTCCTTAGTTGTGTGTTGTGTCCCAGCCCCAGCTTCTACTCTTCTTGGCCTCTAGTATTTTACACCTTTTTCCAGAGGAAACAACTTATGTTCTTTTGTTGATTTTTTATGTATTACTTTTATATGTCCATCTGCCTGTATTAATCTTTCTTTGCATTCCAGTCCAACATATACAAGCATTGGTGCCTCTTGTATTCTGACTATTTGCTTCCACAACTCATAAAAACATAACACTAGTTTCAACAGGAGCCTCTGTGCTCTGAGGGTATTTGGTGAACAGAAAGTGGAAATCCCAGTCTTTTTTCCATCTCGCTGGGAAGTGACAGGTCCACCTTTCCCAGGTTTTCTGTGAAAGCACTGTTTGAGCTGGTCAAGTAATGTTCATTCGAGCCAGCTAGGGATCTGCACTCATAGATGAAAATGAAATCACAGGCTTTGTGCTACTCCATTTAGGAGAAGGCATGGGATCCTATCTGCTGGCCAGCAGAGGTTGCTCAGAGCACATTAGTTGAGTGTTCTGCACAGTTCTTTATTTCTTAGTAAGTCAAGTCCAGGGTTTTTTAATCTTCTTTGGGATTTGGTCCAACATCCTGTTTCTCTCTTCATGCTGGATATTTGTTTTGATGCCTCATCTTTCTGGAACAATGACAGAGTTGGTGAGGGAAGCAGAAGACAGGGGATTGTCCCAGAAATCTGTCCCTGGAGTCGAGAGATCGCAGCTCTTGCTGCATTTGGAAATTGGAAAGCTCTAAAGCTCTCCTTGGATTCATTTCCCATCATTGTGGACTATATATAACCATATGCATGCTGATAGATGGAAAAAAATCATACTCCTCTACAATCTAGAAGTAAAGGAAAAAAGAGATCATTATTGGTTTCCATCTTTAAATACCCCTGAGGTTAGTGGAGTGCTGATGAAGGCATCAGTGTGGTGTTGAGTTTGGACAGAAATGCAGACAGTTAAGAAATATTTTGGAAACATCCAAAGGAAGCCATGCTTCAGGTTTGGATTCAGACCCAAATGTCTTCAAATTTCATTCATAATAAGGTCTTTACGTGGGCTGCAGTAATGGTCTTAATTATATTTCTCCCACACTGGCATGTCTGGATCTTCTTTAGGAGATCTGAAGTTTGCTACGTAACACCGTGGATGCCTTGTTAGTCTCCTGGTGCTGCCTTATGCAGGAGTTGAAGAAGCCTCCTGCTGCACTGCTCTTGTGCTTCTGGATTTGTGTGTGGTTCTTTTTTTCCTACAAGGCTGTGTTTATTCAGAGAACACTAGCTCCTAATCCAGCAGCATATCCATATGATTTCAAATCAATTCCTGCAGAAGGAGGGAGAGACTTCTGGATCAAAGGTGGACTCATTTTATGTATTTTAACTGCATATCTTTGTTTATCTACTTGCTTTAAAACAAGTACTATATTGTGATGAGAGAAGGGGAAGAGTTAGGGATTTCTCTGGATGGAGGGTGAGAAGTGTTGCAGGTTTCCTCAAACATCCTCATTTCTTTACCCACCCTTAGGTCAGAATTGATGTTTCACTTCCTTTGAGCCTAGGAAAGTCCAGAGAAAAGTGACACAATTGTAATCCTCTGTAAAGTTACAAGGTTTGAGGAAACTAAGTAGCTCACGTTGATCCTATGCAATGGCTTTGGGGAGGGTGACTGTTGTACAGTTTTAATGCTGCCATTGGGCAGAGTAATGCCCCTTCTGAAGTGTGGCCTTGATGTGTAATGATGCCTGAATGTCAAGCAAACATTCAGGATGATTTTTTTTCCCCTTGGAAGTCTTGTGTGTTTGGCATTGAGAAGGGACTTAGTCTTACACAATCCTTTTGTTGGGTTTTTTTTTTTTTTCTTTTTAAAGAGAATTGTTTAATAAAAGCCAAGAAGCCAAGGAGGGTTTCTCAGGTTTGTGTATGTGGGGTGGTAACATTATAAAAACATGAAAAACCCCAATACAGTTTCAGTATTACCGAGACATTAGCAACAGACTGTTTTGTCTTTGTGGTTTGGAACTGGAATGTTTCCAGTTGTTGCCGGAAGGCTACATTTAATTTGTACTGTGTTTGCATAAATAGCTTATTTGTAAAAATTACATTTTACTTGAACAATTCTAAATTATGCAGTTATCATAGGGAGAAAAATTATCCATTGTTCTCTTTAAAATAAAATGGTACTGCCCTTCCAAAGTATCCAACGGACAAAAGCATGAAAAATCACAGCATACTTGTAAGTTGCTTATCTCATCCCCAGAATCAGCTCTCACATGCTCATATCCTCTGGGTTTGTAAAATTCAAAAGATTTTTTGAATTACTCTCTTAATTGTGATGTTGGCATTATAATTACTTGTTAAATAAGATTCTTTAACAATGACGTCCTTGTTGTCAAAGCAGTTGCATTTCTTTGCCTGGTATGAATAGCTGCATGTTCTGAACTGGGAAGCAGCAGTTGTGGGAGCCTGACTCTGTTGAAGGAAGAATTGATTGCTTAGAGAAGGTTTTTTAGAGCACTGTACAAAAATCTCCTTTACCCACAGGCAAATGAAGATTAAGGAAAATAGAGGACATCCACCTCTGTGAACTCAAATAGCAGTAGGCAATTTCCCCTCCAATTAGCATCTTGTTCATGTGTTGGAGGAAAAAAATGGTTGGGTTTTTTTGGCCCTTAAACCCCTTTTAGCAAATTCTCACATTCTGTAGGGTTCAAGATCAGAGGTAGAATAGTAAAGAGAGATGTGATTGGCAAAGGCTTTTTATTCATACCATAGTTTCTCTTATTCTTTTTTAAGATGTGGTTACTCATGAGTTACACAGTATTTCTAAATTCTGCTTAAAGGATTCCATGACCCTGTAGTAAGTGTGAAATGAACACAAAAGTGTGATGACTGCTGCTAACTCCAGCCAAGAGTTGTATCATTTCTCAGGAAGCAATGTTTTGTTATTTGTCAGTTATGGTTTATGTATATGGTTTATATATATATATATATAAAAATCTCAATGGCTCAGCTTTCAGCCATTAACTCTTATATTAGAACATTCTTTGTTTCTTTGACATACAACCACATGTAGCACATCTGAACTGAGTCCAGCAAGAGTTCTGAGAATATTGCATATTAAGTATTGATAGAGCATATTGTTCTCTGCCACATGTGCATTTTCTTCATTGTTTTTCAGTGCTTCTCTTCTCTACTCTTCCTGTATTCAGTATACTTTCAGTATGTACACATTATTCTTTTTAAATTTCTATTGTTCTCCTTTTTCTTTTCCTGTTAACAATTATCTCTCCCCCTCCCCTTCTTTTCTCTCTTTGATCCACAGGTTTTGCAGTGCATGTTGGTCTCCCTTCATTCAGAACTTGACATTCAAAGGTACATGATGAAAATTGAATCCTCTCAGAGAGTTAGTACTGTACTTTCTTTTTTCTGCACTCTGCTGTGAATTGAGTTTGTTACCCTTTAATTGTGTGTGTCTTGCTTCACAACTAAAACTCTCAAATAAATATGAATCTGCATGCTTTGTCTCTCTGTATTTCACAACAATGAAGTATTATGCATATAGATTAATTGCATATGGGAGTGTGATGCATGTGCATCCTCTGACAATTTTTTAAATTCTGACTTTTCCTTTAATGGCATGATAGACATGAAGCTCTTGTATTAGATGCTCTGAAATCCACCAAAATTCAATGGGAGTTGAATTCTTGATAAGTAAGATAAGTCTTGATAAGTTATCAATTCTTGATAAGTAAGTGATTCCTAAACACTGTCCCAATTCCAGCTTTATATTTCTTTTATATACATACTTGGAACTGGCTTAGGTGGTAAAAGTCTTGCTGCAAAATTAAGGACAGCTCTGTGGGCAGAGCAGTAAATATTTTTGTATTGAACTTGCAAAAAACTCTTAGTTCTGCAACTTGCAGAATTATCTTATATGCACAGAGTACCTCTGAAGTCACCTGCGTCTCAGCTTTCATCCTGCTGAGCTTCTCTTCCATTTCTAGATGGCTTGTAACGCCATACAGAATGGCTGTCTCCAACAGCTACCTTTTCCCCCCTGGGAGGCAGTGGTTGTGTACAGGCCTTGTAGATACACACCTAAAAGGTGCCTCTGCGTGGTTTCTACCGCAGTCAAGAGCGCAATCCTGAAAGCGCCGGGATAACGCGGTGGCAGCCAGGAGGAAGGACTCGGAGCGGGCAGGGCGGCAGCGGCTCATTTGCACCTGATTTGTGTTTCCCCGCTCAGGATTTAAGGACGCCAATAAACATGGGACCATAGGGAAGGGCGGGAGAGGTTGAGGTGTGCAGAGCAGGAAAGCTTCTCCTCCCTCGCCAAGGTGGCCTCGAGGGAGGGAAAAAGAAGAAGAGCAAGGTGACGAGTTAGGAGAGAGGAACAGCAGAAGCTTCTACAGCCTCTCTCCTGCGGCAGCGCCCTAGCTCTCCCAGGTACCAGAGCAACAAGCTCTAGTAAGTGCTTCAACACGTTTACTCCCACGAGTAGAGGCTCAGGATCAGCTCCGGGTGTGCTGCCGCAGCGCTGCTTGTCCCGGGCCACTGTTCCTGCTGGGGGCTGGCAGCACACCCTGCCCGCTGACCTCGCTCCCTCTCGCCGGCCCTCCTGTCCGTGGGTCTTTTTTTCGGGTACTTTTAAAACAGCATGTTAATGCAGTTTTAAAACTTCATTAACAGCTTGTAGAAACACAGAAAAACAGGTTTTTCCAGGATCGCTGCACTGTGTTCCTTTGCTTTGGGAAACAGACACCACAGAAACAGACCCTCCTCCTGTTTTCCTTAGGGACGTGTGTAGGAGGAACAGGGATGGGTAAATAATCTTGAATCAGACCTCACTATCCCCTAGGTACATTTAGGCATCTGGTATATATTCTTCCCCCTCACCCTTAGTTTTTGCATGTGGTTTTAAGCATGTAAAGATCTTTCCCCTTTAATCAGCATAATGACAGTTTTTGTTTAAATCATCCCTTTTAATCTTCACAGTTCTCATGGCGATTTTGGGGATTGTGTAGGTAGGAGTTACCTCACCCACTGCTGATGAAACGCAGCCATCTCCTGGATGGAACAAAGGGTCGTGCTGGGTTGTGAATACTTCACAGTAGAATTTTTCAGGAGGGAAAAGAAAAATAGCTTCCAACTGAAACTGCCATAAGGTCTTAATTAAGACAAATGCTGTTGTCCAGGCTGGAATTTATGGATAACTTATTTAAACAAAGTAATAATAAACTGAAGCTGTGATGCAAGACTATCACAGAGACTGTGAAAGATGAAATTTTGGTCTGAATTAAATTGATGGACCCATAGAAGCCTTGGCAGGGAAAAATAGTGAGGTGACCCGTAGCTTTTTTAATTTGACTCTCAGGTGTGAATAAATTCTTCACATAACTAAGGATTATAAGAAATGAGAGATATAAATTATTTTATTTTAAAGGTTTCTTTCATTAAGTATGACTCTTGCTTTTTATTAGTGAGTGACTAATAGTTTTCTCTGTTGTTTTACTTCACTTTCTATCATCAAATCTCAGGTGTTTGCAGAAAAAGAAAACCTTGGATTTGGACAGAAACATACTGCAAAATATTTTTACACTTTATTGTGGATGGCTTGGGGTTTTCTGATATTACACGTATTCCAAAGAGATGCCACAGCATGTTGCATATTTCAGTCTGGACTTGTCTGGACCAATTAAGCTGCTCTTAGACGGGCTGTTGAGTTCCTTAGGGCAGCATTTTCAAATGCAAGTTCCTGCAATTAAACATCTGAATAAGAGGTCTGGCAGCATAAGTGCTGAGCACCTACAGCTTTTATTGCTCCTAATGAATATCTTTACTATAGACACACAGCTTTCCTGAAAAACAGGTTTCAATTTATCTATGTGCTTACAGTTAAGAAAAAAAAATGGAAAATGTTGTTTTATGTTACTAATTTATAACAGAGTTTCGTGAAAAACTTTTTTTTTTGCTAACTCTGGGGATGAACCAGCTGAAGAGCAAGCCATGGTCTTGCCAAAGGGGAGCAGCCTGCAGGGGATGTCCTGCTCGGTGATTCACAGCACTCAGGATTAAAAGAAATGAGTTTTGGCAGCTTGCCACAGCAGGCAGCATGCAGCTGGCCACCAACAGGAGCTAGCAAGGCTCGTGGGAAAACGTGCAGATTTTTAGGATGATTTGAATATCATTACAACCTAAAAATATGGCAGATAAACTCTGTCCCATCATTAGACATGTTTTTTTTTTCCTCTAGGTGGAAGAAACTGGGGTCAGCATCAGTGAATACAGAGTAGTAGATAAAGATCCTGTCATAAGCAGAGAGGAGTTCTACCTTCAAATAAATTGACTAAATTGAGTAAAATGTCCGCTCCTTGGAGCGTCCAGACCCTGTCACAGTGATAGGTAGTGCGTGGCTGTGACTGAGCATGACTGGTGCTGCTGACTGAGGTATCTTCCCCTCCTTCTCATTCACCATGGGAGGGAGGAGGAATGCTTTCTTTTACCTTACTTGGAAGAGTTCTCCTGGGTCTGTTTCCTCCCTTTCTCAGAGCATGTGAAGATTTGCTCTGGGGCAGTACCTCACGTTCACAGCGCTCCGAATTCATTGCCTTGCTCAATGACCGCACGGCAGGTGGCCAGGGGAGGGCTCTGTGACCTGTGCTCTGCTGGCATCGCTCCTGAGTGAGTATGGCGAGCTCAGGCTGCCCAAGGCGCCGCCGGGGCAGGAGGAGGCCGGCAGGGCTGCAGAGAAGGGGCAGCACGGGCAGCATCCAGCGCAGAACATGCCTCCAGGCCAAGGGGGCTCCAGGCAAGTGGGGTACCTTGCTTCAGTGCTAGGGTGGTGGGCAACCGTGGCTCAGGCGTTTCTCCTTATCAAAGAGGAAATAATTCTGGCCATTCATACCATAGAAATCCATATTGCCACCAGACTGAGATGCCTGTGAGAAAGAGCTGGCTTTGTAACTCGTTGTTGTTGATTCAACAGAAAATAGTGAAAAGTTTGGGTTTGAAATAGAGAAATGAAGGCTAGACACGTGTGTTAGTCCATGAACAGGCCTCGGGGAAGAGTGTAACTAGCACCTACAGGATCTGTATGTGGGCAAGTGGGCAGCTGCCCTCCCACTCTTCAGCTCTGGAGGACACGATGCTGGCATGTGCCTGCTCCTGGCATGGTACCATTTCCAGCTGATGGTGTCCCAAAGAAAGATGCCAGAGATTTTTACATCTTGTAATGGTGAAAAAGCACCAAGAGCACAGAAGTGAGTTTGTCACAAGAGATGGTTTGATGTTGCATTCAGCTGCTGAGTCATCTCCCCACCCCCAGCTCCCCCAGTGAGACGGAGTATCCAAATACATCAGTTGCACAGAGGTAATACAAACTTTAGTTTACACAGACATGTATAAGCATTTAACTTTTCTGAGAAAGTGCTGTGGAAAAATATGGAAAATGCTTAAAACCTAGATAATATGGGTAGTATTCTCTTTCTCTTCTGCAGTAATGTGTCACTAATAGCATGTCCAGACAAGCAAAACCCTGTTGTTGTGTTAATATGGAAACCCAAAGACTCTGTATCTGTGGGAAAAGCAGATCCATCCTTCAGACAACAATAATGTGACACAAATGTGATGAAGAAGTATTGTAGCAGTAAGAATTCATGTGCTGTGGTAATACTTCAGAGTTAATAAACTCATCATACATAAAACACAGCCTGTTTATATGCCTATTTGCAGTCTGTCACATATTCTGTATCCATCTTTGGCACATGTCACAGGACAAGGAGTTTACTTGAAGGTCAAGAAGAGTAGGCTTCCATTTTTCTACTGATTTTTCCTTTCTATTTGAAATGTCAAGAAGACTCTTAAATGTGAGGGGAAGGGGAGCTGCCTGTTCTATGTTTGTTAGAGTATGTGATTGGAAAAATATATTTTACTACCTCTGTTTTATTTTTGGTGCCTTTGTTTACCATTTGTACATTGCCAGGAGTGCTAGCAACTTCCAAGATATATAAAATCATTCTCCTGAAAATATAAATTTCTGTCAAGATAAGGGCTAAGGAAGTTCCTTGAGACAAGAAATAAAATGTGGGAATTGTTTGAGAGATGAAATGAAAACTTTCTTCAGGTTATGCAGTTTTTTTTTCTGAGTTCTGTTTTGTCTATGGAAATGTGTGAAGCAAATTTTCAGGAGAAGGAAAAGAGGGAAAACAGGTTTCTGTTATATCGATTAGTATAAAAAATAACTGGAAATGAGCATAGAAGAACACGATGAAGAACAGAAACATAAAACTGGCTAGAACAAAAGCAGAAGAGGATTAGTGTGGACAAATGTGAGCAGAGGACCAGAGGCAGAGGCATGCAGAGAACTTGATGAAAATCTCTGCTACTCCATGACTGCCCATTGTGTTGGTATCTCTGCAGTATCTCACTTTTCATTAGTCAGGTACTTTCAGGCTTTATTCCTAATTATTTGCAATTTTACTGCATTTAAAGAGCCTTGCACCTTTTTCTTTATTTTTTCTGAGTCAGTGAAAGGACTAAAGCAGATGTATTGAAAGTGCATTTTTCTGCCAAGCTGTAGCAGACAGATGTCTGTCATGAGGCATGATTAACTACAGTTTTAATTCTTTGTCAAATTCCAAGAGTGGTTGAAAGATACTGGATCTTTTGTAATTGCTAGCTGCATGTGCTATACTTAAATGTATACTCTGAAAAGGTTACAAGCATCTATATCCTTGTAAATAAAATAGTGTATCCTAAGTAAAAGAGTCATCAAGAAGCACTGTGTAATTACATGTAAGTTTACCCCAGAAATGTCCATCCTTATTTTGGCCTATCGTTTCTGATGATGTTGTAACCCAGAACTAGCACAGACAGTATCTTTTATCTCTCTGAGATGTCCTTAAGGAGGGTCAGCTCTACTCAGCTGGGTGAAAGTTGAACCCTATTGCACAAAGAAACATTCAGGGGAGTGCCTCCTAACATACTGCTTGGGGGGAAGACCATGGCTGACTGAGGAAATGTAACCTAACTGGTCTTGGCAGAGGGGGGAGAGAGACCTGCTGCCTAGTCCTGAACCTCCTTCTGTTTTCTGGCACTTATCCCTGAGGTGGCTTGGAATGTGCCAGCATTTCCTTGAGTTTGTCTGCCTCTGTGCAGTATCTATTTACACATTTAATTTTGGATAATGCTGTTCCTTAGTGGGTATATATTGAGTTTTCTTCTCTGTTAGGTATTTCAGGGTTTTTTGCTACAGCACCATTCTGACTCATATAGCAGCAGTCTAGACTCTAGTTGGGTCCTCTGTTGAGTCCTGAAACATTGACTGTTGAAGTCAATATTTATATTGTGAAAGCTTGTACTGTGTGCTAGTTCCTGAAAAGTCCTTAAAATGACACTTGCTGAAGTATTGTTTTAAGCATTTTAATATTAGTGAACATTCAGTGGAAAAATACATATGGCATTACTTACTAAGTATTTATTTGACATTTGTTCTTATTTTTCTTCTTTGATATTAGAATCAACATCCTGAATTATTATTACAAGGTCAGATCATCCTGAAGATTTCTGCACCACTTTCTTCAAAAACCTTTACAAATATTTGTAGCTACAGCTCTGTAAATGTTGCTGGTTCCTTCCCCACCACATTAGTTGGTTTTCCTAAGTCATACCTAGGAATCCTCTTTATTAAGTAGCACCAAGCCTCGTGCTTGTTGCCAACAACAGAAATGCTTTCCTATCAAGTCTGCACTCATATCTGTTTTAAATACCCACTGTTGTTGCTGAGCTTGAGAATTTTTTTTAGAATCTGTTTAAAATTCAGAATCCTGGAATGTAATGTTTACAGAAGTTTAGCATGATAAATAACTTGAAGCCTTTCATAAACTTCATGTGTGTATTTGGTGGATCTCATTTATAGCTTGCATTGGCTTTATGTTGGTGTCACTCGACTTACTAGAGTGGAATTCCTATGGATTTGAGCTGGTGGATTAAGAGGGAGACTGGGCTTTATATCTGAGCAGAATCCATGATGTGCCTCTGGATTGCCTCAGAAAGCTGCAGCATTGGTGGTGGGAAAGGAGGGCTGCCAAAAAATGATCTTTTTTAATGTGGTGGGTTGACCCTGGCTGAACACCAGCTACCCACCAAGCCACTCCATTCTCCCTCCTCTGCTGGAATGCAGGGGAGAAAATAAGATGGAAAAATGTCATGGGTTCAGATAAATGCAGTTTAATAAAGAAAAAGCAAAGGCCACATGCAGGAGCAAAAGTAAATGAAATATTCTGTATTCCCATCAGCAGATGATGTCCAGGCACTTCCCAGGAAGTGAGGTTTCAGGCTCCAGGACATGTGGCAGTTGCTCCATAGGACAAATGTGGTAACAAATGGTCCCTTTCCTCCTCCTTTTTCTTAGCTTTTATTGCTGAACAGTCATCAAGTGGTATGGAATATTCCTCTGGTCATTTTGGATCAGCCCTTCTGACTATATCCTCTGCCACGATCTTGCCCACCCACAGCCTCCTGGGTGAGTGAGGGAATATTGGAGAGAGCCTTTATGCTGTGCATGCCCTGCTCAACAGCAGCAGAAATGATGGTGTGTTATCAGCACCTTCTAGCCACCAATACAAAGTACAGCACTATGAGGGTTGCTATGGAGAAAATTATCTCAGCTAGACCCAACAGATTTAGCTACAGCAATGACATCATGTCATCTGTGGGGTTCTGGGATGCCGTGTCTTAGGTCCTGCAGCATTTCCCCAGGGACAACCAAAGAAACACAGCGGCACTGAGGTTGGCTCCATCTGTGCATTCACGGGACACACTGGGCAACTGCTCAGCTAAATCTGTGCCTGTTGATTTTGGTAATAAAGTGTCACCTTACTCCTCAAATATACATCTGTTCATATTATCAATGAACAATATACATGCAACTGCATGTCTCAAATGACATTTGGGGATTATTTTATTATAAATTGAAGAGAAAAAAATAAGCAAAAGCAAAGCAAAACAAGCTTGATTCATATTTTCATTTTATCAGTATATATTTTCTTAAAGAAACAAAAGCAATCTCCTTCCCAACAAGCTCTGAAACTAAGGATCTTTTGTAGATTGATTTTGTTGCCTTTATTTTTTTTTTAAATCCTGTTTCTTTTAGTCATGGTTTTCTAGAAAGAGAGAATTACATGCCTTCTAGCTCCATATGAATGGATTTATACAGATAAGTTTTTAATCACTACAAGGAACTACAGAGCTGTAATGTCTTGGCTTGGTAATACTTCTGTAATATGCCTGCGTAAACAAAATACTTCAGCAATGATGGTTCATGGACCATTTTGGAAATTTCAGTGAAGAAGTACTGACTTATCAGATTATTTTCTGTGTTTGCAGGTCACTTGTCACCTTTGTAACTTTCCTGGCACAAGTCCTTGTATTTACAACCTGCAGACTAGTGCTGACCATGTCAGAGGCACTTCAAAGCATACTTGAGAGCAAATGTTGTTGGCTTTAAGTCCTGTGTAAAATTCAGTGCTCTTGAACAATTTCATTGTAGGACATTGGATAGTACCTACTATTTTAATATTAGCATTTAGAAAGTGAGTAGTTCTGGAAACTTTACTTTCTTGTGATGTATATCTAATAATTGTAATTTGTGAGCAACTGCACAACTTGGCAAGAACAGCCCTCTAAAGCCAGCTAATGAAAATGTAATAAAAGTTGAAGCTCTTCATACATTCAAAGTCACATAAGGAACATTATGTGATGCTGAAATGACTTTTGCTCATTTCACTTGAAAAACCACTGAAAGAAACAGATGTCAGCAAGATTAGTTTGTTTAGCTTTCCAGAAAGAAGCACAATCTTTTTTAGATCTTGACAGCATCTCCAAACCAAGACTTGAAGTTGATTTTGATACAGGGGATTTTTAACATAATAGCATCTGACCTTAAATGATAGGGGAGGTAAAAACATATAATTTTAATGCTATCTTGTGCCTGGTGCTGATTACAGATGTCTATAAAGTTCATATTTACATACTGGGTTTGGAACCTAGTAAGCTTGCTTTGCTTTGCATTCCTGTTTTTTATGTTCCCGTTTGTTGTGATATGATTTGATTGGGAGAGAGCAGGAAATTATTCTTCCAGAGTAATAGGACATGTGGTTGTGAGGGGGTTTCACTACACAGTATTGAGTATGCTTCTTAAAGCAACCCCTTTTCGTGGAAAAGGCTTATAATGTCATTTATGGTTTGCAAAAAAATGTTCAGGACATTTTATTTCCTATTGAGTGTGTTTTTACTAGGCAGATCCTACCGTGAAGAGTTGGTAGAAGTGCATAAATGAAACCATATCTCTCCCCTGCTGGAAGAGTTGGGTTTTTTCCCAGCAGCTGTGTTTATCAATTTACTAGTATGATTTCCCAGTAAAAGTCATAATTAATTTGGTCAGTTAATGAAGACAGTTCTGATTTATGCTGGTGCAAGGAAAAAAAAAGTAATTGTTTATGATTTAAACTAGAAATGTTGGATGGCTATTTTGGCTATGCTGCATGACCTGGACCTTGCATAGATGGCACAGCAGAAGATACTGAAATCGATAGCTTTACAACTCCATAACAGTACTGCTTTTCAGAGGATTTTTCTTAGCAGATTTGATAAAATTTGTGTGTGTGTGTGTGTGTGGACAAGGAGAGTGGCCTTACTATATATCTCCTCAGCACATGTCTTATCCTCTTGGCCTTGTTAGCAACAAAATTTGCAATGTGGATATACAACCATAAAAACTGCAGCAGAATGTCCAAGAACACTTTCCCTGTATAATCTGCACAAGTGACCTCCAGCATACCAGAATTTGAAGAATTGGACTCCTTCCTTCTTCTCTTTGATTTTTTTCCTCCCACACTCTGGTTTCAGTAAACTAATAAGGAAATACTCTGTTTTGCAGACAAGAAGCCCAAAGCCGTCTCAGAGCCCACAGCCCAATTTGGGTGACCACACAGAACACCTCTCTGAAGCATCTGCTGATTCCTTAGAGGTCATGTCTGAAGGTGATTCTCCAACCCCCTTTTCAAGGGGCAGCCGCACGCGGGCAAGTCTTCCCGTTGTGCGGTCAGCAAACCAAACAAAGGAAAGATCACTGGGTAAGAGCCTGCTCCAGTCCTTCTCCATTCTGTGTTTAGTCTGTGTTTTCCATTTGTGGATTTAAAACAGTCTTTAAATAGTTTGGTATTGAAAAAGTAAAGACTTTGGTAGCACATTATTTTTCATGTTAGGTTGTTCTTTGGAAATGAACTTGGTATGGCATACTGAGTAAATTGGAATGGTGAAATTCTTTTCATAAGATCTGAAAGTGTGATGGGAGCATGGTAGAAATGCAAGGAGAGAGATGCAGGCCCTGACATGAAATGCTGAGTAATGGTTAAAATCCACTGTTGCGAACACTTCCTGCCAAGCCTGCAAAATATTTGGCAATGAATTTAATACAAGATTGTACCCTCATTTTCAGATGGCAGACACAGGTTTTTCATTTTGTCATCTCTTTAAAGCCAGACTTAGTTGAAAGAAACCTAGAGATATTATTGCCTTAGCAATCCATCTTACTGAAAAGGTTTGTATTTGTGTGGTGGTAGCTTTCCAGGCCGAGGATTTCAATGGATATACTGATGGAGATGCCCTTTACTGTGGGGCAGTGGCCTTCCATCTGAACAGTGACACGAAAGATGTGTCAGCACAGGTGGACAGCTCTGCTTCCTGCATTCTTCCCATATCTCAGTGTTGAATTCAGCCCAGCTGTGAACTAGACCTCCTTTTATGATGGAATTTTGTCTCAGAGACTCAGCTCAGCTGATGGATGGTAGGAGTAAAGGCTGTTCTTTTGAGGGAAGACACCAGAGGGCAGTTAAAGCATTGTGGGAATGCATGTAACTCATCTGTGGATTGCTGAGGAAGGCAGGTTTTGCTCATAGGTAATAAACTGAAATGCTTCTTTCCTGTAGGCTCATCTCCCAATATACAGAGTGACATAAATCGAAGACTGGACTTTAAATCATACTATGCTTGTAAGCTTGTCATGGTGGTTTACTCATTTCTCAATAATCTAAGACAGTTTCTGTGAAGAGTATTATGATATCTGACAAACACAACAAGTGTGAAGAAAATGGGGCTGGAAGAGTGCCATTTAGGGCTTACTCTCATGAGGCTTACTCTCTCATAGCTGAAAAGTGAAGAGCAGTGAGGCTGGAAACAAGAAGCTGATCCTTGTTCATGTCAGCTCACAAATGGCTGCCCTCCCACAGCCTGCTGGGCCACCAATATGTTGGGCTTTTGGAGGAGAAATTTGTGATACTTCAACCTGGATAAGACCTTTTGCTTTTGAGGTGTTCTTAAGAGCACATGTATGTTTACTATACATGCACTATTACTTTTACTATACTATACTGCTTATGAGTCACTGCTGGCTAGGGCATCCCCAGTACAGCTTACTTCACCCCAGGATTTTCTGTAAAATTTGTATTTGCTTCAATGGGATTTTAAGTGGTTGAGCCTTTGGAACTCACAGTTCAGGCCCACAGTGCAGGCTGAGGACCCCAGAGCTGGAGGCAGCGCTGCAGGTGATGTCTCAAGAGAACAGAAGGACAGAATCCCTTCCCTTGACCAGCTGCCCAGGCTGCTTTTGATGCAGCCCAGTGCACATGTGGCTCTCTGGGCTGCGAGTGCACATGGCTGGGTCATGTCCAGCCTCTCACCCATCAGCATCCCCAGGTCCCTCTGGGCAGGGCTGCTCTTGCTCTGTCCATTCCCCAGCCTGTGTTGATACCAGGGGTTGCCCTGACTCAGGGCACCTTGCACTAGTCTTGTTAAGCCATATCAGATTCCCACATGCCCACTTCTTGAGCTTGTCCAGGTCCCTCTGGATGGCATCCTGCTCCTCAGGCCTATCAACAGTGCCACACAGCTGGGTGTCATCTGCAAATTTGCTGAGGGTGCACTCAATCCCTCCATTCATTTATATAATTTTTTTAAATATTAGATAACACTGGTCCCAGTACAGACCCTGAGGGACAACACTTGTCCCTGATGTCTATTGGGATTCTGAGCCATTGACCTCTGGATGCAACTATCCAACCACTTAATTTTCAGTCTAACAGTCCACTCATCAAATCCATCTCTCTCTAATTTAGAGAGAAGGATCTTGTGGGGACCATGTCAAAGGCTTTACAGAAGTACATATAAAGGGCATCTGTAGCCCTTCCCTTGTCCACTGCGGTGGAAGCCCACTGCAGAAGGCCACTGGCTTGGTCAGACAGGACTTGCCTGTGCTGGCTGTCCTGAATCAACTCCCTGTCCTCTACGTGTGTATGTGTGATCCTTCCCCCAGGTGTTCTCAGCGTCAAGGTATCTCCAGCTTAGGGATTTCCTGGTTATGGTTTCTAACTACCAAGAGATGTCTCCTCCAGGTATTTGTTCAGTCCACCTTTGATTCCCATGTAAATTTTTCACGTCCTCCACAGTGCATCTGTGACTTCGGCAGCAAGTTCCTGTTGGTTTACTGCCCAACCACTGCTTTCCTGTTGCTTTGTTTTATATTTATTTATCAGCTCTAGGTTATGCCCCATAGTCCTTGTGTGACAGCAAACATCAGATTGCTATCTGCTTCCCCCAGGCCATATCTTATTGCTTTGGCCTATCATTTCTCCCATGTCTTTTCTTCTCCCGCTGAGAAGTGCTGCTATAACCACTTGTTGCTCAACCAGAAACCATCCTGGACACCTGACTATCATTGCTGCCCTGAAATTTTGCAGTTCAATAGTATCTTTGGTCAGATGGGAGGACCATAAGTTGACTGTTAAGTAGTTCATTTTTAAACCCTTTTTTTAGCGTCTCTTGTATGTACTGAAATGTGTTGTCCATGCCCTAATGGAGGACAGCCACATGAAGATACACTACTTTATTTAATGGCCAGGATTTCAGACCCTGCAAAACACTCTGTCTTTCATGTGCCAGAGACAAGCTCCCAGTTTATCCCATCATGAACAGGCCAAATGCAGGAGAAAGAAAAAAGTAAACAAGCAACAGGGAAGCAATGTAATATGAAGCATTTCAGTTGATAGTTTTTTGGAGGGGTCACAGATATGTGTGTGGCTTAAGAGGTCATCATACTAGCCAAATAGGAGGTAATATATTGTCATCACCCCACAATCTGTTTTTTTTCAAGTAGTTCCCGCAACCAATTAGTAACAAGTAGTTTGTTTTAAAAGATAAAAAGTATTCCAAAATAGTTCAGTTTTATATTATTATTGTTGTTAATATTATGTGCATTTCTTTTATAATAGTGTCCTTTTTGATCTCTTCTGCCACTGTGTTCTAATAACACCATCAGCAATGTTCTGAAATTTTACTTTTGAGATGCTTTGCATGCTGTGGTCCTTTTTATTTTGACAACTGTAAAAGGGGGATGTTTATTTTTTAAAACCAGGAAACTGTGTATAACTTCAGTTTTAAAAGTGTCATGAACGTACTTCTAGTCACATGATTTTAAATAATCTGTGTATTATCACCTCCCTTTGTATATCTATTAATGTAATATTTAATATAATTTAAATAAAAATCGTGTTTTGATTCTAAGTGAACATAATTTCAGCAAGGAGAATAATGAACTTCTGGAAACTTCTATTAATTTTGCATTGTATATCTCAATGCATTTTTAAAAACTGATGTTTTCTTTCTGAAATTTTAGTTGTTCTATTTTACTAGCTATATATGAGTCAGTTTGTTTTCAAATTGTGGTCTGAATTAACATGGAGCCTGAGAAGGAATAACACAAATGCATTTTGGCTACCTCACTATCATGGGTTTGTCAGTCAGGACTAATCTAACAGGACATGGTATTCACATGGAGTTGACCTAGAAAACAGTATTCCTATTGTGGGCCCATTTAAAATTTCAGCCACAGCTTTTGAAATTAAGGTCTTTCTTGTCTAAGAAAACTAGAAATCAACGCTTGCTTCACCATTGTGCAGCCTGGAGACAAAGAGAGATATTAAAATAAATTAATTCACTGTGCAAGAGAAAATTAAATGTATTTTAAAATACGTATTTGAAAGCTGGGAGCTTTTCCAGCGCGATAGCTGTGGGAACAAAATTATCTAGCAAAACTGTCAGTGAGAATCATCTGAAACCTGGAAAGTGCTCAAAAGCTTTCAGCAAACTTCACTTGCAATTTGCCTGGAGGAAGCAGAACCTGACAGGCATCCAGCAAGGTTATGCCAGCACCGCCTGTGCCCGCGCTGCAGCTCACTGCTGTCCCTGCTGTGGTACCTCCTCAGTGAAATGAAGGCTGACAAATATGTTCACTTGTGGTCTCTCATGTGATACATCTGTCCAAACAATGGGCAGCATCCTGGTAAGGGCAGGCACTGGCATGCTGTGTGCTGATGGAGTGACCGGGGCAGCTGATGCAATGGGTCAGGTGTGGTCACCACCTCCCACTGCAGCCACAGCTGTTGGTGCTCCTGCAGGATTGGGCTGCACCTGCAGGGCTGGGTGAAGGAAGAACATGGTACAGGGGGGATTTCCATAAATGCACAGAGTTGGGTTTGGGTAGTGACTGAGGAGGATGGAGCTTTATGGCTCAAGGGTTGTAATCATTTTTTTTTGGGTGCCCCAGCCTTGCCACTCTGGTCCAGATGGATGAGGAGCAAAGGAGGACTGGGCTCCCTGCTGGTAAACCTGTGCCTAACGTTGGGTGGTGTGAAAAGGCCTCTTCAGAAATGTCTGAGCCTGCCAACATTTGCATTTTATTTGCATTTGGAGGGATTACATAAAGGAGTAAAATTATACAAATGCTTAAGGATTGGCATGGGGAGGGTCTCGAGCAATCATGGAGTATTCTGATTATTATTTATTAGCCCCCAAACCCAAGTTTTGGCAGGCACAGATTTTCATGTCTGATTAATTAGTTTGCTGCCACCTTATATGGAAATGCCATTACTGACTATAATCATAACGCCTCAATCTTTTATAGCATTTCTTGCAGATGTTTCTCAAAGCCTGGTAAAAAAGAAAGTCAGTGCCACAGTGACAATTTCACTCATAGCAAAACTTTTGCAGAGAGACAGATCATTGCTTTTCAGCTGACAATAGAAATAACTCTATTCATGTGTATGCAAGATACTGTAAGATACACAGAGAAAAATATAAATGCTAAAGGTAGACTGATATATTATATTGGAGGTAATTAATTGTTACTTGCTATTTATGAGCTAGAAATTAAAATAGGCATGTAAAATCAGACAGAAGATGTGTGAATGGCCATAGACTTTATATGAGAAACCTGTGATTTGCTAGTAGTGGCACTGCCCTCTTGATTCCTTAGGGCATGATTTAAGCCTAATGAAGTCAGCAAGAACTTCAGTTTAGTTCATGGGAGAGGAACTCCCTGGGAAGTGCATTTCAAGTTAAGGCTGAGTATAACTTTAATGTATTCAGACATCTTAAAGAATTTTCCCTATCCTGCCTTTTATAGTGTATGCAAAGCAGCCAACATGCAAAAAGGTTATGTAAATATTTGCTGTTGTGGTCAGATGGCTTAACATAGACTGACAGGTCCATAGGATAACAGCCTGAAACAACTAGTTCCAATTAATGAATTGAAACACAGACCCTAGGAAATTATAATACTCTAATGTAGCTAAGGTTTTCCTTCCAGCTTTCCAAGACTTTGTTTTCTTTCCCTTTTCTTCAAATTATAATAACTAAAGGTTTTGGACTTGGAAAGAAAAAAACACATACCTCTTACCTGAAATGTTTTGTAGCAAAAGAGTAAAAGAATGTGAACGATGATATTGACATATCAGAGTTTTTTCTGCTTCATTTATTGTCTCTACAGGATATATGAAAGCAGGTACAGGAAAGAGTCAAATATGTGACTTCCCAGCACTTGTGCCCACAATTACTGTTTACTTAAGAGTTTCTTTCCCCTATAATAAAATGTGTGGGGAGAACCTGAAACAAATGCTTCTAAGGAGCATGATACTATTTAGTACATACTGTCTCAACAGAGGCACATTCTGTCTGCCACCAAAAAGCTGATATGCAGGATATTTTAGATGCTGTGTTACTCTGGAGCTGAATTTTGTTGCAGCAGGTTGTATCAGCATGGATCTAATGGGTTCATTGCAGTGATACTGGGGTACAAGATGTACAGTGTACCAAACAAACCCATTAGTTATGTAAGTCTTTGTCTGTCACTGCTATATCTGTTGAATGACTTTTGAATGCAACCTTTATTATTCATTTGCACTGCAATAATGCTGAAGGACCTTGAGCAAAAACAGTGCCTCACTGTGTTGGGTAATACCTAGTGAAAAAATGCTCCTATTTCAGAACCTTGCAACATGAATAAGTCAGAATGAAAAGTGGTGAAGATAGTAGGAGAGGTAGAGTAATGAGTGTACAACCTGGATGAACTGAATAAAGCTATGTCAGGGTGGCAGTGGCTGTTCTCTTTATACCAAATAGTGCCCTTACAAAAGGTGTAATGTCTTTATCCAGCTCTACCATCACTTCATATTCTGATTTAGCAACAGCAGTGTGAGCCTTCAGCATTTGGTTTCTGCTGGAAGACAGATTTAGCAGCTGGAGTAGCTTAGCTTGTACAGGCCTCCTTCCTTCAGAGGAAAGGTAGGAGGCCAGAGGGAGGTGTCCCATGGGGTGTATCTAGGACAGGAGCTATCACTTGGATAAATCTGATCTAATTTTTGTGTTAGGTAAAATTTGTAAGTCTGCCTCTAATATAATAAGTCACACAAACACCAGAGCTTTCCATTTGACATGGGTGTGCAAAGGAAAAAACTGTCTTGCAATTCCACACATTGTAAGAAGTGTAACAGCCAAGGAGCAAAGCATAGCCTGTCCCTCAGCACATTTTATTTAGGATTTGCTGCCAGGGCTGACATCAAGTCCCTGAATGAGGACAGCTCTTGGATTTAATCATTGCTCCATGTACTGTTTATATATTTAGGTAGTGATTCTAATGGATAATTACTGTGCTGGGCCTAAGTTCCAGTTTCTGTTCCCAGAGAGAAATAATGTGGTCTCTGTGGTATCATATGAGACTGTCTCTTGTATTGGTTCTTGTTCTCTGTCTCTTTTCTGCATTTCTGGCTACAGAGTGCCCAATTCAAGCAGGACAAGAGGATAATCACTGCATCAGAGGCTTGTTGATAGCCCACTGATTAGGGTGCTTTCTTGGGACAATAGGGGCAATGGTCTGAGCAGCTCTAAAGATGGGAGCCCTTCTGGGTATTTTTTTAACTACTCGGCTGTTTCATAGGAGATAGGTGCTTGTACCATTGCTTTGCCCAATTACCTTCTGTGATGAATAGACCATCTGTGGGTATGAGAGCAGAGTGGTGGATGTTGTTTATCTTGGCTTTAACAAGACCTCTCATATCTCCCATAGCCTCCTTGTAGCCGCATGGGGGAGGTAGGGGTGGCCTTCAGGGTGTGTAACTGGCAGCTGGGTTTTAGCTGTGCTCCTCAGGGCTGGCCTCTGCTCCAGTGATTTCTGACATCAGAAACCTTGTTGTTGGGATGGAATGAACCCGCAGCAGGGTCAAGTCTGACACCAAGTTTTGAGAGAGGATTTGATGTGCTGAATGATGGCCGCTTCACCGGGACCCAGTGAGCCAGAGAAATGGACCAGCAGGAACTTCATGAAACTCCAGAGAGGCAAATGCAGCCTTTCATCAGGGACAGAGCAGCCCTGCAAGGACAGGTTGGCTTGGTAGCAGCTTTGCAGAAAGGACTTAGGGTATGACAACAAGGTGACTGTGTGTTGGCAGCATGTCCTTGCAGCAGGGGAACACTGAGTAGCTGTCTATGGGAAAAATTTAGCCAGCAGGTCAAGGGAAGTGATTATTCCCTTCTTCTCACAATTTGTGAGGTTGCACAGTTTTGGTTCCCCAATACATGAAAGATAATGACAAATTGGAGTGAGTCTAGGGAATGGCCTCTTGGCATTCTTCTTCTTAATCATGCAAACTAAGGTCTTGGTTCCAAGATCCTGTCTAAAGTAGCTTGTGAGGACTTCACACAAAGTCAAGCTGTTTGTTAGAGCGCACAGAGGTGAATTTTTGGGGCGGTGCCCTAACCAACCAGCTCTTCAACGCTGATGGCTCAACCCCTGAATTTGCTACTGACAGTAGTGAACTTTTTAGAAGTGAAGTAACTTCAGAAGTATTGAAGAGAATTCCTGCTGTAAATACAGACCATTTGGTAAATAGAGCAAAATTACAAAGGCATGCATGGCCTGCATGACTTTAATGGCTATCCATAGCTTTATGGCTATGGATTGTTAAAATGGTCACATTCTGCCCTTGAACACATCAATTGTACCTCGTTTAGTACTAAAAAACAGTTTATAAAAATAATTATTACTTAAATAATGAGTTTGATAAGCTGATTTATAACCAAATGAAATACAGTTAAGTAGGATCTCTCTTTTTTTGTTTATTTTTATTTTGTTTTTATTTTGTTTATTGAAGAAATACAAGTATTCAAAGAAATTTAATTGATATTTTCTTGTCCTTTTTGCTTTTGCCCATTTAAAAGTTACTAACAAAAATGCCCCTGTGTAAAGTATTTGAATACAGTGGCCTTAAATGTTTCACTTACCTGTGTAGTCTTTGACAGGTGTCGCCATGACATTTTATGAAAATCCTTTGCTAGACTTTTCTTCTCCTGACAAGCTGAGGAGCCTCAGGAAAGAAATGTAAACAACAACTATCTGCTGCTGTGGAATGGAACAGGTGCATCTGTGATTGGTCCATGCTGGTTGTTTCTAATTAATGACCAATCAAAGATGCAGCTGGGTCGACTCTTTGAAAGTCACAAGATGTTGTTATTGATTCCATTCTATTCCTGTCCAGTCTTCTGATGAGTCCTTTCTCTCTATTTTTTAAGTATAGTTTTAATATAGCATTTTTAATATAATATATCATAATATAATATATCAGCCTTCTGAAAAATGGGGTCAAGATTGCCATCTCTTCCTTCATTCTGGGACCCCTGCAAATCCCACAGAGGCACATCCTTGGAAACTGTACTGGTCAGCTTGGCACCTTTGGCTGGGAGCCAACCATGGCTTACTGGCTTCTTCAGAGGGCAGGTGCTCAGCTTCTGGTGGACTAAAGCAGAGCCTGCACAGGCTTGTCCTGTGCCTGTGTGTGTGTAGTTCTCAGATTTTATTATGCAAAACTGGTGGATGGGAGCTGCAGAAAATGCAGCATGGCAGAGCCTCTGGGGGCCCTCTGAAAAATAACTCTGGTACATATGAAACTTCTTGTTCATCTCACTGAGTTGTTCACTTGTAAATTTTAAAGTATTTTTTTAAATCCAGTATTGGATATATTTTGATCCGGTATCATAGGGGTTTTTGTGTTCTTCCATGTTTGCTGGCATTTTTTTGTCAGTTTGGGGCATGAAAAAGTTGCCTTGTTGGTCAGTTGGGCTGTTCTGTGCAATAGAATACAATTATTGTCCAAAAGTGATCCTGCCAGAACCCTGATTTCCACCTGGAGAACTAGGCTAAACTGAAATGTTCTCTCAGAATCTCTAGATGATAGAAGTATTTGGACTTGCTGATATAAGTATATAGGCAAAGTTGCCTTTTGACAAGAAGCTTTTTCGCAGGTGTTATCAGGAATCAGATGGGGAAAATACTGGGTTTTCTTTAGGTAAAAGAAGTCCATTTTCTTTTTGGTTTTTACTAATTCTTCTTAGCCAGTTGAATACATTTGTTTGTAGGAAAGTGGTAGTATTTCAGTGGCAGTAAAAAACCTTTATTTTTCATAACATTTTGGTAGGAAATTTATGTGACTACTGAGTTTTCCATCTGTCTTTATCATTAACTAACAAATTATTGGAAGTCACTGTAAGTAGCAGAGAAAAATGAAATAGCAGTAAAATGTAATACTGGACTAAATTAAACAGTTCCTGTTTTTATTGAAACTGTTATCAAACAACTTAATACCTTGAATGAATCTCTTCAGACTATTGTGCAAAAAAATAAATAATTGCTTTTATTCATTAAAATATCTACTTTTTCATTGTCTTAGTATTTTAAGACAGCTAAGTATATTTATAGAACATTTTCTGAATGTGGAGGACAGATTTTCAGGAGGGAGTAGTAACAGAAGTTATTATGAGAGCTTCAGGCTAGAAATACCACAAGGATCATGGCAATGACCTCAGACTAGTTGAAACTGTGTGGTGAAATAGGAGACTTAAGTCTTGAGGGTATGGAAAGTAAGAACTTAATATTGAGGAATTTCTTCCATGCTGCAAGAGTTGTTACTGTTATAAACTTGTGTCTGCATAACTTTGGCAGAATTTGGTGCTGTGTGTTTGCTCTGTTTATTAGATAGCTGGGGACAAAGGAGGGATGGGGAACACAGAGCAACAATATGGGCCTATGCCATCCTTACAGTCTTATATATGACAATTTTGTCAAAAGCAAAGAAAAAATGGAAGTATCTTGAAATCTTAGTTATAAGAAATTAAAATTTAAAAATGTGCTTTTGAGGAAAGACCTGGCCTCAGCAAAAACAGGTATCATTGAGACTTTAAAGATTATCCTTAGCTTTTAAAATTCATGCAAGTCTCAAGTAATGACTTGACATAAATATAAGTAAGAAACAAGGATGTTTTTTCTCACTTTTGCTTGTTACCATTGCTGCTGACTTCAGCATGAGGGAATGTCCAGACAGAGACAGTGACTCAATGGACTTATAGTGGCAGATCAAGCTAAAGCAGCATGAAAAGACAAAGATTGCCCATCTTATCAAAAAGATATGGTCAACTGATGGTTAGGGGTAAAGAGTGAAACTAATCTAATGGCGTTTTCCCTATTTTCGTTATACCATGCTTTGCACCTTGTATTTCAAAAAGGTCCAGAGCTCCCAGTGCATCCAGGTTTTGATTGCTGCAGTCTACCCAGCTTTACTATTACTAGAAATTTTCAGATTCAACACAGAATTACCAGAGGATACATACAATAGCTGTGTTAGAAGAGAGTAGGAGTGCCTTGTTCATGCCAGTGGTTTTTGGTTCTGTGGGAAGGTTTCAATGCTCCAGCGCCCAAGTATCCTATACCAGCCAAATACAGATTTTAT